>NC_140604.1:29021642-29606642 GCF_057381915.1 Diplotaxodon limnothrissa | reverse complement strand
CCAGACTAGAATTTCTTTAGTCTTCATCATTGTACTTGTGTCTTTTTTTTTTCAGTTGGATTATATTACAAAGGGTGTGTTGGGTTTGAATCCCCCATCCGTGTGGCGTTTGCACATGCTCTCCAGGTATTCAGACTAGGTTAATTGGTGATTCTAAAATGTCTACAGCTGTGGATGTGAGTGGATGGCGACCTATCCAGGGTGTACTCCATCTCTTGCCTCGTAGCAGCTGGGTATGTGCTCCATCCACCCTGCAACCCTGAACTGGATAAGAGGAAGCTGATGGATGGATATAGTGCTTTGAATATCATTTGTTATAGGATTGGAAAGGTAAATTGGAAGAGTCTTTTAGCTATTATTGTTACAGTTTTATATAAAATTATTTTCTCTAAAATTTCTTGGGCAGTTCTAGATGCATGTAGCAATTTAGAACAAAACAACTGATTTACCACACATTTTGTAACAGGTTTGTAATCCAGGTTTCATAATATATTAAAATACACATTTCTCAAAACTCACCTGCACTTGCATTACATAGCATATATATATATGCATTATTCATTTAACAAAAGCTAAGCCAAAATATAGGAGCATTGTGTTAAAAATTAAGTATACCCTTACTGCTTCCATAGGAATTAAGAGGTTATTTAGCAGCTGGGCACTTTTAATCTAATGAATGGAATCATCAGCATGTGTGGACATCTGTATAAGAGTTTTAGTAGTTTCTTGGTCTGAGGCATTTTTGCTGCACATCAACCTGGGAAGGGTTTTAAGCCCATTTTCGAAGTCCACTATTCTACAGTGACCCAGATTGAAAGCATTCACACACTTGCCAATCTTTCCAGGAGTTTATATCCCAGGAATTTCACCACAGTGTCAACCACTGCAAGGCTCAAAGAATCGCACAAAAAAAAAGCACAAGAGCTAGATTTTAGACTCTGCAGGGCTCACTTACCATGTTGAATTTTCAAGTTCATGACAGCACAATTAGAGAAAACACTGAACAAATATTGCTTGTTTTGAAGGGTTTCCAGGAGAAAGGCTCTTTTGTCTAGAAAGAACATGGCAGCATGCTTATGTTTGCAAAGTTGTCTCTGAACAAACCACAAGATTTCTTGAACAATTTCCTCTGGATGGATAAGACCAAAGTGGAGATGTTTGTCCATAATGCACAGCATTATTATTGCTGAAAACCAAACACAGCACAAAGACCTCATACCAACTGTCAGGCACAGTAGCAGAGGGGTGATGATTTGGCTTGTTTTGCAGCCACAGGACCTGGTTACCTGTCTGTCACTGGGTCGACCATGAACTTGTCAGTATTCTAGAGTCAAATGTGAGACCATCTCTCTGACAGCATGGCTGAAATTGGGTCATACAGCAGCAAATCTACAATCGCTGAAATGGCTATTTCAGCCATTTCAGAATGGCTAGAAAAGAGAGGAATCAAAGTTTTGAAATGGCCCGGTCAAAGTCCTGAACTAAACCTGATTGAAATGCTGTTTCGGCACCTTAAGAGAGCTGCGTATAAATAAATTCCTGCAAACCTCAGTGAACTGAAGAGTGGACCAAAATGCCTTCATAACAATGCAAGAGACTGATAAAGTCGTACAGACAGCAGTTACTTCAAGCTGTTGCTGCTAAACGTAGTTCTACAAGCCACTGAATCATGGGCGTGCACTTCATTTTTTAGACACTGTTTCTGCATTCTGGCTTAGTTTTTGTTAAACGAATAATGACACAGTGTGATATGTCATACACTGCTGTTCAAATGAATTTTAAGACTTGATGTGTTGCGTCACCATCCCAGCAAGAATCGTCATCATTCCAGTCACTGACCAAAATCCAAAATCATATCAAGGATATTTCCTGTCATTATGCTATTTGTTATAATCTGACTCTAAGCAGATGTGGGGGATTATACTGGAAGTGTCTGGTAATCTGGATTTGGTCAGGTGCTGTTCTCAAACCCCAATCATGACGATCGATTAAAAGATGTGCAGCCACAAAAGAATGCCATTTTTTTTTACCTGGGGAGTTCAGGTTGATCCCCTTCAGTTTGAAACATTAACAATTAGAGAAGAGAATCTAAGAGAGACATTTTTTAGCTTTGATGTCTGGGTGGGTGGATATATTCTTTTCTAAAATAATATTAAAAAGTAAAATGGATACCAGTGTCAGACTGGGTGCCTTTCTTTTTTTTTAGATGTGAGGTCAACAGAAGCTGTCATATTAAAAATTGCACCTCGGGAACACCTCAACACAATATATCACACCCTGCCAGCGAGACGTGTCGGCCATCAGTGTCAGGGTCACGGAGAAAGCCGACATTCACAAGTTGTTAAATCCACCTAATGAAATTTCACAAGGGCGGCAAAAATGAACGGGGAAGATGGGGATCTTTTCAGTCAGAATCAGTTGTGGCCTCCATTGTTTCACTTCACACACTTCAGTGTGCAGTGAAAGAGCCGCAACATGTAAAAGCCTGAAAAACAGCGTTTCTCTCCCCCACCCTCCCTGTTCTCCCCCTTCTGACTTCACCCCTCGCCCTTGACGAATGTGCTCAGCTCACAGGGTGCAACTGTTCTGCTGAATGGCCCTTTCCTGTTGCTCACCCTTAAAGCGCAGGCGGTTGCCGATTTAGCCCACCCCGCTTCCATATTATGGGATTGAATTGCGTTTGACCTTTGTGGAGAACAATGGCTGAAGGCCTTTCATTTTTCTGGCCTTCTCAGCGCCTAGAAGAAGGACCTCTTTACATTGTGTTTTCACTGTAGTCTGCCAGTAATTCACAGGCAGGATGACAGGGTAATCTGTGCACAGTAACATGTGTGTGTGTGTGTTTGCAGTACTGAGGGTATACACAAGTGTGTTATTGTTTACTTTTTATAGGCCAAACAAAGCATAAAGCCTTAAAGCAGAATTTTGATGTGACCATAAAGGGGCCACCCAAACCGACTACCTAACTGCACTGTCCCAGAATGAAGAGGCCCACTGAATTGAAGGGTAGTTCAGAGTAGTTTAGACACAGCTTTGCTAAAGAGGCCACAGCAGTGAGTGCTCTTGCAATGAATACACGATAAAAGGTTTACTGTAAATTCTAAATGGCGTTTTCTGAAACCCATACATCACTCATGACCATTAGGTTCCACCCTCACTGCACAGTGCACCCTTCTAGCCACAGCTTTCCAGATGATACAGTACAGAGGCTGCAGTGGAGGCAGATCTGGCTTTGAATAGCCTGCAGCCAATGGATTTTCTCTGGATAATACAATGTTTGGGACAGAGAGGCAGGGATTAGTCCAGACGGATACATCCACCACCCCCCACATGCCCAATCTAATTAGACTGGAATCAGTTTAAGATGAAAGCAAGCCCTAGCATCACCGCACTAAATACTGGAATTAGTATTCCCCGCATGGGAATTTAATGATGGAGACTGAAAATCCAATCACATTCAGTCGCAGTTTAGCCCCCTCATGCATTGGGCCTGGACAATGATGAAACGAAAGAACAACAACAATGATTTGTCTGTCAATAGATATTGACCAGCACCACATCTAAGGCCACTTGCACATTGGCGTTGCTATGTTGTCATCATTTAATGAGGATAAACAGCTTATAATCGGATATTTAGACAGTCTGTTTCTGATGTAAACCTTTGTGACATTTTGACTTTTCGAGAGATCATAACCAAAATGAAGACAGAGGGAGCGTGTTTTACAATAAACCCGTCAAATTTCGGTTTGTTTGTTGAATAAATATGTTCATGTAGCATCTGTCGAATTCAAATCTATACCGCATGTGTACATTTCCACATTTTCCAAGTCCCTACGTTGCGTTTGGGCCTTCAAAAACAAGGAAAAGTTAACCTCTGTTGTTTGTCGTCTCTCATTTGTTCTTTTTACTCAGAAGACTGCATTTGCACATCAAATCCTTTAACAGGAATTTGTGAGGTTAGCTATTAATCAGCTCCTTACATCAAAGCCCTGATTGCTGCATAGCAGTTGAAACTATCAAGTTATTATCATGCAGACGGTTCTTTTTTTAGTCCTTATTACGTTGCATACTTTGAGGCCAGACTTGCTGATAAAATAGAGCACATTTTGCAGCACAGAAACATTCTCATAGTCTCTTGACTTTATCTTGCCCTTATTATTAGTATTTCCCTACCTAAGTACATGCAGTCAAGGGAACTCTATTTTAAAACCGCTAAAATGCAAGCCATATTTCAGCGTCAGGTTGGTGATTAACTGCACAGACTGGAAATAACTCCCGCACCTGGGTTCTATCCACCACACAATATCTCCTACACCTGCGATTCATCCACAGAAGCATTACACCTGAGAAATCAGGAAACCATTGTCCCCTGTGCACAAATACTCAACATGAAATCTTATTATTTATTGCTAGCTGTATTTCGGGGTATGCACCAAAACAAAAACTTGTTGTTTTCTCGGTAACAGGTGTAATACAACTTTTTAGACTTATTCAAGAACTGATTCTGCAAAACTTTGCTATTTTTAACCCACAGGGGGGTGGGATTCAGTGGGATGGGGTTTTTTTTTTGCAAATAAACATATAAATGCTATTTATACAGTTGGCAGGGCTGCATCAGTGGGGAGGAGGACATTGAAAGAGGCGACAAAAGGCCTGATTCGTGTAGCAATGCATTCTTTAAAGTAAAAAAAAAAAACATTAGCAGCATTTTGTCTGGATTTAGCCAGGTGTCAACAAAAGCCTCGCAGAAACTAACATATGAAAAAAAAAAGGCAATCTAATCTTTTTTCTCTATATCTTTCCTTTGGCCTTGTTGCCTGTAGTGTTTACTGCTGCAATACCTTATTTCTGAGGTACAAAAGGGAAGAAAGAAGGTGAGGAAAATGGAGGGGGCAGGAGTACACCTGCCTTATTATTGCAATGTGGATGAAGGATACAATCACTGCTGGCATTTCTACAAAACGCGCAGCCAACTAACACGTTTTTTTTTTTTAAGCGAAAGAGAAGGAGAGGGAGGTGTGAGAGAAGACGCGAGGGAGGCCCAGGAGAAAAATAAAGAGACGCAGACAGACAGGCCAACAGGTTGACAGAGACCGAGTGTCAGGGACAAAAGACGAACAGAGAGAATGGAAGAAAGAAAGTAGGTGATATAGACAGCGAAATGAGCAAGTGATAGAAGTAAACTGAGAGTGAGAGCAGGAGAGAAAGAAAAGGAGGGGCGACCTGAGAGAAATCAAACATGGGCTCAGTGCAACTGAGGTACGTCGGCAAACGAGCATGTTATGGCAGCCCGCTGGGACTTTCCCGGCAGATCGTGCCGTTTCCCAATCTGTTCTGAGGAGCTGCACAGCCCCACATGGGGATGTGTGAAGGCGTCAAGATGGGATTGCTTAAGACAGATGAAACAAGGTGTTTTTTGATGCCATCTCGAGCGGACAAAAGCCTGATTTCCTGTTTTACCTGTGACACAAAGGGTGCTGTGTAGTTTGCCGAACAGTTCAAGGCTTTTTGTTGTCAGGGCTGTAAATAACTAAACACATGAGATGTGAAGTTATGGAGGGGTTGGATCCACATGCCAAAAACTGAAAAATATGTGACACATTTTCCTTTTTTTGGCACTTATAGTGCTTTAACACCTGTAACAAACAAACAGTATTACAGTCCTCTCATCGCATTTCTACATATTTTCATTCAGAGTGGTAATGTGAACATTGTGGCGCAGGCCTGCTTAATTTCAGACAGCCACGGCTCTCTTTGCATTCACCGGACCTCTAAAACAATAGCACAGTAATAGAGATCATTGTGTCAGGCTTTGTTATATTACTTTACATTTTAAAGGGTGCTGAGCTGCCAGGCTAAGGTTTTTACAAGGCACGCTGAGTCATTGGGGAAATAAGGGAACAATGGAGGAGGGAGTGAAGGAATTTTAAGGGGGTGATGGAATATGTCTCACTTTTTTTTGTTCACGGTCGCGCACAAACTGAAATCATAGCATGTGCAGTGGACGAGCTGGTGGTGAGGAAATAGAAGCTAAATGTGAAGTGACACCGTGCAATCCCCAGGTCATTCACATGCCCTGCTCTTAAAATCACAATGCACCACAGCTCGCAGAGTCGCACAAAGAAAATGATAAAACAACCAAATGAGAATGCCTTGTTATTTATGGAATCGCCGCCAAACAGTTGAGGAGATGCGTTGACATCAAATTGGCTCAGATGCTGGCTATTATTAAGGCCCTCTTTGTGTATCAACTCAGCATCCTGGCAGGGACATTTGTAACAAAAAGCTTTTTTAATGTTTAAATGAAATTTTTAATGAGACCCTGTGTTGCTTTTCCTTTCGAGTCTTTAAGAGCCCTCTAAATCATTAAAACTTGCTCTTTCTTTGATTTCAAGGTCATTTGAAGAAATAAGGCAGTCTTAAGTGGCCCTCGGACCAAAAGTGGCCTATATGCCAAAGACCGCAAATGAATGTAGCCTAATGCTTTTTAATTTGCATTCATCTTTAAAAACACAGAAGAGCTATCTCCAAGTTATAATAGGCTGAGATGGCAGTTGGAGGCCCTCTAGTCATTAGTACCAATGCAGCTCCTCTAAAATGAAGGCCTTTCTCATCTTGTTTTAACTTAGGCCCATTACTGCAAAGATGCATTAGCCTGTTGTCCATTTCTTGTTTGGCTGCATGCGATACCTCCGACTATGCCCACATATAGATGTTCGCGTATGCGTATGGATTCACCGCCTTTTCCTTCCTGTGGGCGTAAAAACACGCATGCGACACAGCTATTCAACAAACACACGCATAAAGACAAAAGAGAAACGGGGACCTTAGGAGGAGACAAAATGCATTGTTTGCTTAATCACATGTTATGAGATGTCTCTCTGTAATTATGCTGTCATCTGCCCGCTTCAACACGGGGAAAACTGGGCCGCCAAAGCATGCCTTGTTCCTCGCTCATAATTCCACACTTCAAGCTCTCAAAGTCAAAAGCGAGGATTTCTTTTTTTTTTTTTTTGCAGTCTTTCGTCTTTTCTTTTGTGTATTATTATAACACAACTGTTTAGAAACTGAAACTGTGTCACTTTTTTCCTCCCGCAGCATTCATATAAAAATCTATTTGACAGGCACTATGTGTCAATTTCTAGTGCATATGAGTGTAGAGCAACAGATGAGCGGTTTAAACATACTATATTGAACTGATGAGAAGGCAAATACCAGGCTGTCCGATTAAACACATCGAGATGAGTCTTTCATATTTCCTTTCACTCCTCCATCTTTTCATTACAGTTTTGCTCAGTTCCTACCTCTTTTCCCTTTTTCATTTCCTCGCCATTCTTTTTCTTCTTTATCTGCCTCTACTCTGTGTATGTGAGTGTCCTTCTCTCATCCTCCCCCCCTTTTTTTGTCTCTCTGCGACGATAGGTGGTGTGTCGGAGAAAAACTGAACATCTCCAGTGAAATTGGTTTTCTGTGAAGAAACTGATGGATCACTCTGTGTTCCTGACGGGAGTTTAAAAGGGATTGTTTATGCCGTGCAGACAAATGCATGAATACACACACACACATATACACCCATACACATATGCAAGGGTGAGAGGACGAGAGGATTGTTTATGCTGAAGCAGAATGAATTTTTATGAGTCGTAGATTGCTATTTATGGGGAAATACACTTTTAAGCCACGAGAAATGTAATCTAGATTGTAGCATGACCAACAATGAATTACTGTTTTTTTTTTTGGAGGCAACAGCTGCAGCAGCCTTCCTCTCACCCTCCATTTCCTCAGCATATGCACAAACACTGGAACACACACGGCACAATTCACCAGCGCTAATGTCACTGCTTTTAAATGGCTTGACGCATCCTGTAAATCAGACAAATTCACATAAAAACATAGATTAAAACGTGAACCGGGGTGGTGGAGGTGACAGACAGCTGATCTTCACAGACAAAAAAAAGGTTTCTCTTTGTCATATTGTTGTTATGTTAACCTATTTCAAAAATCCATAGACCTAGAAGTTAAACAAATGACTTCTTCCCATTTTCAGGCTGAACTTATCATAATTTCTCTAATACCAGCAGCCTCTATTGCAAGAAATGAGAAATTATTCCATTACCAGCCACCTCTCCCCTCCTCCTCCTTCGTTTCCTTCCACAAATATGTGCATGTAGTATTAGACACACACAGCCTGCGCATGAAAGAGGAAGACCTTGCTTCAAATATAAATTTCACACCAACGAGCGTCAGATGCCTCTTTTAATCGCACACACATGGACAAAGCCTATAAGACATCCTTAACATTAACGTCAACAAGGCAAAGGACTTCAGCTTTACCATTTTCTCTGCTGGCCTCTTCACACCTTTGCAGCCCCCAAAATATTTTCTGTTATGTGAATGGCTACACTGTGGGCCTTGGAAACAGAAAATCTGCACAGACAAAAATCCAAAACTCTCTTATCTGTCTTGTTTGTGGTGAAACGTGACTGTAGAGATGACGATTTCACTATGGTTTACCAAAAAAGCACAATGATAAAAATTAGCAGCGCTAAATATGCAGCTTCTTGTGCAGTCAGCTCATATAAATGTGTGTTTAGAGGGAAAAAGTCTTTATTCAGTGATCAAATTCATTCCCTGTGTCTTTTCTCTTTTTTTCCTCTTTGTCCTGAGTTTTTATCAGCACTCATGCAATAACTCGAGCGGAGAGATGGAGCAAATGTATTCCACCCATATGTATGAACGAATGAATGAATATGATTACCATGTCTTGGACCCTCTCAAGGACATAGTGCTATGCTTTCTATGTGTGTGTTTGTGTGTGTGCATGTGTGCATGTTTTACTTCTGCATCTTTTTGCGCTGCTTGTAATGCAGCTAAACACAGTGTTTACCTTTGTCCATGTCTCACTTATTGCATTGAGTGAGATTTTTGTTTTATTTGTGCCTGTCTTCATGCGCAGTTAAAGGCTCATGCTTGATAGGTGTCCTCTACAGACTCTGTGCTTTCTTTTTGTTGCATAATTACAATCTACTTCATCCCCCGGTGCACACGCAAGCAAAAAACCCATCTTTTCCTGCTCTCCTGCGCTGCCTCCTCAGAGGCGGTCACAATCAAATGTAACCATTTGCAGGTGACGTACCTGGGAAATGCTGTCCTGTAATTGTGTCACTCTGTCTTCCTGTGATGAGGTAGCTGGTGGCTTGCTGCCTACCAGCCTGCGACTCACCAGAATTACCAACTGAGGGGAGAGAGGGGCGGAAGAAGGGGGGTACCATTAAAATGCAAAATCACCACTGCGGTGCAGTGCGGCGCCTTGCACCCTCACTTTTTCTCCAAGGCAGCCATCTTATGATGGAATGAGTATGTGTTTGATGGTGTGCAAATGTGTGTCCCTTGGACTCTGTGCATGTGATTGTGCGCGCTCATGCATCTATATGTCCATGCGTTTGATAGAGTGTAGATTTGAGCTGCGACGAGGAATGGTGAGATGGTGTGGGGCTGGCAAGCGGGGTTTGTGTGTTTGTGTGCACGTGTGTGTCTGTGAGTGTGTGAGGCAGGGGTGATAAATCAGAACTAGGTAAAGGCTTTTTAATGCAGCGGACCCCTCTCCCAGCCTCCATCTTCTGTCAAGGCTCAGTAAAAGATGAGAGCCCCCTGGGGAACAGCACTAGCCATGCACCAGAGCAGGGCTATGCCTCAGGTCTCTCGTACACACGCACACATTCTCACACAAACACACACACACACGGTGACAAAAGCAAATCCACTGACTGGGCCTTGTGAATGAGTGAATACATGAATAACTGAATCTACAGAATACTTGAATATATAAATAAAACTTTCCACAGGAGCCACATTTATTGATGAACACCTCCCCCCGAATAAATGTGTTTTCCAAATGATTTCCAAATGAGTTCCTAAATGATTTATGGCTGGTGATATTGCATTTAGATCAGAGAAAATATTTTCGCAGAAAACAGAATGAATATTTGGTTCATTCCTGCCTGTGCTCCTAAGGTCAAACGCAGTCTTTGTCCATGATATGCCTTGAGTCTTAAAGCGGCCCCAAGTTTCAGGGGGCCGGATATGAAAAATATGTGGAATTTGCCAACATCTGACAATACTTAGTCGGCAATATATCTCCTGTCTGATAGAAAAATGTGTTCTGAATTGCAGATATGCTCTCTTTTCTGGCATACCTTTTTAATTTGACTTTGAGGGAAAACAAGCCAGGCTCCCAGATAGACAAGGAGAGATATGACTGCTGAACGTTGTGTAGGCCTTTGCGGATGGGGCAAAGAGGACTCCAGCAGCTTGGCTTAGAAGACGAACACAAACGCTTGAGAACATAATACTTGACAACGAGCCCAGAATGTCTGGTAGGGGGCCTGCAGAGAAAAGTGTGCCGTGTTTGGGAAGCAACAGAAATGCTGTGATGCTGATTCTTAGCTGGAATTTTGGAAACCTGTGATCCTAATTTATGCCCCTTACTTTCATTTAAAAACAATCTACTTATAAAACAATCTAGTATTAGTAATCTGTTAGCGCCACAAAAAACCACAAAAGTCTTATTTTTGGAAAGCCAACAGCTTGTAAACACAAGTTTTATTTCAAGGATTCAGTTGAAGTTATTCAAACAAACAACTAAAACCCCACATTACAAGGTACAGACCAACAGCCTTCTAGGTTTTTTGACCATTCAAGGTGTTTTTATATACACTAAAGTCACACTCATTACTTTTTAGTACATTTTGTTATCACACACACACACACACACACACACACACACACACACACACACACACACACACACACACACACACACAGGGTTCAGTATCTTGCCAGCAGACACACATATTAGAGAAGCCAGGGACTGAACCACCAACCTTCACATTAGTGGTCTTGCACTGCAACCTAACAGTCATGCCACCCCAGAATGAACTCTTGCTTTACAAGTATTTATAATGGAATAATAGCAGTACTTTATTTAGTTCACATAAGACTACTCTAAATTTAAAGCTAAAGCATCATACATGAACACATAACAATGATTAAATCATCAGT
The DNA here is from genome assembly GCF_057381915.1 of Diplotaxodon limnothrissa. Lineage (NCBI taxonomy): Eukaryota > Metazoa > Chordata > Actinopteri > Cichliformes > Cichlidae > Diplotaxodon > Diplotaxodon limnothrissa. The sequence continues at coordinate 29,595,581 of NC_140604.1, read as the reverse complement.
GCACTTTACCAAAAATTCAGGGAATTGTATGGCATGAAAGCATGGCAGGTAAGTGTTATTACAGCGGTGAAAAACGAGCTAGACAACATCACACACAGAAACCCCTCCACAGCGGACGCTTGCACCTCATGTAGTACAACAGAACAGCATTACATGTGTTTCTTCTTCTGCTTACTGCTCCCTGCTCACTCAAGAGTATCTAGCACCAGACCGGCTCTGACAATGCACAGCTCTGCTCGCAGCCGTGTGCGCACGCCTAGCTGGCTGCAGTTCGCATTGTACTTTATGCTGAGATGAGGAACCTAATGCGCATGTTTGTGCGTGTTTATTATTCCGTCTTGTGCATGTGTGTCTCTGCGCATCTGTTGGACATAGCAGGTTAATGCTGGCTGACACATGCGGTTCACTGATCTCCACGAGGAGTCGGGACTCGCAGCAAAACCTTCATACGCAGGTATCCATGGCAACCACAAAAATTATATTTCCTTCTTCCCCCGGCAAGCTGGAGATTCCGAGATGCTGAAATGCACAAATACATTGTCATTACCTGGCTGCCTCATACTTAACAGGGCTAGGCTTTTTCTGCCTGCTGTTGTCTCATTGTTCAGTGTTGCCTACACATGTAATTTAGAAATTCCTCTTGTTACCTTCCCCCCAGACAGAAACTCCATACTATCTTTACATGATTTCTCTTTCCCCACATCAGACTCCTTTCCAGGAAAATGCTTATACTGTTGTGTTTTTGCATATTTTCCTCTTTAACTAGGCTCAAGATCTAGCCCAGTGATTTTAAATATCTAGTTAGGCTTGCAGGACATGATCAGATATTCATGCTGTTTTTGCACCATGTGTTTGGTGGTTCCTATTTAGGGCCTTGAGTATTAAATTTGATTGACATTTGAGGGGAAAGCTCTTTTTTCACCTCACCATGTTGTTTTATTGCTGACAGCTAACATCTGCAACTAAAACAAAAAACAAAAGAGGATATTAATGGAAACACATGTATAGTCTTAGTTTTAACAATCTCTACCAGAGATCAATCAAGTCTAAACATTATATCCATCTTATAATTAAAGGAATAGTTTTCAGTCCAACCTCAAAACCACACCACATACTCAACATCCTGCTGTAGAATTCCTGTTAAAAAGAGAAATATTGCACCAATAGGTGATCTAGTACTCGAAGTAAGCACATTCCCACTTTTTCATCCCTTTGAGGGGAAATTGGAATAAGCACAATGTGTCCTGCACCAAATTCCTGAAGAAGCAGAGGTTCAATCACATTTGCAGAAGTTATCGAGACTTCCAAAGAGCTCAGCTGGTGCCTTAAGCCACAGGAAATTCACTGGGACATCTGGAGGGATGTGTGCAGATTATTGCCCATTTAGTCTGTTCTAGACATCAGTAGGAGGACAGAGATGGCCCAAGCACGCATGCACAGCCTAGAAGATGTATATACACACACACACACACACACACGCACACAAACATAAAAACGGGCTTGGTTTTGAAAGATGCTACCGCAGGCACACAACACACCAGAGTATAATCCCCCATTATGAGACCCTCAGGTCATTTGTCCAGATCTCTGCTACACCTGTCCCAGCATCCAATCACAGGACAGGTACGGTAAGGTTGCTTTGATCTTTTTTTAAGTAAGTGGATGTAAAATATAATCCAGAAAATTCGAATTACTTGGTTGTTATATTTGAATCTCAAATATAAGTCTCTGATCGGTTTAAACCACTGCAGTTTAATATTTGTCCTTCAAAAGAAAAGAAAGAAAATACTGGGCTTGTAATGTATGCCAGAGCACAATTAGCTTGGAGAATATTTGAAAAAATATATTAATTACAGTATGAGCACAAAATGTCCAACTTTAAAAAAAGAAGAAGGTAGATTTAAAAAAAAAAAAAATAGATACGCAGTATATCAAAGCATGTAATATTGAGTTTACAAGAACACACCCACCACATCCCTGACTGTCTGCATGCATGCTCTGAGCAAGATGCGCATTTCTGATGCAGTGGAGGAGGATACAGCTTTTTAAAGTAATAAAGTAGCACAACCTTTATCGACATGCATCATAAGATAGAATACTTTTTTGTGTATTTTCTTGATCTTTGCATTTGCTCTTCTGTGCAGTAAGTATTGGTTTGTACATATACGTCATATATATATATATATATATATATAAAACCCAAATTATCCTGGGTCTTCAGAACCAAAAACAAAAGGCCAATTTTATAAATATATATATATTCCCAAAGCAGAGCTGCCTCGTCTTTCTTTAGGTGTGAAATGCAACCCGACAAAACCTCAACACCATGATAAAAGCTCAGGAAATTACTTCCTTATTTTAGGTGTGATTGATTGTCCCCCTGACCTGTTAGACTGAAGAGGTGGTTAAGAAGAAGAGGCAGACTAAGATAATTGGGCCCGGTGGTATCCAAAGCCCGGCAGGTGTTGAAAGAACTCTCATAATACAGGTACCTGCAGCGGCTGCAGCCCTGAACTTCAGCACACCTAGGATTTCACTACCTTGGAGGAATTTTGCTGTTTTATGTTTGGCATGTCTTTTATTGAATAGATGAAATATGAGATACTTGTAACTCCTATTGACATATTGGACATGCCACGAGAAAAAAACAACAACAAATATAAAAAAAAAACACAGGTGTCAAAAATCAAATAAATGCTGCAGCTTTGTTTCATCTTTTCTTGGCATGAAAATAATGTCATTCACTCTTTAAAAGCATTGTCAGTTGTTGGAAATATCTCCCAATACAAGAGGGATGTAATTCCCTTACCTGTTGAAAAGCAGGTAAAAGCTTTCACCAGCAGCAGCATAGGGATCAGAGATGGAATTCAGCTCAAGTGAAAAAGCACGTGTTTTTACTCTTTAATTTAATTAGCAATTCAGAGGGCTCGATGAGTCCTTCTAGCCATTTCAAATGAAGAGGTAAAAGCCAGACATAAGCTTAAATGATAACATTCTTTCTCAGAGAAAAATATGCATGTACTACCCTTATTATTATCTGCAAGCCAAGGGCTCTGTTCCAATTAAAGAATACCACAGATGGACCATTCAACAAGCATGCACACAAACGGACCTACAATAGGTAAAGTAAAGTACCCAGTATTACAGAGCCCAGAGAAGAGCTTTTTACTTTAAAAACTATTTAATCAGGAAAATCAACGCCTCACATCAAAGAAATGGAGATGAGGGACAGGCGGATGAAGAGGCTCATCAAAGGAGAAGATCTAGTTAGGGATTCAACGCCCTAATTCCCTTTCTCTTAAAACCATCGTCAGAGGGGGCACAGGGCCAATTTGCTCCCTAAATGGCTGCGTGTGAATGTGCAGATTGCTTTGCATAGCCGCTGGGAATCTGGGCTTCTTCCTCTTTTTCTTCTCCACATGGAGCCTGTGAATTAGAAGAGATCCAAAGACAGATAGGCTTAACTGAGCCCAAGCTACCTTCCGTAAGTCCAGAGCCCTGTTCCAACTTCCAACTAATGCAATCCATGGCCTAACTCAATTAATAGACTTTAATACAGTGTTTCTTCTTTATCTTTTCACTTTCCTGGGGATTGGGGGACTTCAATTAGAGTTGTAGAGTAATGTCAGTGAAAAGGTTGGGATTTTAAGTATGTCTGAATGTAAAGACAATGACCCGGTGTCCCAGTGGCATTAAGGTTGATCATATATGCATCCTTAATCTCAAACATCTCCTTAATCTCACTTCCTGGGACTTGCTGCACATTAATGTAATGCAGTGCATAAAATATTGACAACTCTCTCCTGTCCCTGACTTTATATGCATTAGTGTTGGATTCATTAGTCAAAATGTCCTTGATGTAAAGTAGGACTTTCAAGTATCCATGTGATGAGCCCTGTGTTTTTTACATAATGTCAAACTAATCATGTAGAACGTGCCCCCCCTCCTCCAAGGTGTACATTTTATTTTATTCTGGTGAAGGGCTACCTCAGTATTTCTGTAGGTGCTCTAAAAAAAACCAAACCAAACCACACAAACACATACAAAAATAATTAATTTTGGCCTTGCATTACCACCAAGGACATATACTCTAAAGGCCTGCTGAAACACTGGGAGAAATCAAAATCACATTGGTCAGTAATAAATAATTTAAAATGAGCCCTTCCAGTGCAACCAGCTAGTATTCTTCAGGGAATTCATATACCACACAAGGACAGATATTTAAGTTTACCCTCTCTGTCCAAGGGAAACATTAACCTCATCTGAGTGCAAATGTCTTTCTGAGCTGGTAGATTTGAGACGAGCTCCTTGGCAATAGGCTTTCTATCACGCCTGCAGTTCCGATTGATCGTCTCAGCAATCAGCAATTAAGTACTAGTGATCAGAGCCTGGGAAGGGAGGAGGGGGTGGGAAGGAGAGTTAGGAGGTAGCCTCCCCACCCCGCTCCTGTCTTGTCAGCCCAGGAAAGGCTTCACTCAGCTGGGGTGAGTTTGGCCCGGGGCTGGGCTCACTGGTAGAGGTTAACTCCAGCATAAATAAGCATCTTTGGACTCATTACAGGGATTAGAGAGTAATTCGCCTGCGAGGAAGGAGACGACTGCCAGGGTTTTGGTACAGTTTACTACAGTCTTATAGAGGCGAGGGCCCTGGAGATTACAGAAAGAGAGAGATGGAAATGCAGCAAAAGAGAGAAAGGCCAAGGGAAAAGAGAGGCTGGCTGTCAAGTGTGTGTGCGTGAGTCAATCCAAGCCCCCGGCTGCCCCCTTGATCTTGAGCATGTTGGGGTGCTGTGAAAACGGATAATGGGAGTTAGAACGACCGGCCTGTCTAGAGAGAAGTGTGCTGATTGTTATAACTTTCCCTCATCTCTCTCTCCTCCACTTAACTAAATAAACACCCAAGAGGTAGCACTCTATCAATTTTAATGATGTTGAAATACAATTTAGGCACAAAATACACAACAAATGCTAATTTGGCCATGATGAGAGGCATCAGAAATTCCTCCCATTATTTATTCAGCTGACTTTTTGCATTTTTCATCAGAACAAATATTCCCATTTCAACAAACACACACACACTCATACATACACACACGTCAGCACAGAGCCAATTTGGAGCATAAATCAACACGTTCACTCATCAAATATATGCTCTGTGTCGTTCTCTGCAGTCTGTCCAGTGCACCAAAGACAAATAGTTCCTTCCAAAGTCCAGTTGGAAAAACAGAAGGGGCAGCAGACTGTCAATATGTGCACATATACATTAAACATCACAGGCTGATGCGTGTTCAGAAAAGACATCATGGAGATAAGTCTAATTATAAACTTGTACATGACAAAACCTTTAAAAACAAAACCAAACAAAAGCCAGCTGAAATTTCATAGCAACTTCATTTCATTTCTTCTGTGTGTGAGATGATTATCACCTGTCAGTCATCTCCACCTCCAGCTTGACCAGCTTGGGCTGCCCTGCTTCTGCCCCGCACTTGGGACAAGTGAGATAAGGGTCGGCAATGCTGTGGCTTTTAATGCAGTAGTAGCAGAAAACGTGCTGGCATCCCACCGTATGAGGCATGGTTGGCCACTCTCCGCACAGTCCACACTCTTTCCACAACTCTTGCCCTTCCCTTGCTCCCTCCCCGCTTGCACTTTCCCCCCCAAACACAGCAGACAGTATTGTTGCCTTCAGTTTCTTTGTATTGATCAGTGGGAACAGGAAGATGAGAAACTCTGCAAAGCCATGCCAAAGTAGTTCTCGGTTCATGAACTTGTAGTTTACCTCCCGGGCCACATTTGGCTTACTGAAAACCGTCTGAGCTCCTGTGATTCTTTCAGCGAGGATGGGATGCCGGCCATTCCTTAGGAACACAAGGAAGTTGATCAGATTTGTGAACTTAACAATACCAGCAACAAGCGTCAGCGCATTACGGAGACCCTGATGGAGCAAACCGCTCTCTCTTTCAGACCCAGATCCTTGTGAACTCAAACCCAAGTACGGCAGCAGCCTGTGGGAACGCTCTTGGAGCCAGAGGGGCCCTGCAGTGAGCACGGCCAGACCTAACTTCTGCCTGGGGGATAAAGGCCTGTAACGGGGAGACAGGGAAAATTTGCTGTGGTAGCGCAGGCTCAGTAAAGATTGCCCCACCGTGGCACTGTTAGAATAGAGTGTGAACCTCCATAGGAGCAAATGAAGCAAAACCCTCAGTTCAGGCTCCAGAGGAGTGAGGAAGCCTGGGCGGCAGTTTTGGAAGCACAGCGAGAACTGAGTCCACACTAGCTGCTCAAGGGCTGAGTCTAGCTCGAGGGCATCCAGCTGACTGATACGCAGTACCGGGGTCTGTGGGTTCATATCAAAGTGGGGGCCGTGACTTCTAGCAGTCTTTTTCTGGTCATTCTCACTTCCCAACCCTGCTGAAAAAACACAAACACCCAAAAAACAGAAAACAGTAAGGACATATCAACATGTTCTTTTCAATATTTTAATCAGTAGAAAAAAAGACAAAGTGACTGGGCTCTTGTTGCAGCCTGAATGTAGTTTCTGTTCATGTTGGCCCATCCGTCTTAGATATTATGATACTATGATTCACCAAATATTACTCTGACAAAGCAAACTTTGTGAAAATGACATTTTCCTGGAGTGAACAAGGACAGCCACACGCAAATGGTTAGACATGCTTTAAAAACAGAAATGGAAGAATAAAAAAAAGGACTGAATGTAATACAGGCCGAAATCAGATAAAAAGCCAAAAACCCCACAAAAAACAGTCGTTTATTAAGGCCATTTCCCCCCAACACTGATAAATGTTTAAAGCATTTACATCAGTTAATACGTTATTAATGTATAAACAATAGCATATTTAATGTATTCAAATCATGAACATAATATACACCAAGGCTCAACCATTAAAAGGACAACTCGGTCATTGGGAGGGCTGAGGCTCCGGAGGTGAAGCCCATCCTGTTAGGAAGGTCATTTTGTCTTTATACACAGGAAGGGAAATCACTTTTCACATGTAAAACCCGTCCTTAATGCAACCTTAGAGCCTTGCCATGCAGAGGAGCAGGGGGTCTTAGACTGCTTTCCCCTGCATATAAACACACAATCCCCCCTGCACACACACACACACACACACACACACAGGAGCAGAAGCCCAGGGGCTCCTGGTGCCCGCTCCCTCTAGAGATAGGGGTGTGTGTACAAATCACATCACTAGGGATTAGGCTAACGGCACAGTCTCTGGTACACCGTAAACATCTGCCAAATGTGGAACAATTTTCTCTCCCCTCGATTCGACTCCATATGGGATCTCGCCATTGTGACATCAGGGCTATTTAGTGCTGCATACGTTTCCAAACCGCTCACAGTTCTCCAGTTTTATCTGCCATTTCCTCAAATGAAATACTTAAAGAAGTGAAAGACTAACTAATGCAGGGAGAGACAGAGCAAGAAGGCCACAGAGAGAGAGGGAGAGAGAGACAGAGAGGCCTTTTTTTGACAGTGACTTTTGTGTCTCGCCGAACAGGATTTGTCACGAGGCTTTAAAAGAGATTTCAGCCGGGTAAATATGGCAGTTTTGACAGAAGGAGAGAGATGATGGTCACTTTAGACGTTTTGAGGAGGTGAAAAAAATAAAATTCTAACGTGCGCAGGCAAATCTTGGGTTTGTGGTGGTGCACACAACCATCTGTGTATTCAAGATGTTTCAATAGGGCTAGGATACACGGTCCAACTAAGTTAGAATTAGCAAATGAATGAAAGGAGTGAATTCACGCTAAAGTAAGCAGGTATGACAAATTCATTGAGCTGTATTTGAAATGCTGCCATGTTTGGTGACTAGAACCTCGCCTGTGACGGGAATAGAGTTTGGATTAAAAAAAGAAGAAGAAGAAAAAAGGGAAAGAGCAAGAGATGTAGTCTGAGTGTGTTTGCTAACCAGTAAACAGGCACTATTTGTTTAGCCTAATCTGAAAGTTTTTTCCCTTGATGGGAGAAAATGAGCAGATTATGTGTCCTCATGTGTGTGTGAGAGACTATGTATGTATGTCAAGCATAGCCTTTATCTATGCAGAGCTCTAATGCAGCGCAAACTTAATCTATCAGCCCACCGTTACACATATACACACACACACGCACGCAAATATACCGCCAGGTGGTGGAAATCCCCGTCACAGCAGCAGCTCTCTCAGGAGAGTAAACCCGGCCGGGTCCAATAGTCTTTTCAAAGCCTTTTATCGAGCAGTTTACAAGTTATGAATGAATATGTTTTATTTGGGGAAACACAGTATTGACAACCACCTATCAATAGTAATGTGACTATTGTCAAGGGTCTGTCAATATTAATGTAATTATGATGTAGAGGGATCAGAGGGATGCTGGAGTTGGGGGCCAAGTAACATCTCCTGCCCACTGCCATATCAATAGCTGGGATTGCTATTGACAGCTTCCCTTCAGACTTGCAGCACTTGCCAAATATATAACAAGCAGACACTTCAGTCAATGCCGGGCTGCCTATAAAAATTAAGCATTTGAATTTACAGGGCTTTTACCGCGGACAGCTGGAAATCCATGTTCCTTATGTAATAGTCAAAAGTCACAGTCAATGCCAGTGTTTACAGAGTAATGACACGGTGTGGGTGAGAGGACAGACAGCGCAGCATTTGCACGCACAAGGAAAAAATATACAAGGATATGAGCAAAGAGACTCCTTCCATGATGTATTCACACACACACACACCCACACACACACAATGATATATTGACTTTATAATTCTCTTGTGGGTCAGCCATCCAACTAACTATGAGACTAAATGCCCTCTTTTGGAGAGTTGATAACTGACAACCAAGAGAGTCAGAAGGCAAGTTAGAAGAGGTCGTTGAAAAAAAACAACAGAAAAAATAAAAATTTAAAAAAAATCACCTGATATTTCTGAGGTCTTGCTGTTCTATCAGAGCAGTGAAAAATGTTTTCAAAACATTTTCCGGGGTATGTTAAAGGGTATTTTGATTCAGGTCATATGAGCGTTTATTTTATTTTTTCCCTTCCCCTTGTTTCCATAGCTTGTGCATCTTGTTCAGACAAAGATAGCGCACTGACTCAAGGCTGACTGCCATAGCTTACAGACAACCACAACAACAACAACAACAATATCCAATCTAACACGGAACACAGTGCAACACCGCTTCAAGGCAAAAGGGGCCATGACCAGTGTGAGGAAGGAGAGATGAGGCAACAAAAGCATACAGCGCATCAGTCTGAAGCCTTGCAGCTGCACTGGGTCCTCTGAAAACTAGACAATGGGCTGTAATGACAGCTACCCAACGAAAAAAAAGACGGATAGGCAAAGACACAGACAAAGATGGATACGTCAGACAAAGCGTCATGAAACCGCCAACTGGGAACTGTGAGCTAATGTCTACTGATATAGTGAAAGAAAAAAAAAAACTTGGGGAAACGATAGCCAAAGAGGGAAAATAAAGCGTGGGTAGGTGGGCAGATAAGCTCAAACCTCTCCCTAGGAGCTGACCTTGAGACAGACACAATCATGGAGGAGGGAACATTTCTGAAGCATACGTGGTTCAGCCCTACTGAGGTGTGGGCATCCAGGGAATACCCTATAGACAGAGGAAGGCCTCACTTTCTTCTTGACCTTGGCTTTGGTGTCTAGGGAGGTGTGAGACTGTTTAGGACAAGGGGACCAAAGGCTGTGGGGGGGATGTTGGGAAGGTGAACGTCTCTTGGGGATTGCACTTTGCTTTTTCTGTGCTCATTGCACACCGGTTGGAAAATGCACAGCTAGAAGTCTGGATGTAGCCCCTCGTGTGGTGTAGCGCTGAGATTCCTAACCACTTAGCTGTGGTTGTTAGTATAATGTATTTGCTGAAATAATGCATAAATGTTCACTTGGCTTTCTATGATGCTTGTAGCGAGTAATAGGCTATGCATTGGCAAAGCATGCTGGATTACAACTTTACATTTTATTCTCTCGCTCATGTAAATTAATTTGTGTAAAAGCTCTGGTGGATAAAACCTATTTCTCTGAGCGCTCCAGTCAGTCAGTCCCCCCCCCCCCTTCTCGTTCCCGCTCCCTCGCTTTATTGCCCTTCTTTCGCCAGAAACAAGTGCGGGGCCTATTAGCCGAGGCTTGCTAATGTCCTCACTATGAAAACGGATGAGAATGTCAGATTTAGAACTTTTAAGAGAGTGATGTCATACAGCAGACCACAGGCATTACGGGGACACTAAGATTACCCAGGCGGTAACCAGACTAATTGTTATGAGTCTGTTTCATGAAAAATGAATGTGTGCAGATGCACAGAGGGGTCTTAGGGCTGTGTGTGCGTCACACACTAATGCTTTATCAAGGCTCTCCTCTTTCTCTAATCACCCAAAACTCCAAGCCATTGGGGTAGGAGCCAAGTTAATGCCTGAATACAAAAAAAAAAGGAGAGGAAAAAAAATAAAATAAAAAATTACACATCAGTTAGAACACCACATCTGACACACAAAAAATGTGCTCCGCTTAATCTGGTTTGCTCAGAAGGTGAATTATTTAAGAGAATTAATTGATTTCATGAGTACAAGGTTGAGTATGCTAAGGCTGTATGAGTAATAAGTTCAAGGGTTTGCAGAAAAACAACTTAAAAAGTCATGAAACATTTAGAGCACAGAGAGAGGCACAATGAATGCGAAAAAAAAAAAAAGCAGAATGGCTAATAAATGAGAGAACCAAAGTTGTGTCTTTCAGAGGAGTCAATGAGAGAGCAACTCATGCAAATAAAAAGTGTTATCCTCAGGAATATTTGATCTGCACATTTCTTGACCTCTCTTTATGCATGAAAAAACACAGACAATAAAAGAGTAAACATTTTAGCTTTTTAAAAAAACAAAAAGGGAAAAAAATGTGATGGTTAACTGAGGACAAGCCAATAAAATCTACAGGAATGCGAGGGCTACTGCAGGATGTGTTTGTCAATCAAACTCATGGTGCTGGGGCTACATGTAAGAGTTCATTCGGCATGTCTAATTCAAAGTGTGATTGGTTGATTTCCTTCAAAAGTAACACAAAATACCTTCTAGTAATTTACACATTATATATTATTATCAGACAACTAAACATGAAATATAGACTATATTATAGTTAGATTAGCATGCTGGAGCTCCAGCAACACATATGTAAAAAATGGAAATCTTTGTGCCTTCCAGTTCCTTTTAGTCTATTTGACCTTGTAAAATTTAGATTGAACAGTAATGCTAATCTTTTATTACTTTAAATTGCAAATATGAACATTCTTTTTCCAAAATTCATTAAAAGGATTGACACTATACATTGTAGCTTTTAGACTGTGGAATAAATTAATGTTGGATTGATTTTTTCCCCCCTCCAAATATGCACTGATAATTATAGTGCCTTTAAGACTTGCCTTCATCTGGAAACTGTATAAAATAACCTTATGACCCCAGAGTGAGATCACAGCCTAGTTTAACTTGTGCGACTGCCTTAAAAAACACACTCATCAAAGTAAGTGTTTGGCTCCAGAGGCACACACACCACATCACACCACACCACAATCTCATGCAATCAGCCGGTCCACATTCTCCTCATAATAGCGTTGTCTGCTTAATTTTTTTTAAACATTTTTTTAAGCTTGAGCCCATCAGTCTTTAACAACAACAACAAAACCCAAATCTGCTCCATTTTGATAATAAGGCAAGAGCATTATGTGATAATCACAGGAGGGATTAGGTTTTGGCAGAGAGTGTGAGAGCCATACAGTCAAAGCCACTGGAAAAGAGAGATATAACCAAGAGACAGATAAGAGTAGAGCAGTGATGATTGGGATGAGAGAAATGAAGTGAGTAGTCTCCTGAAAATCAATAAGATCAACTTTGCCTTGAATCTCAATGTGGAAGGTTTTGATCTCTGGCACTGATTATTTAGGGGAATAATGGAATTATGTGCGGAGTTGCACAACATACTCTTGAAGGTGCACACAGTCACAAGGTTACCATCCAAAGTTTCAGCTGGTATACACACCTGAACCAGACTCCCGATGAATACTAATTCAAAAACGGCTGGCTGATTGAACACTATGCAGTGGTCACTATACTCATCAACAGCCATCAACAATCGATACGATTTTAAATGAAAGCGTGCAGGAAAAGAGGGGGGACAAGCAAGCGGCTAACACAGACAAAATACTGATACAGCAGCGAGGAGCTGATAACATGTGACGACGAGCCTTAACAGCTCGGGGAAAAAAGCAGACATGCCGCTATTGAGCTTCATGTGGGCATAGAAGAAAATAATGCAGGCTTATGTTTTTTCAGCAGGGTAATGAAGTCATATATTCATATATTTACCCATCGCTTCTCGGGGTCGAACTCAATGTAACCCAGTCTTCCCTGAAATGTCAACAGCACTTGTATTTCCGGGTTGTACATCGTTATCCCGCCTCCTAAAGAAAACTCACCAGTAGCGGGTGTGTACGTCACGTTTTAGAAACCCGTGATCAAAATGAGCCAATCGCACAGCGTAGCGCCAAAGCACTTGTTAAAACCTGCATACCGTCTGGGGAAAAATAATTCAAACTCCTCAGTTGTAGCAACGATACATAGCGACCAACTTGTTAAGAAAAGCCACGGCAATTATTTACTCAGTCTTAAATGTCAAGTTCATTCAAAGTGCCGGGATCTTGATTTGATTTGTTTTTTCCAGGTTACCGTGTACTTGCCTAAACTATAAGATTTTACCAAACCGAGATTATGACTGTTTTTAGCTAGCTTTTTGCAAGCCTTTATGCAGTTGACTTAGGAAATAGGTTGCAGGAACTTCTTGGAGCAATGCGTGCAGCTTGCGCACAGCCAAGGAAAAGCTCAACATTGTCGGAAACGCTTAGTCACGCTTCTCACCTGTCTTCTTGCTCAGGTGAAAAAGAGCTCATAGTAGCCAATCAGAGTCCCCAAACAGAGCTAAACATTATTAAAGAACTACTAAACGAGTTCAGAGGGCTTCACGAGCTGAAGTTAAGATGCTTGGAGAAGGACACCAGTAGAAGGGGAGAACTACCACAGGTGAGTAGTTGTTGTGCCACATGTGAAATGCACGTTGTGGGTAGCGTGGCCGAGCGGTCTAAGGCGCTGGATTTAGGCTCCAGTCTCTCTGGAGGCGTGGGTTCGAATCCCACCGCTGCCATTATTGTTAGTCCTGGCGTAACATCCGGTTTACGGTAACTAAAGGACAAAGTTAAGAAGTGTAGCATCAGATTTCTTGAGGGAAATAATAAATCCAGACTTTCTGTTCGCACTTTATACAGCTACGTTGAAACACACGAATCCAACCCATTTATTTAAAATAAAGAGCTCCTTAATAGTATCGTGTTTTTTCCTATTAACATTGGAAACAAATGCTAGTCGTCTTAATGACGATTCTGCACACGCCCTTCCAGTAGTCTGGACCCTGGATTGTGAAAGATTGTTTTTATGGGTTCAGACAATTGCATAAAGTACGGGTTAGCAGACACAGTCTCTACAGCATGTTTAGATTTAGGCTAACATCTATTGTCATTAGGCTATAATCCATCCATTACAAATCATACAGCATCCTGTCCACCTTGACTCTAACATCAGAAGATGACCTCTGTCTTGTCAGACAAATGACAGGAGGAAGCGCAGCGGTGCTTTCATAAAGCCGCAGCACTTGTAACAGGTGGCAAATTGCATTATGTTTCCATCTGAGCGGCAGAGATCAGGAACACAGAGCCACACTCATATTTAAAAAAGAGAGGTTTCTAATCATCGGGATCGTCATGTAACATCTTTTAGCAACAGAATGTAGCTCGTGTGAGCTGGACTGTGCATCAAAGCAAAAATAACAAGGTTTCAGAATAGGTTATGGTCAGCCGGCCCCAGTCAAGGGCCAGCTTAACAAGGTTATGATGTTCAGAACCCAGGAGCTCCCAAGTCCTAAAGGTTGATGGGGACACTTAATCATAAAGCGTGTCCGCTGAAAATACAACATCCATTATTGCATGAACCCATTTTAGGTTTATGATGTTTCTTAAAATGTTGAAATGTTTGAGCAACCTGCCAGTTCAAGAATTCATTTTTTTTCTTATGCTTTAGGGCACTTATCATAGCTAGCTTTTCCAAAAGTGAAAAGTAAGTAAGAAACAACAACAACAACAACAAACAAACAATGTCAACCCTAGAATGTTACCGTACTGTCACATTTGCCATCTTTGTAAAGTTACTTTCCCTGAAGCTAAACATCAGTATAATGTTATGCATCAGGGGACAGTATAAACTGCTTATTTACTTTTGGCTGTAGGGGACAGATGTTTTTCAGCACAGATGTACAGGTGGTCCTCTAAGGCAATATACTTCTTAGGTTTGTGGCACTTCCTTTTATCGGAGGGACAATCATTGTATGTGTAGGGTATCTGGAAAACTGCAAAAGCTCCTTAAGCTAAGTGCACAGGCTTCTTTTTTTTTTTAACCTGGAATAAGAAAATAGAGAATACGGTTAGGTTATCAGTTTTTGTAAGTAATAAAATCTGAACATTGAAATGCCTTCTTGAGTCTTCCCTACACTTTGAGTGCATGATCACTAAGTATTCCTTTTCCTGTGATAGAGGGCAGAGGTCATCTATTGTGAATCTTAGGTGGGCTTCTGTGTGAAAGCCACAAGGATCTGGCCTCTTTGTCTGGCGTATTCAGCATTATATAAAGGTTTTGGAAAATGAAAAAGAAAAAAAAAGTTTTAAATGTCACAACCAGCTCAGTGAATAAAATATGTCAAGGATTTAGATACTCAAACAGTGCCATAATAACAATAAGGCTTACTGACTTAATGTAAGTAGAATCAAAATAGTCACTGGTGGCTTTTGACGATCTCTCTGTTTCTTATTCTCTTTTATAAGCTGTTGTATTTTGGCTCGTTCTTCGACTGTTTTATATGTCTCGGGTACTTGTTGGGATAGAATGAGAGCCTGTGGACATCTCACCACCAACATGTTTTGCACTTGTTGTCTTTAGATGTATTTTCTTCAGTTTGTCAGAAAGTTACAGAGACCCCCAACCTGCCCGGCCATACAATTGATCATCATTTAATGTGTTTCAATGCTAAATCAGATTCTTCATCTGCTCTAAAGACGGGTAAGATGCAACTAAATAAGAAACACATTATTATTTTGTGTTTGCCTGGATCTCTTGCCTTTCCTGTGAGGTGTCACTGGGGATATAGTCCCTGTTTTAACACCAAGAAGGAGTACTACATTTATAAGTGACATGCTGGATTGAGGGGATATATGTTGCTTAACTGCACTGTGGTTAGTGTTTGTGCACACTCCCATATTGGGATTCATCATTTTGACTTTTAATGAACTTTTTATTATTGGATATTTTAATAATAAGCTTACTCTGCCCTGTTTATGGCCACCAACTCAGGCCAGCCACTCACTAATCTGTTACAGTATTCACATTGTCCCAGAGAGTCTCTAGGCCTGTATGACCGGGGCCTAACAATTACCATAATCTGTACTCAGCAACTAATTAAACATATAAACTGTCAGCTTATTAAACCACAATAATTAACCACTATCTTATCCTGTTGTACTGTTGCTCTTACAGAAGAAAGTGGACTTCCTGCAGTCTTACGTGAATGACCTCACAGACCACATCCAGGTGCTTGTTCAGACCATTGAGGATTTGCAAAGGGGAGCTGGACAGAACCATGATCGTGTTTTGGCTGTAAGATTTTATAAATGGCTTCATCTTGACACAGATGTAACTGTGCCCAGTGCTTTTTTTTTCCTGGCTCAGAATGGGCTTACAAGAGGTGACTAGCCATGGCAGTAAGCATGACTGATCTGCGTACTCTGAAGGCAAAGTTACCTTGTTACCTTATTTGACAAAAATCGATGCATTTTTCTCTTATTTCTGTTCATTCGATCAACAAAAATGCTATTATGCCTGACTAAAAAAAGACCAAAAACCTCTCAGAAAATAATTTTATTACATGATCAAGGGTTGGAGGGCTCTTTTTGTGGCTGACTTAAACCTCCTCTGGTTGCCAAAAATTCCTCTGCACATGAAAAGGCCTCTTGTCTTTGTTTTTAATATATATCTTCTGTAATTTTAGCGATTTTACAGTGTTCTTTTCTTCCTTAATGTGAATTAGAATCTATCCTTGAGACAGATAATGAACTATTGCTTTTGGGTCTTTGGAAAAACTGCCTAAAAAAGGAAAACTTTATTATAGGAGGAACTAACAACATCACCACCACTTGATGTAGTGACCTTAAGTCATTGTTCCATTTTAGTTACGGCCAGGCTTCTATCAATATTCTCTCCTCTGAGTGGATTTTACACACAGAAAAGTAATTATGGCTTATTATACATCAAAGTACTTATCTGCCATTATGTAGAAGGTCAGAGGGCTAGCTTTGTGTGCTCTCTACACCGTTACTACAAAGGTCACGCTAACATAATGCTTTGCATTTTTGAGCATTCAAAGCTGCCCAATTTTAACTTTCATCATTTTAAAACTTAATTCTCTTCACTGACATTGCTTAAGCAACACAAATACCGGCATCTCTGCCGTTTTTCTTCCATAGCACTTTCTCAGATTCCTTTATTGAATAAGTTCTACAATATATGTCTTTCTTGCATATTATAGCACAATACATGCCTACAGGATAGTTTGAAAAGCAAAGACATTTGTTAATTTTCACATTTATTATCAGTAATGGAATTTTAGGAACTTTACTAATTTATTTTTCCATTTCTCAAGCTGATTAAAAACATACAGCTTAAAGGGAAAAGGTGAAGAACAATTTGTAAAATCTATTAAAGTGACATTCACTTAGTTGCTGAGAGTCCTTCAGTCCATCCAGTCATAGTTTTGCTATTGTTTGTGATAACAGCAGCTTCGTTTGGCAGCAAAAGAGACACGCTATGAGGGAACATAATAGTTTGTTGCCGCTATCGACCCATCTTCTGAGCCTTTGAATCTCCATTTTCACCCGTCTTACACGATGCTCTCACTGTCTGTTTATGCTACTTTGTATGTTTTCAGGGTCTACATCAGTAAACAAATACAAACAAATGGAGCGTCTCACTCAACAGTCTATTAGGATAGTCAGGGGACAGGATAGTCAGTGTGTTTCTGCTCTGATGTCCATAATGCGAAATCCAATCAAATGAGGAGCATTTAGAGCTACTTATGGACCGTTCCACAATGTAAACGATGCAATGAGCTCTGTAATAGGAGCTTGGCTAACGTCTGATTGAATCGTAGTGTATGGTCTTGTTGATACACAATAGGGCTGAACTCTAATGGACACTAAACAGAGTTTGTTTTGTGGCCATAATATCATAAAATTCAAGGATTGTATTCTGGGTTCTAGACTGTTACAATTAGCCTTTGGTCTGTGCCATCTACAGACAGATGGACATGTCCCTTGCATGCAATACAAACTTGTACTGTACTTGAACACCTGTTTTAACTGAAGGGGTTATAGGACAACCCAGGATTTTAGATAAAGAAGAAATAGTCTTTTTTTTAATGTTTTGAACCTTACTTAAACAAGTTAAACTGTACTAGGAAAACATCTGCAGTGACAGACATGTCTTTAATTTGAGACATGTATTTGTTAGTAAGTACAGATCAGAAGAGGTAAATTGGAATCAGCTGGCATCCACTCAGCTCGTCATGACAAAATTTGAACACCGTCGCCCCCAAAATGTTCCTACAATCATAGATAAAAAAAAAACACCCACATGATAGGACAAACAGTTCAATAGCCTGCATTGGAACCCCTGCAGTCTTCTTTTGCGGTTGCCTAAACTGGAAGTCTCCCATCGGCCATGCTTGTTAATCTTTATAAACGGTGGTTGACAAAGGATTTTCTTTGTGTTATTTGTATCGGAGGAGAGAGCAAAACCAGTTACAACAAGTGATGACAACAAATTTGCTCACTGAATGCCAGCAATGTCTCCAGCTGTGATGAGGCTCCAATTTTTGTGTGTGTGTGTGTGTGTGTGTGTGTGTGTGTGTGTGTGTGTGTGTGTGTGTGTATGTGTATGTGATTCACAAAGCGACTATTTATGACATTCCCATAAACCACAGAACAGGGGCTATTAAAATCTTAAAGCCTGGGAACCAAATGATAAAATTGGTCTCATGACTTAATTTTTGCTAATGAGAGCACAATTTTTCTTGTCATGTGGAGCTTTCTTCATAGCAGGACTCTCAAGGCCCAGTTTTCTTCCTGGGTTGTAGTTACATGTAAATGAAACATGTAAGTATGCAGGCTACAGCGCATATCAGCCCTGCATTAAGGATGACCACAACTTTAGAGTTCTGACATCTGGTCTACTTGAAAATACATACATTAAGACTATCTGTCAAAAATATGTTGAAGAAAATGATTGTAATAGAAGTACTGATGTAGCGTGCTTCCTAACTGATTAAGCTGTGGTTAGCTTGTATATGATTCATGCTGCGAACTTGGTGCAGTAGAAGCGTTTCAAAGAACACCTGTCCAACCCTACATAGCAGTGACTGCTGAAACCTAATTCAGGTTAGCATTAAAAACAGTCTATGATCTCTGTGACCTTTATCAACCCCCCCAAACTCCACTTCCCCCAACAAATACATGCACACATGCACGCACCTCACACACGCTTCAGCATTCGCGTTTGTGGCAGGTGCTCTGAGGGAACAAGGCAGTGAAAGTGAGAAAGACAGAGCAGGGGAGGTCACGGGGGTCACGGTGGTTGACTATGCTAATGCTGTTGTTAATGACTTTGCTGTGAGTGATAATTTATTGTCTTCATTACCATATTAACTCCATAGCACCCCTCCACACCCAAGAGCCCTAAGTCTCTCTTTCTCTCTGTCTATGCAGTAATGGATGCCCCTGTTTGATCCTTGGAATAATGAACTAATTAGTTTAATTAAAATCAATATAGGTGCCAATACCAGGTTAGACCTTTCAGGGACGCCATCTCTATCTGCAGGAGAAGGGGTTTTCAGAAAGAGAGGGTGAAACAGGATGGATGGCAGGGGGTAGAGGGGCCACACATAATAAATAAAGAGATGATGATGAGGAGGACTGACAGGTAGACAGATACACAGTATAAGGCCATATGCACACTACATCAATGCTGTTATGTTTACACCTGTAGACCTACACTGCTTTGGTATTTTAGGACCCATAAAACAGATCCGCAATGACCCAGTTTTAGTTTACAGATGGAGTTTTGGAAACAGCGATGTCAACGCCCATGTTTGCAGCCTGCAGTCACCGTGTGTCCATCCCTTGTGTCATGCACAAAGCACACAATCCTTGCCCATAAGAAGACAAAGACTTCAGCTTTAACTAGAAGTGTTAAATTAAACTTGGATAACAAATTATATGCGTCTGTTTGGTCAAGGAATATGCGTTTATTTAAGCGTTTTTCAAATGGTGTTATCAACTTTGCCAGTGTGGATGTAGTTAAAAGGAAGAAGAATGAAAAACATTGAATTTGAATGAGAATGAGTGACAGGTTTGAAAAGGTAAATTGTAAAAAAAAAATGCATGCAAGAAGGGGCAGAAAATATCGGAGGAGTGGAGGGAGCCACAGAGAAGGGGGACTAAACGAGAGAGAGAAGGCGAAAGAGGTTCCTAATGCTGATTTATGAGTGCTTGACGGTCGTTAGCTGGAATAAATGGCTTGTAGGAGTGGCTGCAGCATTACTCCCTGTACAGGATACTAAGTGCATTGTAAGGTCAGCCATAAGGCCAAACTTACATATGTAGTGCTCTGCCCTTGTAAACCTTTGTTAATATATCAGCCACAGGATGGAACGGTAACAAGTCCGTCTGATGCAGGGAGACGACAGTGGCTTTCTGAACTGTGTAGAAATGATTCTACTTGGGTTTTACTTTAAGAGCAACCGGTAAGTTTAGTCAACGCAACTTTCATGGTTGGGCAAGCCAAAATTAAAATCAGCAACTTTTTGTATGAATGTGATTTGCTACAGTTTAGTCTTCTTCCATTGGGCAGAGGGAAGGTTTACAACAGTGCCACTTCACTAATTAGGAATAAAGCTTACTCTCCCAGTCTTTTTGCAACAAATTGGCAAAATAGGACATTTTATATTTGAAAGATTATAGAATTGAAGGCAAAATCTTATAAAGGGACGTCTCGGCACATACAGTATATTGGATAGGCTCTGCCAGTACGTTTGATGCCACACTGTATCTCGTCAATAACATGTTCAGTAAGGCAGCAGACATGTGCTTTTGCCTGTATGCTGTCGTTGCATCATTTGAATTAGGCTCAAGCAAAATTAAAGTAAACTTTTTCTTTCTTTTTTTTTGTCTACGCTCATTCTGAACATGCAGGTCGTGACGTAGCAGAACTAGATGCTGGCGTGCTCCTTCCAGTCACAATTGGCTTGAGTTGCTTGATTCTATTTTATTCAGCCTTCGCTTTGTGTTGTGATCTGGTGACTCACGAGCACACGTTCCCGCTTTGCTTGTTTCTTGTCTTTTTTCTCCTCTGTTGCTTTTAGTTGACAAAGCTCGGGAGAAAATTGATGACTATTTTCAGACAGAAAAGGAAACAAGAAAGGGGAAGTGTGTGTGTGTTGGGGGGAGGGGGGGAGTATGTTAGGGGCAAATGATTGAGACAGGAGGGGACAAGAGACTGTGATGAGGTTTGAGGCTGAAAACAAAGAAAAAGAAATGAAGGAAAATTGAGGCAAAAAGAGGAGTGACAGTGGAGAAGAAGGAAATCAGTCTGGGAATGACTGTTGCTATTTTTCGCTTTCCTTGTATTTCTTACAGTAGAAGTCCTACTGTTGACCATTTTTGGTACTTACCAGCCATACTGCAACTACAAGTGCAATCTCTTTACATCGTATCTAATACAATTTTTCCCTGTGCATAACAAGGAAAGGACCTGTAGTGATGAAGATAAAATAAATAAAGATAAAAAAAAAAAAATAGGACGTTTGCCTTCCTAATAAGAAATTGTGACACAACATTTGAAGTTAGTTTTGCTTGTTATGCCGAGGACACCGTGCAGAAGAATATATTGTATAAGTCCTCTCTGTGTTTTTAATAACTGGCCAAGGAAGCTAATTGATGTGATGCAACATCTGTGTAATGTGCTCTCTTTTTCTTTCCTGCTTGCCTCTTTTTCTCTCACTCCCCGTCTCTGATGATTTTCACCAATACTTTAAAAGTATTTTTCCTCGCCACTCCTTTATGACATTGCTATATTATACATAAAACAGCCAGCCAGCCAGACAGACACACACATATATACCTACTGCTAACAAATGAGTTTACTGTGGTCATAACCTTCACAGGGCTCATTATCATAGATTGCAGGCCTTTTCATAAAGCTGAGACCACAGGTGACGGATTACTAACGATGGACACAGACACACACACACACACACACACACACACACACACACACACACACACACACACACACACACCGTGATCTGTAATGAGACCTTATTCCGGACACCCAGCCCAGCTGCCTGTAAATTTCAGCCGTCACTCTGCCATACATACTTAATCAGCTAATGTTGTTTTATTTCTTATTATTAATTTCCTCCTGTTTCTGATTTATCTAAAGCCCCCTGCATCGCACCAATATTTTGTCTCCTTTACAGTTCAGAGAGGCAGAGAAAAGGAGAAAGCCGCACGCTTATTCATGTACTTAGGGGATTGCATCAGTAATGAATTGACTGGCTTTTTAGGCATACATAACACAGCCTACTACTCACCTTAATAATGTAAGCAGGTCGTAACTCCTGCTAACCCAAGGGTATATATAAGGCCTGCACGCACAGTCGCACACACTCCTAAACACACATAGCCTACCTATATTAGCCGCTGACCTCTACGTTTTCCAGGTCCTCTCATTGTCACATTGCAGGTGCATTAGAATATGAATATTTTATAATCGTGTGTGACTTTTGTGTGTGTGTGTGTGTTTAAATGTATATTTTTATAGATGTGGTTTGGTAAACAGATTGATTACTTAGAGGACGGACAGCTTGGCTTTTTATATTACTTTCTTATAGACCAGTAATGCTATGCTGGTATTATACAACATAATATTCAAACGTGCCATCACACAGGAGGAGTCCCCATACATAAATACTGCCAGCAGGTTAAATTGCACTAATATGTGAGTGAACACCTTTTCTGTAATCATCATTCACCAATCAATGTCCTTAATTTAAAGTTTTCTTCAAGTTCATAGTAAAGTGGTGGCAAAAATGGAAGATCCAGACTCTGTGTGTTATTTAATGATTAGTCTCCTTTAAAACAGCAAAGGCGACCTGTATAATTGTCTTTTACCATTAGGCCTTAAATACTACACATTAAATGAACTGAATCTTATCTTTACACATGCTTCAGATCCTTTTTTTAGATGGTTTAACTTGATATTTTATGCACTCCATATGTGCTCTACTGCTCCATATCTTATCTCGCATGCACACAAACGCATGGTTATACACATAAACACACTTAACATATGCATAATTGAAAAACACACATGCACGCACACACTCATGGCCAAAAGCAAACGAACAGACACACATTAACTCACACACGGGGGATATGTGTTGACCTGTGAGTCATTGCTGTCAGCATTGATTTCCTTTTCCCGGAGTGACCCCTGTCACCACGGCGATAGAGTGGCCGATATTTTACCAGCGGTGCCGGGCCTCTCTGTTTCCGTGGAGCCTCCTGCCGCTCTCTCCTTCTCTGGCAGTCTTTTTCTTTGCTCTTTTCAGCTGTTGCTTATTGCCCTTGTTAATTTGGCCCTGTCCTGTCTATTTCTTCCCTCTTTTTAATAGTCTGGCCTAATAAAAAACGCTGGACAATCAGAACTATTTACTTTTCTTTTGAACTCAGTTAATTCCTTTGCCCCCCTTCTATGCTGTCCTCTTTTTTGCACAGTGTGAATTGACCTCACAATAACTGTGCTGACACATTTTTCACTCGTCCTTACAAATTTTCATTTGAAAAAAAAAAGACATGCAGACAGGATAATGGCAAGGGGTATTTTGAATTGAAACTATATCTGAGAATTGTGTGTCTGTCTGTGTTTGTGCATAAGCTTTTGTCTGCATATGCTCTGTCTTGCTTTCTCTGTCCTCCTTTCAATGCACTTGACTTCCCACACTACTGTATTGCTTTAAAGATGTTCTTTAAAAAAAAAATCTCTCAGGAGGGAAGTCGAATTATTAAATCAGTTCTATCTCCATTTTAATCTTGGATTCTGGGTTTGAAAATGAGGAATGATTGTTTTCCTTCAATTTTATTTATGCAGTTGCTGTATATTAATGTCTTCTTTCCTCATGATAATATTATCATGCTGCTGCGGTCAACAAGATGCAAATTCTTAGCAATTAGTCAGGGGTGATACACTTCACACCTTTACCCCTGGGTGCTGTCGGACTTCATCACGGTTTACACCCGAGAAAATCAGTTTCTACAAAACTATTTTCCTTTATTTAGCAGTGTATATCTAATAAACAGAAATTTAGGTTGTACTGAAGTGAATATGGAACTATTTGGATATGTTAGAGTTCAGAGAGAACGTATTATTTCTTGGGTGTACTACTTTAGCATTAAAATTCATTTCAAGGTGTATGGTACTGCATTATAATGCTGCAGTTACTACAAATACACTAAACAGAAATAAATAATCAGGATGTCATTTTCTGTGTATCCTAGGTGTCTGAGGCTGGGTTGAAGCCTTTGTTGCTGGATGAGGTCACTGGACCTGTGGCTCACATCCCACGCAGGTTTGTATTACCTTCGCTTCTCATCAGCTAGGCAGTTTTTTTCTTCGGAGAAGTTTACTTTTGACTGAAATAATGATTAATTTCATGATTCGACCACACAAACTCACTCACACACATGCACAGGTACCCCACTGTTGAGAAAGGTAGCAGAGCTGGCCTCAGGGACTGTGTCTATCCTGAGGGAGCTTGAACTCTTTAGGGAGTCACTGCAACACCACTGTCCCCATGGCAATATGCAAATCCCTATATGATATTTCCCACCATGCAATGCTCCAAAGCCCCTAAAGACGTGTTCTGTTTTGACGTTAGATCTTCCCAGAGAGATAGATTTTTATTTTTACATTCTGACAAAACTAATGAAAGTAGCATTTTTGAATCTTTGTGCTCATACATATTTATCTAGTTCACACTTTTTCATTGCCAGCTAGGCACATGGACTCACTTGACCAGTAAGAAGTTTGATAGGAAAATCAATTGAGAAGCATTTGGATAATTTGGACAATTTAAACAACCATCCAAATAAAAACTCATTCAAATTACACCTTGTCTCGTGCTGTACATATCATTGTTTTGTTCTTTGCCTTTATAAAACAGCTGCTGTAGCATCACACAGCTGTTTGATGCTACAATACAACTCAATCTCTCGATGTCCCGACACTAAGAGATTGGCCGTCTGCAAGTTACGCAGGTGGCACAGCAGCAGCAGTAATTTCATTAATTATTTATATCTTCTGACATGCCATTGTGATCTTAGGTATTAACCCAAATGCTTTTCTCCAAGCAAGCAGCTGAGCTGCTGTGCACAAATTCATAGTTACCCTTTGGCAACAGAGCAGTTATGCTTAGAATGAAGTCAGCATTTTTATCCGCAGCAGAAGAGTCAAAATATAGGTTAGTTTCATCTAGAGAATGCCAATATGTTTTCATGGTGTATCAAGTGATTATTGCAGGAAGTGGTCTGATTTTAAAAAGCAATGATGTATGCTGTAGAGTTATTGAAATGTATTGATTATGTCATTGAAATTACAAAAAAAAGTGAATAATCTGCCCAAATTTTAACTAAAGACATTGTCCCCGTTTCTACTGCCTGCAGTAGATCATGTGTTCCTGACCTCACTACACAAGAGCTCCTCCTCCTCTCAAACTCCAGTACAACCCCTGCTGACAAGTAATGCCTTTGTCATCAAAGGTGACATTATAATATTTACTGACCTAAAAGAAAAACAGTTAATTTCCAAACACATGGGTATTATTGCAGTTGATATTTATTTTTCACAAGCTGTCATATAATAGCTAAAAAAACACATCCAAATATGGTCAAAAGTGACAGTCGGTGGTTTGACAGCCTGCAGCGCAGCCAATTAAAGCACCCAGCTAAGCAGGAATCAGTGGTCTGGCACAATGTGGCACAGCCGAGTTTGTGGCTATACGGGGTTTCTATGCCATTCCTGTAAAAGGCACTGAAGGGTGTGATGGATCCTCAGTCAGCGTACTTGCTGTCAGAGATGTGGGGCTTTGCATCACACCTTGAGCGTTTTAAATGGCTGCACATATAATAATAATAAAAAAAATTAAATAAATGAAATGAGTAAATCAGGTCTCCTGAAATGAAATGACAGGCAGGTTGAAACAGCGGGTGAGTGTGTGTGTTTCTTGCCACCAGCGTCAACATTAAACGCATCAGATTGAAGCCACCCTCCAGGGTAGCATCACTCAGCCAGGTGTGTGTGTGTGTGTGTGTTTGTGTATGTATGCGTGTGCGTGGTGAAACCTAAGTCTTTTATCTACTTTTCCGTTTTCTCTGTTTTTTTTGTTTATCTACAAATTTATTTATATATTTCAGTTGAAATGGTGTACATAACACACACACAGACACCCCCGACACACATACCCACCCACCCACACACACACACACCCATAAACCCCCACACACATTGATCTATCGGTGTATTAATGTGTGAGTGAGTGTCAGTTTTTATCCCAATTATTTTTTAAATTATTTCCCCTTAGTATAATCTCCAGCAGTTTTTTCTTACACAGGAGTTAACTTGAGTGCTGTTTTCCTTTGCCAAAAGCAGTCAAATGCTGAAAGTTAGTTAGGAAAGAGAGAGGAAAAAAGCTCTGACAGAATATCCTGATTCTCATTTGGGAAAGGTAGGAACTTCACTTATGTGAAACTTAGGCGGTATCCCTCAGTGAGACTGTTCTAATTCAAAACTCAAACTTTTCTCTGTTAACAGAGTGATGAGATACATGGGCTTCAAGAGACTAGGGGGGTGGGTTCATCATTGTTATATTATTATTTTCTTCTGGCGCTGGTTGTTTTTCTGTTGTCCAGCTGGTTTTCCAAAAAGCTACACACTCTTCACCATTTTCTTCAGCACTGACAGTGTACAGTAGACTCTCTACCTCTGTATCTATCTCTTCTCTTTCGTTCTCTCTCTCTCCCACTTCTCTCTCAGGACGGGAGGAGGATATGTCTCTTTTTCTCCATATTGACTTTCCCAGGTCAGGCTCCTCTTCTCCTATTAGGCCAAGCTAACTGATCAATACGAAGGCCTGGTGGGCTGCTGTACGGACATGCAGACATGCACACACAGCGGGCCGTGCCGCGGCCAAGTGCCACGCTAATTAACAAACAAACACACAAAGCAGAACACGCGCAGCGCTCGTATCTACCCATTTCCAAATATAAGCACACACACTTCTTAACGATACAGCTGATTATTAAAGCCACGGCTAACATTTCTACATGTATGAAAAAGTCGCCGACATTAACAAAAGTCACGAAATGAGCACATTGATTAGTCAGTCGTGTGCGAATATATGAAACTTCATCCAGTTGGTTGCTTTTCTGTCAAATACTGAGATGCAAGAAAACTCCTCCTCTCCTCTAAAAAATCTTCTCTCTTCTCCTCCCCTGCTGTTCTCCCAGCTGATGAGTTGTGACATCTGCAGCGCTGCGACATGGATAAGCAGCTGCCAGAGATGGAGCTAGGGAGGAATGATGGAGAGAAGACAATGCAGGAGATGGGTGAAGAAGGGGGGGGTGGGGAAGGGGTGAGGGATGCTGACAAGCAGCAACAGTTAGATGTACAGTGAGGTGGGGCGGTGGGGGGCATGATTGCATTGCGTGTGCATGTTCCTAAATGTGTATATGTGCATGTCTCTGGGTGTGTATGTGTGTGTGTGTGAATGAAGCTGTGTGGGCATATGAGCATATGTGTCTTTGCATGGCAGCGTGCCAGGCAGTGCCATCTGGCTGCTTGACAGAACTCCTCTCATTAACGGGGGAGGTTAATTGCTGTGGCAGCGCCCAGGCTGTGTCAAACACCACCCTGGGGACACGGAGGCAACAGACTATCTACATGTTGGTGTGTGTACATGCACCGACACGTGCGCGCTTGTGTCTCAAGCATAAAACGCGGAGCGGGAAACCCCCAGCCTTTTTTCCCCCACAACATAAAAAGGTTAAAGCGAACCCGCTGTACTATATGTGAACCCCATCGTGTGAAGAGAGTCTCAAGGAGGACTTGTGTCCTTTTTTTGCGTGCCAGGTTACATAGATGTTCAGATTATTCTTATGAATTATGCCTTGTTGCTGTAATGATGTAGAAAGAATTGGGTTTACAGAGCCAATGTCTATAGCCCTGGGGGCAAACACATATGTATACACGCTCACACACCCACATGCACAGCGTGTTGGGGGGGAGTGGTGGCAATTTGCATTTGTTATTACTGCATATTCATGACTAATTTTGTTAGCCTTGCTTAATAGGGCTGAATGACAGGTTGAGAAATCGAGAGCCTGCTTTAATATCACATACAGTCACAGTAATACACACACACACACACACACGCACAATTCAGTCACATTCACTCAACCTGCTCACTCTGTCCACACAGTAATCATAACAACACTTAATGCTTTTAATAGGAATTCTCTGTTCCTCTGGTGGTGTGACATTGTGTCATTTGTTTACCACAAGTACTTATTGTATATTGCAATATAACAAGCCGTGCAGCCTTATTTGTTGCATGCATAATAATGACCTGCAATATTATGCACACACGCACGCAGATACGTACGCACTTGAATGGCATGAATAAATTTGCATGTTGACTTGTTGCAGATCAGGATTTGCTGCATGTTTTCATTTTGATTTTCCCAAAAGAAGCAAAACTGTTGGAAATGAAGGATCCTCCTCTCCTTAATAAATTCAGTTCCATCCATTAATGGTGCAGAAAATAGAGGCTTATGTGTCGTTAAGTAACACAAATTATAGTTATTTTATTATTTTTGTTTTTTTTAATCCTTTGACTCTGCATTAGTTGTGTGTTCATGAGTTCTTGGACAAGATAAGAACAGTGTGGTTTTAAAAAAAATCTTTGTTTTTGCAGCGAGCATATGCTTGCACGCACTCACATCCATTTTCCAAGTGTCTTCCTTCTATAGGAAAATAGGTTTTAAATTAGCTTGTTTTTACACCTAAGTTTTGCACCTCTGACTAAAAGGACCTAAAGAAGTCATCTTATAATAAATGTTAGCATTTCTTTTCCTTTTGGTCTTAAATGACATGTTTTGGGCCAAAAACCATCCTTCTACACATACCTATGTGTTACTTAGGCTTCTATATCACGGGTTGTGTGTTGTAAATTATCACCTTAGCTCGGTGATTATTTACAACAGAGGAAAACTCTACTTACGATTAAATAAAAAGACATCAAGTGGATTAATAACAGCAGAACATACACGTTCCCATTCTCCTATCGAGGCAGAACCAGACTATAATCTAAAGTCAGCTTTCACTGTTTCCTCTGTGGCTTTTACTCCATTTGACTGAAAAGTTTTTTTTTTGTTTTTTTTTTTTGCCAAAGTGAAAGATTTAACTCTCAGCGCTCTCTATCCACTCACATGTCACTTTTGTCAAATCTTGCCTTTCCTTCTCCACTTGGTGTGAAAGTGTAGACACGCTTGATCAAATGTGAGTTTAACATTTTTAATCTGTGCAAAGTTTCATCAGAATAGCTCATCTCATGAGGCTGGTAAATATGAAACTGTGTGTGCGTGCGTGTGCCTGCGTGTGTCTTTGTACGTGCCCGTGTGTTTGTGAACAGTACCACACAGTGCCGTATGATCTGGGGTTTTTTTCTCTCTCTTTCCATCTTGGGTGTGTGACAGCTGTCACTGGTGACTCAGAAAGGTGTCTGGGCAGAGTTAACGTATTTTCACCGCTGGGAGACACACAGACTTATACACATGCATGCACACGCGTGCGCACACACACACACACACACACTGACGGAGAGAAACACATATCAGCTCTGGTTGCTGTCATCTAGCACAAATTTCAACAGGCTCAGCATCTCTTTGCTGCTTTTGAATGAGATGTTTTTGAATTTTACACCTTATACATGTGCTGCATGTTGCTTACACATTCCTGTTTTATCCTGCATCAGTTGTTAAAACAATTTGATTAAGGATCAAAGCTTATACATTGTGATGGAAACAATTATATACACTGCAATATGCTGTGGCTTTCATCTCTGTAATTCACATCACTTAATAATGCACTCTGTACTCACTATAAACCTGAAAAGAGATATTTTCCTTCTATGTTTTACATCTATCTGCTTGTTCAGTAGTTCACGATTTCCTTCCTCTTCCTTATGCTTTTCCGCTATAGCAGTGATTCCGTGGACCAGATGACGTCTGAGACGGAAGATGTGAAAATCCAGCTGCAAACCAAGGACATGATCATCTCGGATCTGGAGAGGGAGCTCACAGAGAATATACAAGGAAAGCAAAAGGTAACCGACTTGACTTGACTTGATTTTAGCACATTCCAAAGAATGAGCTACCGGGATCACGCCACAAAAATGCAAACAAGACATTCTGTCGTTTGCACGTAATTGTCTGGACTCAAGATAGTTCCCCAAAAAAAGCAAGACAATGTAAACAAATCTCTTTTTTTTTCTCATAGCAATTGTAAGGTTGAAACAATTAAATGATTTGCTAAGAAATTGTTTCTTTTTTTTGCAGCATTTGTTGAGAAGGCTGTTTAAAAGGTGGAGGAGTCTTTTTTTAATTTTTTTTTACGATATTGGTTTGGCAGCTGTGCTACAAGCTCTCCATGTGCAGTCAGGTTTAACAGGAAGCCATGGCGTGTGTGATGAATTACCAGCATATCTCAGAGCCCTGGGTAACAAACATGGCATCGCCGTTCGGGATTAAAAGGGAGAGATTTTTACAACCTTCCCACACCTCCTTACAGGGTGTCACTAAATTATACCCACTGCTGTTTTACTGTCTTCTGTGGCTTATGGTTAAGGCACACGTAAACACACACAGGCTTGCAGAAATACACACATGCATTTGTGCTTGTGGTAAACCCAGGCTTGTTGGTTGTTTATGTGTGTGTTGGCTGGTTACTGTTTGTTTATGCTGCTTGTGAGTTGACTCATTTGCACTGCCGCTAATTAGTGGTTTGTGTGATTACAGACAGATCCGTAGAGAAACAAGTAGAGTAACTGGAGCTTGTTCTGTTAATCACATTTTCAACAAATGGCTATATATTTTCTATTCCACTTGTGTTTCTGTTTAGCTGGTGCTTCTGCAATGCAGATGCGCAAACAGATCTACAGGACACACAAACACACACGGAGCCTTGGTACATGTGAGCGCCATAACTTAAAAAAATACTGTTTGTTAGCACGACGACACTATCAAATGAACAGCTTTCTAGAACACGTGGCCAAATTAAACTATAAATGATATATATTTACAGTATACGTTGTATTTTAATCTGCAGTATGTGAACTTCTAACTATGAATTTGTCTTACACAACCCAGGCAATTATCGCTCAGGCTCTTACAGTTGTAATTACATGGACTTCTATTTTAAAATGAGACATTAAGAATTGATATAAAAATGTAATTTTATTCATTCCAATTCATTTCAGATTATTGCGAGACATTTATGAAAAAGTAATCAAAAGCAATTTGGAAAAATTGTATGAGGAGTATTAGCCAGTGAATAATTCTCAATGAAAATAAACCTTTGTCTCTTTTGGGGGGGGAAATCAAATTTTAATTCCTTTCTGGCGAAGACTGCGACGCAGGTGCTGGAAAGCGGTGAGAGGCTGGTGCACCTGCAGAGCGAGCTGTCTTGTCTGCGGCGGATCCACGAAGACAACATGAAGGAGATTGCTGAGAAAGACATCTGCATCACCAAACTGCAAGCTAACATTCAGCTCCTGCAACAGGAGGGGGCTGACACGCTTGCTCAGGTGTGCAAAGGCTTACACGTGTACTATTCGGGACTGCTGTTTGCACACATACACATGCATGTGCCACGCATATTGCACATGCAACAGCTATTAACGTGTGGTGTGATAAAACATACATTCGCTCACTTAGTGCCAGTCAATTTAGCCATCTTTTTTGCATGACCCACTTTTTCTTTTACTGCCTTGCAGGATGTTGTGTTGCGATGGGTCTCTTGATGTTTCAGATTAGTTTTTTTAGATTATGTGACTGGTACCTCATTTGTTCCACAGATTGCAGAGATGTGACTGCCTGCACATTTCTTTTTTTCTTTTCTTCTCCTGTCTGACTTCAGCTCTCCAAGCTGAATGTAAGAACAAATGAGCTGCAGGAGGAGTTAAAGAAGAAAAGAGGTGCTATGGAGGTAGAGGGAGGATGAGGAGAAAATAAAAGATAAAAAAGGAGCGTTAAGAAAAACAGATGAGAGGAGAAGGCAGGAGCAACTGAAGACAGAGGAGTGGATAAAGAGTGGAAGAGGGGGTTTGAGGAAGATGGAAAAGACTATATCCGGGCTGTTTAAAAGTGCGCTAAGAAGGAAGCTGTTTTGAATTCTGAGGTGAGTGTATTAATGCACTCTGTAACTTAACAAGAACTACTCAGCGGGTAAAACTGCAAACTGGGTTGCCAATAAGAAGTTACACACCTTCATCAAGTTTCAGGATGATTAGATTCTTTTGATCATTGATATGATTTACATGAAGTTTCTCTCTTTACAATTTTATACACGTTTATATCAAAATCCTAACTTAGTGTTTCAATGTTAAGACTTTTTTTTGGATGATGGACATCCCTTTATTGAGCAGACTTAATATGTTTACCAAAAACAGTACAGCAGATAGCATATTTACGCGTATGCACATACACACACTTACACAGTCCTAGAAAAAAAACCCAACAAAACACTTCACCTTAATTCAGACCTCAGACACTCTCTCCTCTCCCCCCCCTCCTTCCATCCTGCCATCTCGCCACAACCGCTCCAAATTAATCTGCAAAATATTGATTTGAGGACCAAGGGGGTGGGGGGGTGGAGGCGCACGATTGCGGCCGCATATTAATACGAACAAGCCGCTCTTCGTCTCTCCTCTATACTTTAAGATCCTCATATCTTCATAATTGATTAATGTTCCTTTGTGAAGTGGGGATGAATAATACATTAGTGGGCCTGCTGCACCCTCAGGCTGATGAGAAAATGTTTAATTTCAGTAAATGTAGCGCTCCTTCTCTCTTTCTCTCTGTTTCATTTCCCTCTCTCTGGTTATTTGTGAGTGCTGGATTGTGTTTGTGAGTTTTCACTTGCTGACGACCGGAGGAGTGCTGTTGATTTGCTTCTTCTGTGTTTACTGTCGGCTTTAAGCGCATGTTGAGCATCACAAACAAAAGACAGCATCTGCATTTGCAAACACGAATGAATAAATTGGTGGTATGAGCTCAGCATTGTTCTATTAACTGATATAACTTCAAGAGCTGTGTCACTTTTACAGGGCTGCTTGCCTTGAGAGAGAAATCATCCCCCTCTGACTTTTTTTTTAATGTGTGTGTGTGTGTGTGTGTGCACATTGCATCAAAATGTGCTGGAAAGACCATTTGTTATCAGTTAGCAATCACTAAGGGTATGGAAATGTGCCATAAACCCACCTGATGAGGAACAAGTAGCCCCCTCCGCAACCTGGAAAAGTGCGAGGAGCTTGACATTTGTCAGCTGCCCCGACTGGCACAGCCTGGCTCCACTCAAGCTCATCTGGTTAACAGTGCTAATTATGCTAATCAGAAACCTAATGATGATGATGAGGGGGTTTAAGAGCCACAGCATAGCAAGCTTGGAGTGTTTGTGTGTGTTGGTGGGGGTGGTAGTGAGGGGTGGGGGGGCTGGTGGGGCTGAAGTGCCTGGCACCTGATGGTGAGCATCTGTGTGTCGAACAGATAAATGATGAAATCAACACGCGCACAGGCGCCCACAGGTCTCCCTTCATGCCTACTTAGCTTTGCCTCGTTTTCATTTGAACTTATACCAGCGATGAAGGGGATCCATACACACAGAGCGCTAATTGAATAAATAGCACTCCTCCGTTAACAAGGATCCTAATTAGTTATGCTAATCAGACTAGATAACCCAATTAACCCCACAGCGAGGCAGGGTGGGCTCCTCTCTGTGTGTGTTTATGTGTGGGTGTGGATTTATGTGCCTGAGAGCATATCAGAGACACTTAAGAAAACACGTTTGCCTAATTACTTTTCAGAGACGAGCGTTTATGCTTTTTTCATGTCCTTATTGTTCTGCAGTTAAATGCAGGATATTAAGCTTTCCAAACTAAAGAAAAGAAGGATTGAACAGTGTTTGTTTTTGGGCTTTCATATATGGGGGATATCTGCATTTATATGTATTTCTCTTTGCCTTCTGCCAGCCTGTCTCTCAGTTAGATCTACATTGACATGTATATTTTTACAACTATTATGGTTGTTTAAACAGAGTGTGTATTTGTTCAGAGAATGTCTGGCTGTTCCATTAGTTTATGTCCTTGGAAATACAATTTGGCCTCAAGTTCTCTCCGTTTATTTAAAACCTTCAGTCAGCGTTCCCCTCCTAATAGTGAGCCGTGTTTCCTCTCGTTTAGCTCCACCACTCATTATCCAGGCCATGTGGAAGAGACAATGTTTAGAGAGAAGAGAGGGGGACCTGGAGAAGGACAGCAAGAAATGGAGGGAGAGGGAGAAAAGGGCTAAAAATAAGAGCGAACCGGAGAGAAAAAGACAGAGGGAATTAATGAGTGACTGAAAGAGAGAGAATGTAGATTGTCTCTGAACCTGGCCGCAGCTGCTTGTGCTTCTAATGAATGGATGGGGGTGGGGGTGGGGGGGGACCCGGACAAGACTGTCTTTGTTGTGCCTGTGCCATAGAGAGAGTGAGAGCACAACAGATTTATGTCTTACAGGAAGTCTCCTAGATTTGTGGTGTCACAAACCGCCTACCCCAAGTCAACTTCATGCTCTGGCTTTTAATTAATAGGCAGCATTCATGTATATGTATCTGTTTGCCTCTGTGGCATGTGCCTGTTTTTGAACATTTAGCCATGTAGTTGATCATGTGTGGTTTGGAAATGACTATTAGTTTTGACAGAACAGTACTCATCCTGTCTTCCAGTTTGGCCTCTGCATCTGACATTGGGAGACGTTTAATTAGAACAACAGCTTCCGAATAATTTTGCATTAGATTTATACTTTGTTTAGGGCCCTTAGAAGAGTGGCAACAATGACATTTTCACATATACAGGCCTGTCTTTTGGATTAGCCTTGCTTTTAGTTTTAAGAACAGTTTCAGGGCTACCCTCACATTTGACTTAAGCTGCTTTAGAGAACAAATACTGTAAGGTCTTAAATGCGGCACCCAACCTTAGCATTAGGTCGTGGCACCTTTGCTAATGTGCTAATGGAATTCACTGCGGTGCGCTTAACTGCTGGTCTTAATGTCCAAAACGTGCACTTTTGTAATGGGAAGCCCAAACAGTAGAAGCTACTCCGTGCATTGCAGGTCTAGAACGGGGGGCGAGATGCTAATATTAGCTCGGGCTCACATCAGCTGAGTCATCTCCTCTGTGTCCTTGGCTTATTAACTGATTTAAGACTGATTAGATCAGTCATGCACAGACGTGCACAGGCACACATGCGCACCAAATTTGAATATCAAAATGGAATTGCTTGACCAGTGAAAACTAGATTAATTCAAAATGTTTGCATCAAGGTGTAGGTAAAACGGATGACTGTGCATATTTTTAATGCACCTTGCAGCATTTAGAGCCATTTATGACATTAACTAAAGCTCATGTTATGCAAACACATTTTGCAAGTCAAAGCCACTTATGTTGAGAATGCATGATGCTCCTTTTTTCCCTCCTTCGCCTTGATTTGACGTCATGAGATCATCAGCATAAGTATTGATTTTGCACTCCATTAAATGGAGTTTGAGTTTGCTACAATGTGTCTCGTCTTTTCACAATACCATGCCTAAGTAACAAGAGAGTGTTGTTGAACTGTTTTACGGCATTGTTATATCTGGGCCTTTTTTTAATCACTAGCTGCAGAGATACTTCAAATAGCTTAAGATAAGATAACCTTTATTAGTCCCACACGTGGGAAATTTGTTAAATAAGCTTGATAATAAGAAAAAAAAAAGATAATTAATTTCTGTGCGGACACATTGTGGACCCTATACACCAGAGCAGCATTAGCTTAAATCCCTATTTATCACCTGTAATTGTTCCTTGATCTCACTTCATCAAGGTTATGTAAACAGATTAGATGTTGCTTCGCTCCCAAGAAATTACCACAAATAGCTTTACTTCTCTCCAGTCTCCAGAAAGCATCAAGAACTTGCACTGTTTCTGCCTGGTCAAATCTCCTGACAACCTAACAGCATGGGTGGCGGTGCACATTTGGCACAGAAATCTCCCTCGTTCTCAGTCTTTTTTTTTTAATAAATTTTATTTTCAGTCACAGCAGCATGTTAACAACAAAACATTGAACATACAGTAGTTCGCTGTTCAGTATTTACAATACCCCAAAAGATAACAGAACTAGAGAAGGAAAAAACAAACAAACAAACCAAAGAAACCCCTACAAAACAACAAAAAACAAACAAATACAAAAATAAAATGTATAAGGGACATTCAGCGTACAGTTAACTATGATAGTGATATAGAGATATGGCATCCGGTCATGATAAGGTGGTCATTTTAAATGTTTCCATGTACATCAGGAATGGCCGCCATTCCTTAAGAAATTTGGTGGTTGAACCTGCCAGTGTATATCTCATCTTTTCTAAATGTAAAAACCTCATGAGCTCCGCAAGCCACTGTTCATGTGTGGGAGGAGCTTCCTGCTTCCATCTTAAAAGTATAAGGCGCCTCGCGATAAGTGAAGCAAAGGCAATAGAATTCGAATAGCATTTTGGCAGAGTGATGTCTTGAGGTATCACCCCAAAGATAGCCGTCAGAGCAGAAGGATCATATTTAACGTTATACATCTCTGACAGAGTGTTAAATATAGACACCCAATAGGTATGAAGATTGGGGCATGTCCAAAAGGTATGAAGGAGCGAACCTGTTTCTGCTTTACATCTGTTACACAGAGGGTCAGCTCCTGGATAGAACTTGGCTAACTTTTCCTTGGAGATATGTAATCGGTGTAGGACCTTAAATTGAAGGAGCCCATGCCTGGCACATATCGAAGAAGAGTGTACCCTCTGGAGAAAAGATTGCCAGAGCTCATCTGTTATAGTCATCCCAAGGTCTTTCTCCCACTGTGCTTTAAGGATGAAGAGAGAAGGAGATTGAAGATCTAATAGTATAGCATAGATTTCTTTAATCGCCCCTCTCTTATGAACGTTTATATTAATAATTTTATCCAAAGAAGTTTCCTCAGGTAGTTCTGGAAATGAAGGAAATCGACTCTTTACAAAGTGACGAATTTGTAAATAGCGGAAAAAATGTTGCCGAGGAACATTAAACTGCTTCAGGAGCTGCGTGAATGAGGCAAAAATCCCATCTACAAAAAGGTCTTTGATATTTCTAAGGCCATTAGTTTCCCATATTTTAAAGGCAGAGTCCATCATGGAGGGTGGGAACATATGGTTTGAGCAGATAGGTGCTTTAATTGACATTAAGTGTAACCCCAACCTTTTCCTACATTGCACCCAGATTCTGAGCGAGTCATACAACAAAGGGTTACGTTTATAGGTGTATAGTTCTAATGGGAGAGCTGAACTCAACAAAGCTGATAGGCAAATTTTGCCACAATTGGATGACTCAATTTGGAGCCAAGCTGGAGTCTCTGTAGTAACATTACTCATCCAGTACAGCATATTACAAATATTTGCTGCCCAATAATAAGACTGAAAGTTTGGCAAGGCTAATCCACCCATTGGCCTAGTCCTCTGCATGAAATCTTTACGAATTCGTGGACTTTTGCCATTCCAAATAAATGCAGAGATATGCTTATTCAGTGTTATAAAATACTTATTGGGTAAGTAGCATGGGATACATTGAAATAAGTAAAGGAACTTGGGTAGTATGTTCATTTTGATAGAATTGATGCGGCCAATTAATGACAGTGGTAAATTGTTCCATCTCTGAAGATCTGTCTCAGTATTTTTAAGCAGCGGGACAAAGTTTCTTTCATAAAGATCTTTGTATGAGTGGGTAACCTTAACCCCCAGATAGGTCACATACCCTGATTTAACGTTAAATTGAAAATCTGAAAATGAAATCTTTCTGGCTATAGAGTTGACACAGAGAAGTTCACTTTTATGCAGGTTCAACTTGTAACCTGAAATATTACCAAAACATTCAAAAATGGCAAGAGCACGGGGAAGAGAGCATAAAGGCTCTGACATATACAGTAGGAGGTCGTCAGCATATAAGGATATTTTGTGCTCCTGGTCACCTCTGAAGATGCCCTTAATGCAACTGTCAGCTCGCAGTTTAATCGCCAGTGGTTCAATTGATAATGCAAAAAGAAGAGGGGATAAGGGACAACCTTGTCTCGTACCACGGAGAAGTGGGAAATAAGAAGAGAATAACGAATTTGTTCTAACACGTGCCATAGGTGAGGAGTAAAGTAACTGAATCCATGAAATGAAATTAGGGCCAAATCCAAATTTATGCAGAGTATAAAACAGATAATCCCACTCCACCCGGTCAAATGCCTTCTCAGCATCGAGTAATAAGGCAATTTCAGGGGTTGTAGTTGACTTGGTGTGTAATATGTTTAAAAACCTGCGCAGGTTGAAAAAACCATGCCTACCCTTCACGAAACCTGTCTGATCTGGAGAAATTAACAATGGTAGGTATTGCTCTAGCCTGAAAGCAAGTGTTTTTGACAGTATTTTTAAATCTACATTTAAGAGTGATATAGGACGATATGATGAACACTCTAATGGATCCTTATTTGGCTTCAATAGGAGTGAGATGGTCGCTTGTCGAAGCGTTAGGGGAAGACATTTTGAAACCAATGACTCAACCGGATTCAACCGGATACCCATCCGGACCCGGGGATTTGCCATTCTGCATTGAGCTAATCGCCAATTTAATTTCTTCCACTGTAATTTGCTCCTCCAATTGGTCTCTGAATGCCGAGGTTAAAGTCGGAACTGTCATTCCATCAAAAAAAGCCTCAAACAGTCCAGGCGTGTTTAAAGATTCAGAATCATAGAGACTGGAATAGAATATTTTGAAACTCTCATTTATTTCTTGTGGTGTAGTGGTGACATGTCCAGATTCAGTCCTAATTTCAGGGATTATACGAGTTGCTTCTGATTTACGAAGCTGATGTGCTAAAATTTTAGATGCTTTTTCTCCGTGCTCATACCATCTTCCTCTAGATTTAAGAATCATAGACTCTGACTGCTGGGTTGAGATTAAATTAAATTCAGTCTGTAACGTTAGTCTTTGTTTATACAAATCTGGAGAGGGGGTTGTAGAGTGTTGCTCATCCAATTGCGAAATAAGGTGTATCAATTCAGAAAGACGTTTCTGTTTCTGTTTTCTAGTATATGAACAGTATGATATAATATGGCCCCGTAAGAATGCTTTTAAGCTTTCCCAAACCGTACTATAGGCCATGCCAGGCGTAATGTTTGTTCTTATAAAGATATCAATTTGTTTGGAAAGATATTCCACAAACTCCTTATCCGACAAAGAAAGAGGATTGAGTCTCCAGGAGTACACAAAGGGTTCATCCGGGAAGCTGAGTTCCAAAACAAGTGGACTGTGATCAGATATTACTATGCTATTGTATTTACAAGTCTTGATATTGGGAAGCAATTTTTTGTCAACAAAAAAGTAGTCTATACGAGAATACGTTTGATGCACTGCAGAAAAAAAGGAATATTGTTTAGTGGAGGGGTAGAGAAATCGCCACGCATCAACAGCCCCATAGGTTTGTAAATAAGACTGTAACACTAATGAGGATTTAGGGAGTGGAAGTCTTTTATCTGAGGAGCGATCTAGTACTGGATCCATAACAGTATTCATGTCCCCTCCAAGGATCAATTGGTGTGTATTGATCTGTGGAAGGGAATTAAGAAAGTCATTGAAAAAAGTTGAGTCATTCCAATTCGGAGCATATACGTTTGCTAAAATAAGTGAAGTATTAAACAGGGACCCTGTCACAACTACATAGCGACCATTTGGGTCAGCTATTGTGTGAGAGACTATAAACGGAGTATTCTTATTAATCAAAATTGCTGCACCTCTGGCTTTACCATTGAATTTGGAATGAAAAATTTGTCCAACCCAATTTCGTCTTAATCTGGCATGATCTGTATGCTTAAGGTGTGTTTCTTGAAGAAACGCTACATGTACTTTAAGATAAAGAAGATGAGAGAGTACCTTATTTCGTTTCACTGGGTGGTTCAATCCCTTCACATTCCAACTAATAAAGTTAACATGGCAGCCATTACTCACAGCAGTTGAAGTGTCATCAACAGAAGTCATCACCATATAAGTACATGATGAAAAAGGCGGTTCCAAACGCAAATACCAATCCTATCATGAGTGCACACTGAAATGTTGTTGTTAACAATAATCTGAGCAAATAATATACAACAAAAAAGAAAAAAAAACAAAAGAAAAAGAAAAAGTAGATAAGTCCCTCCCACCCACCTCCCCGTGTTCAGTGTTGTCCCCAAACGACACACACCAATTTCCCAAAGCTCCCCTGCTTCTATTAAGAGTCCCATTCACCTTATTCATAACCACAGCCCCACATGAGCAGAAGCATCTGAACTATGAATCACACATGTAGTCCAAAATATATTCAAATTAGAAAGTCACAAAGTCCAACACAATAGAGTAAAATAATTAAGAGAAGGAAAGAGAAAAACTCCCACGTCGCATTTACCCGTAACCGAAAAACGGACCTGTTTCACTTCTCATCAAAGCTGACCCCGGAGTCCCTTTTAAGTGACAAGTACTGGAATATATTTAACCTCCCAGGAAACAAGGGCAAACTCACCAACATCTGAGATTTCTAAATGAACATTGAACATGAAACTAAGCTAAACCAAAGATCGTCCGTTTATTGATTGACAAAAATATAGTCACGATGGTATGAAAGTCACGATGGTATGAAAGTCCCGGTGGTTCTTATGAAATGTCATTCGGGAGATGACTCAAACTTGGAGTCAATGAAATCTTTCACTGCTTTAGGAGAGTCGAATACCTGTGTTTCTCCATTAAACGAGATCCGAAGCCGGGCAGGATAAAGAAGACCGTAGCGAACTCCGTCTTTTTTCCGTAGTAGTCCCTTCACCTCGCTGAAAGCAGCCCGGCGTCTGGCCAGGTCGGCGCTGTAGTCAGGAAAGATGAAGATCTGCTTCCCTTGAAACTCCAGCCGGCCTTTCTGTCTGGCTAAGCGCTGTATCCGCTCCTTCTCCTGGTAGTAATGAATGCGAACAATGAACGGCCGCGGTCGCCCTCCCTCCGTGGGCAGCGCAACCGCAGCCCGGTGAGCTCTGTCCAGGATCGGAGCCTGCTCCAAACCGCCGGGACCACCCAGTACAACGTGCAACAGATCAGCAACAAAGTTAGTGGGATTCCCTTGTTCGGCTCCCTCCGGCACTCCTAATATACGCAAGTTGCATCGTCTTCCCCGATTCTCCAAGTCGTCAGTTTTCAGCAGCAACTTCTTGTATTGGTTACTCAGATCTGCGAAACATGTCTCCATAACTTCTAGCCGCTTGTCCAGATTATTCAAGCCTTCTTCGTGTTCGCCCAACTTCTCAGTACATTCGTCAAGAGTGGTTTGGATGGGCGAAATGGCTCGTTTAATTTCGTCCCGTAGGTTGTCATTTTCCTCTTGAATCACTTCTTTGACAATGTCGCGGAAAGCTAGCAGTGTCGCTGGGTCAACGGTAGTTTTGCTAGCGGTCCCTGAGCAGCTAGCCTGCACTCCTTTAGCAGACTGCTTAGGAGGCATTTCACTTCGAGATAAGTCAAAAAGACGGAAAGAACAACAGCTAAAACAATGCTGACTTTCTTAATAGAGCTTAAGAAATCTCTGAATTGGGCCACAATAGGTGAACCATAAAGTAATTTAACAGATAAATGGGACCTCGTGGTTTGCGCGTCTACTCCATAACGCGCCCCCTAGCGGACTCCCCCCTCGTTCTCAGTCTTAATTTGAACAAAATAATTTCTGTTGTTGTGGTTGATGTGAGAAACTACTGAAGTTTTCCACCTACTTGATCAGCCCTGAACACGATGTTACAGTTACACAGCTGTCCTGGTAAATAAGAGAAAGTTGTCTGTTAGAGTTGGTTGAGTCAGCCAGTGTTAAATGTGTATGCCTGTGTGTGCTCTCGCACAGGACTGATTGTTTCTACTTCTCTCTGTATATGTGGCAGTTTCCTCTCGAGATGTTAATTCCTCTCCTCCCTGTTGTTGTCATGCTTCCACCAGCAGTGTCTGCACCGGGGAGACGAAGACATATTGGTGTTAATGAAAAGCCCTCCTAAACTATCCTCCCCGCATGAATGTTTAAACATGCTTGTCATAACATTCATTCGCTCACACATGACAGCTAGCATCTGCAGCTGCCTTGCTCGCCCTCAATATTTTATCATACCATCTCCCCTAACCCTACACTAGCACAATGCCTGTGTGTTAGCAAACTGAATTATAATGACTGAAAACAGGCTGTGTTCAGACCCACTGCCAGCACAGGCCATGCATAATGGATTCAGTAACACCAAAAGTCTCATAATGGTACAATTAGTCAATCTTAAATATGAAAGTAATAAAGAAAGGCAAAACAAGAAGCCTTTTTGTTTTTTTTCAAGTAGCAAAAAAAGAAAAAGAAAAGGAGAAATGTACACAAAGATAATGAGAGAGAAAAAATGCAAAGTAAGGACAAAATGTGTAAAGAAGGAAAGAAAGAGAGAAATCCTTGTGTCCATTTACAGTATGCTATTCCAAAGTCCCATAACGCTGCAGGTCAGCAGTTGTGACCTTGGTGGTTTTGACAGAAATGATTCACCATGGTAACGGTTGGTCTGCAACCCTCACTACACCCCCGCACCCCTTATCATTCCCCAACCTTCCTTACCGCCTCTTTTCCAATTTGATTGGATGCACAATTGAAATGTCATGCCTCAGCAAAACGCATGCACACGCACCCGATCAACCACAGTGAAAAAGTGGGGGGGATAAAAGAACTGGACATGTTATACACTTCAAATTATAAATTAAGAGACAGGTCCAGTGCACGCTGGAAGAAAAGAGGGGTTTTGGTCGAGCATCGAATCGCTTGCATTTCAGGTAGCAAGGATAAATATGCATATATGGCTGAAATCATAATCAGAGCTATAGGGTTAATGTTGTGTGATGTACCAGGGGACATAGGCACAGTGCATCAAAGCAGTGAAGGGAGCCATAGTCACTAAATGCAAAGTCAAATGAATATTAATGCAGAACCAATTACCTCAGAGAAATGTTGTCTGTAGGTTAACTTTGCTAACACGTGTGTCTCACCTTTACCGCAGTAGAAGCATTGGGGGATGGGTTGTTGAGGGGCAGCGCTGATGTGTTAGTTTTCTTCCTAACAAGCTTCTCTGTCCC
Organism: Diplotaxodon limnothrissa; assembly: GCF_057381915.1. NCBI lineage: Eukaryota > Metazoa > Chordata > Actinopteri > Cichliformes > Cichlidae > Diplotaxodon > Diplotaxodon limnothrissa. The sequence goes on along the minus strand of NC_140604.1, from coordinate 29,552,811 downwards.
TGCTAAAATAGAATTGTTAAGCAAACAGCTACTCCTCTCCACTTATCTTATTTCAATACGATGCAAGATCCAATTTTTAAAGAGAGGGAAAGTGCAAAGTGAGGGTTACAATTAGGGTGTTACTTGACGGTGGCATTTCTTTAAAATACTTCATAAGCAGCAAAACAAAAAAAAAGTATTTTGCATGTCATACAGCAATGCTAAGTCTCCTCTTTCTCTTTATTTCAGTCTTTAGAGGTGAGCCACATACTTTCTTGTTGTATGAGCAGCTTAGCACAGAGCAGCACTGATCTATGCAGGTGCTGATCTGCACAAGTGACTGTGCCACACTTAAAGCCCCTTCTAAATCAGTGTTAAAGCCTTGATAATAGACCTCACTGACCAATTGATTGGCCTTCATATGTTTACAGCTCACTTTAATTGCCTCAAAAATACCATTTATCAGCCAAGTGTGTCCGCATATGCATGTATGTGTGAGTGCAAGCATGCCCGTCCATTGACAAAAAGGCTTATTGATTTATCAGCATCAGGATTTGTCCCGTTCACCATACATAAAACCACTGCGTATGTGCTGTTCAAAATGGGAAATGGCCCCATTGATTCCCTTAAGTTGGAGCCCAAATGCTAAAGATTTTTGGATAAGCTTTCTCATTACTTAAGCTGAAATCAATAGGGGAGAGCATGGGTCTAATGAATGAACGGGCCACAGATCAGATGGGGTGTGCTCATCCCTGGCCTGTCCGGGTCGATCCGAGTATGTGTGTGTGAGTGCGTGTGTGGGAGAAAGAGAGAGAAAGAGACATCCGCATGCACTCACACAAAAACGAGCGGACTATTTGGACATCACAAATCTTTTTGTCTGCCTCAGAAAATTCACATTTTAGATCCATTTGTGTCTTTAGGTCTTTCTGCTCACTTGACCCACTTCTGTGAAATCATAAACAGACACACACATGCATGCACGTGCACACAACACATACACACACACACACACACACACACACACAGAGGAACTAACTCGGGATTTAAGATTTAAATACTCAGCATCTACAAATAAAATCTAGATTAGTCATAAATCTTCATGGGAATGTACAGTAATATCGAGTGCATGTGGATGTGTGTCAGCCAGCCAGCTGGTGGAACCAAGAATGTAGCTCACACACGCATACGCGGAAACTACTACCCCTCTTAGTCGCAGCCCCTTTGGCTAACCATTTGGTTTTTCCACTTTCCACTCTTTCCACCCCTTTGAAATATCAAAACAGCACAGAGTGGTGTATCTCTTGAAAATTGTTTTTGGCTGAGTGTGCAGACGCTTCCTCTCAGAGTACATTTACCAGACAACTTCTAACAGTTTCACTTTGTGACTTGGCCAATTTATGGAATTAACTCGATAAGCCGATATTACAAACAGTTGTCACTGCGATTAGTTAAACCAAGGAGTTGCTCGCTAAAAATTAGAAACCTGTAGACACCTAACGCTGATGAAAAATTAATTAAATCATTAATTAAATAGATTTAATTAGTAATATTGCAGTTATTAAATATCACATACACATGAAGCAGGAAACTTAGGAGCTATTTGGTGGATTTATAAACTGTGGCTTTAAGTAGGATGAGCAGTCAATAAATTGTGCATATGAGCACTATCAACAAAGAACTCTGGATTATCACCACTAACCCAGCCCACTTTTCAAACAGTCAACTCCCTATCCCTTCCCCTACTCTCCACCAAGGTGTCCCGCCTTTTCAACTCATAAATATGGAAGGCAAAAGATGATGAGATTCAGGGACAAGAAAGGAATCAAAATCTATTGTAGCGTGTCCTTTTCCCCGTGTAAAGTTTGGATTAAATGTCACACATTAGCATGTGAACTTTTAAATGAGCTTGTTTGCTCTCCACGGTGTGGGGCATGTAAATACCCATCTTGAGAATGGAATGGGGATTTCGTAGTGGAGGCGGTGGTGCTGGTGGAGGTTCTCAAGAGTTGCAGAGTGTAGGACACATTTGAGGGTTGCAATGGGCAATTAGACCCCACCAAGGGACGGGTGTACCAAACAGGTCTATTGACTGCAACCTGAAGTGACAGACATTAGCAGATGGGAAATCTCACTAAGGGATGTGGCTTCTAGTGATTTATGTGAGACAGATGATTGACATGAGAAAACTGACACACACTGTCATGTTTATTTCTGGGCAAAATCCGGTCAGAGTGAAAAGAAATATGTAAATGTTTAGAAAACCACTGTAAGTTTGTTTGATCAAAAAAATTAACTGTTGAAATTTTTATGTACTTTTTACTTTTGCATTTTCATTCTATAACACGTTTAATACGCACTGCTCAAAAAATTAAAGGAACACTTTGAAAACACATCAGATCTCAATGGGAAAGATCATGCTGGTTATCTATACTGATATGGACTGGGTAATGTGTTATGAATGAAAGAATCAATTGTTTGATGGAAATAAAAATGATCAACATACAGAGGGCTGAATTCAAAGACATCTGGAAAATCAAAGTGAAAAAATGATGCAGTGAGTGAGTCGATTTTGTTGAAATTTCTTGTGAGCACCTCAAAATGGTACTCAGTAATTGGTGCTTGTATTCATGTCTGACAAAACTGGACCATGCTCCTATTGAAAGGACGGATGCTGTCCTGAGGGATCTTCTCCCAGATCTGGACCAGGGCATCACTGAGCTCCTTGACAGTCGGAGGTACAACCTGACAGCGTTGGATGGACCAAAACATAATATCCCAGAGGTGCTGCATTTAGCTCAGGTGAGGGTATCAGTTCCTTCATCCTCCAGGAACTGCCTGCATATTCTTGCCACATAATGCTGGGCATCGTGAACTAGGAGGAACCCAGAACCCACTGCACCAGCATGTCTGACAGTGAGTCTAAGGATTTCATCCCGATACCCAATGGCAGACAGTGTGCTGTTGTCTAACCTGTAGATATCTGTGCGTTCATCCATTCCTCACCACCAAACCGCTCATACTGAACGATGAACAGGCAGCATAACGTTCTCTACGACTTCTCCAGAGCCTTTCACGTCTATCACATGTATTCAGTGCTTCGATCTGTGAAAATTAGAGGGTGCCAGTGGTGGACTTGCCAATTCTGGTATTCTATGGCAAATGCCAATCATGTTCCACGGTGCCAGGCAGTGAGCACAGGACCTACTAAAGGACATTGGACCCCCAGGCCACCCTCATGAGGTCTGTTTCTGATTGTTTGGTCAGAGACATTTACACCAGTGGGCTGCTGGAGGTTCTTTGTTGCTCCGTCAGTGCTCATCCTGTTCCTCATTGTACAAAAGGAGCAGATACCGGTCCTGCTGATGGGCTAAGCACCTTCTAAAGCTTTACAGCGCTCCTAAAGTAACTGCCTGTGTCCTGGAATCTCCTACATGCGTTTTGGAAGACACAACAAGCCTTGTGGCTATGACACATATTGACGTGCCATCCTGGAGGAATTGGACTACCTGTGCAAGCTCTGTAGGGTCCAGGCACCAACTCATGTTACCAGTAGTGACACTGACGTTAGCCAAAAGTAGTGAAAAAACAGTCAGAAAAGATGCAGGGAAAAAATGTCAATGACTTGGACCTTTAAAAACTATTTGTGGTTTAAGGGTTGTCTCATTGTTGCCCCTCTAACTGCACATGTTGTTAATTGTATTTACACCAAACTGGTTAACAACCCCCTCTGCTACTTAACTGACCAGATCAATATCCCAGAAGTTTTACTGACTCTGATAAAAAAGTGTTCCTTTCATGTTTTCTGAGCAGTGTATAAGTTCGAGTTGAAGCTATGGAAATAGCAAACATATGGTAAAGACCATAAAAAACAAGCATGTGTCGCTAACACTCACAGAACCTCAGGGTTGAGAGCTCACCAAGTACTATTGTCAGAATATGTGTGTGTGTGTTGACGCATGACCGTATTGTGTATCATATTTGATAACCAAACACCATAATATATGTGCACATATTTCACTGACTATGATTCCCTTTGTTTTAAAATGTGAGTCTGCTTATTTATTGACATAATTTCCTCTCACTGAAGGGCTTGTGTCTATAAAACACATTAAAATCATATTGCAATCTTTGGTTACCCAGGAGTAGCGTCATAGTTCTATTATACTCACTGAACAACAGCATCACAGCCTGTTTATCAATCCAATATCTCATAATGTGCTCTCTGCCTGGTCATTTTGAATATAAAAAGATCTCATACTCCCATTGTACCATATTTCCTATATTTAGTATTAATCTTTTGTACTGACATGAATCTGACACATCCAATATGGCATTTGATTAGTTGTTTTTGTTTTTTGTTTGTTTTATTTATTTTTTTCTGAGTCTCCAGGTGATATTAGATACACGTGCCGAGCTAGTATTATGTTGGTTGTTTCATCTGAGTATAAAAATGATTTAGTGTGTACTCAGCAGGCAGTGTCATTGACTAGCTTTAATTTCACTGCAAGGGTGGGCTTTATTACTCTGCTACTCTCTAAATATGTGTATGTGAGTGCATGTGAGAGAAAGTGTGTGTGTGTGTGTGCGCGCGTGTGTGTGTGTGTGGAGTGCCCCCCCCACACACACAGAAAAAAATAGAAAGTGCAAATGAATGTTTCTGTGGACATTCGTTCTGTCTCTTTTCATGCTTATTATCTTTGCAGCATGCAACGTCTGTGCACACATGTGCTGAGACTCTCTTTCGCTTTTTGATGAGCAGAGCTTTCCTAAACCTAACCAAGTAGTTTTCAATACCCAAAGCTAGCAAAGGTAAGACAATAAACTGCAAGTAAATATGAAACCTGCACCCAGAGAAAACTCAATTTTCAGTCTCAGTGGTCAAAAATCAGGTGTGTCTGAAATGTGTCTGATCTTGTTACTCTTGGAGTGGACTCCGAGTTGAAACACCCCCAAAGCCACGTGGAAAAGTTTTCACAGTACTCTATGAAGTCCTGGGAAGAGTCACCGTTATCAGATGTATCTTGAATGAATGTTTTTTTGTGTTACTTAATTAGTCTCTCACATCATTGTGTATGAATTTTGGCCCATTCATCTTTACAATGTTGCTTCAGTGCATTTGCAGTGATTTGTTTATGCACAGCTCAGTTTTGGTCCTGCCACAGCATTTTAGTCAGGTTGACGACTTTGACTGGGCCTTTTTTCTGCCAATTTGTGCAGATTTGCTGCTGTCACTGTTCTGTTGCATGACTCAATTTCACCCGGGTTTAGCTATTAAACAAAAGGCTTAACATTTGCCTATAGAATACATTGCAATACAGAGGAGTTCATAGTTACCACCTGCAAGGTGCCCAGATCATGTGGTTCCAAAACAAGCCAAAAGCCTGTGGTCACCCCTATTAGGTGTTTGGCCTGATAGGCTGATTGCTTTTGGCCAAACATGGCACTGTGTACAACTCCACTTGGATCTCATCTGTCCAAAACACATTGTTCCAGAAGTCTGGTGATTTGTTGAGATGTAACTTTGCAAACCTACTGCCATGTTTTGCCATGGAAGGACTGCCAGGAGAAGAGGCTTTCTCCTGGCAGTCCTTCTAAACAAGCCATACTTGTTCAGTCTTTTTATTGTACTGAAATGAACATTATCATTTCACATGTTAAATGGGGCCTGTAGAGAAGTAGCTTTTGGGTTTTTTGCTGTTTTCCAGAGTGTTGCATGGTTTGACATTGGGGTGATTTTGCTGGGAGGTCCACTGCTGGGAGGATTATAGCTTTGTGTTAACATGCATCTGAGTGCTCCAGACCAGCAAACTTCCCAAATATATGTTTTTATTAAAGCAACTGATGATCAGTTAATCAAGTGGTAAATGGTAAATGAACCACATCTTATGTAGTGCTTTTTTACTTTACTGGAGTACTAAAAGCACTGATGCACCTGGCTACTATTTACCCCCGAAAACTTTTTTTTTCACATGACTGTACATTTCCAAAAGACTTTAATGGATTTTAGACAGTAGGAACATGCATCCATCCAGGTCCAAGTCTCTGGTGCAGCAGTCTGAGATGCTCCAATCTCAGTCTCTACCTCACCTGTTTTTCTTGGGGGAGACACAGAAGCATTCCCAGTCCAGATGAGAGACATTACCTCTCAAGTTTGTCCTGGGTCTGTCCTATCTGAAGCATGATAGGGGCATTAGCAACAAATATTGATATTCCATATTAATCTTTATTTGGAGGACATCTTACATGCACTTTTGTGCAGTGACAATGAACAGTGAACCCTTTGAAATGGGCTGGCTTTCATTAAAAACATTTCAAAAAGGTGACATGAATCTCATTTGAGCCAAAAGAACACAAACCAAATGTGCTAACACACAAACAATTCTACTGGTTCTCATCTTTAAACTAATCCCTGATGGGCATGTTTAATAAATACAAATCAAGCTACACTGTAAATAAGGAAAATTTAATAAAAAAATTTAATAACCAGTTCAACTTCCAAGTATAGCAACAGCCACAAAAAACAGGGTTTGGGGTCCCACACAACATTTGGACTATTTACCGTATGCTTCACCTCAGCCATTTTCTTGTCCAATGTGACCAGATTACTTGAAGTTGTCCACAATATTGTTCAAGGCTTTGGTTCTGAGTGGGCTGCTCAGAAACTGAGCTGTTAAGTTGCCAATTTATTTCCTTGTCCTTTTGCCTCACCCAGCATCTAGCTTGAGCTTTAACTGTTGAGCAGCTCTATCCTGTAACATATTGTGATAGACTTGGACTTCCTTCATTTTCCCCTCAGTAATGAAAAGTTCTGTAGTACTCGAGGCAGCAAAACAGCCTAAAATTATACTTCACATGCTTCACATTTGGGATAGAACAATGAAACTTTCTTGAGTTCAAGGATTTTTTGCATTTCTAAGACAGAGTTATGCATAAATCCTGCTGTATATCTTTGTATATATCTCCAAACATGCTGTTTATTCATCGTCTTCAGCATGCAATTAGCATTCACTGGACGAATCGGCTAAACCAGCACTTGGAGCCGTTCTCACATAACACTCTGGCTAAACTGATGGTCCCGGTGCAAGAAACAGAGGAGCTCCACTTTGACGTGACAAACCTTACTTCTGATCAAATGCTACAGAGCTATAATCATGTTTGTGCCACTGAATTCCTTAACCTTTCCATGACCTCGTTGAATGCCAGCGGCCCAATCACAGAACCTAATTGAATCTGCTCGGCGGCGCCCCCCTCACACCCCTCCCCACCATACCCCAACCCAAATAAAATTGGAGGTGAAAAATGAATACAGCAGTATTCGGTAAGAGAGAAGAAGAAGGCAGGTGACACCAGTGGTGGTGGAGTTGGTGGGGTGGGATTGGGGCGGTGGATCATACTGCGGCTTTATAAATACACAGACGTGCTCACAAACACACACCCAGACACGTACACGCAGTCACACCTTTTTCAATCCTGCAAGAGAATGGGGAGTGGGAAATGACAAAGAGAGAGAGAAGGCGGGAGCGAGGGAGAGGTTGGGCCTAGGTTTCTCATTACCCCCCTGGCCTATTTGGAGGATATTCCTATAAGATAATCTGATTTATTTGCAATTTTCCTTTAAGCGGCTTAGTGTTTACCTCCAAGATTAATATTTTTCTCTGTTATTAATATCAGACTGTAATTAGGAGTGATGTGTCTCGCTAGGCACGGTTCTGTGGCCGCCAGGCAGCTGGCTGGATGAAACTCTTGTTGCGACTCACTTGTTGTGATCCTGTTTCACGAGAGGCGTAAAAGAACAGAGATGGAAGTTTTAAAAGAAGAGACTGCAGGGTAGGGATGCAGAATTACAATTGGGGCATACCTGTCTCTATGTCGAAGTGTATGCGTAGGTGAGTGCGGGTGCAGGACCGTACAAATATGGGAGTTTATGTGCGCGCGTGTGAGTGTGACAGTGTGATGGCCCCCTCTGATTGATAAGGTGTCTGTGCCGGCTGCAGATTGCTCTTGCTGATTGCTTCTGAGAGCTCCAGCTGATTTATAATCAGAGCAGGATGAAGGATTGTGCTGTGGATTGCTTATCTGTTTACCCCCTCACAACATAAACTGACAAATTATCATGTTGAACACCCCCCCTCACCCACCCACCCACCCACACACACACACACACACGTGAAAGGGGAAAAAAACACATAATAATGTTGACCTTCTTATTAAATATAAAGGGAAAGAGAGAAAGCATGCGAGAGAGAGAGAGACACTGTCATATAATTTCACAGACACACACTGGCCATACGGAACATAAACAGCTCTACTCTTCAGCACATATTTTCATGATTGCACAAAGGAGTGCAATCAGTCTCAGTTGTTTATATACAAAAATGTCAACATGTCAACATCACATATCAAGTTACGTTGCAATTAGCATGTTTCAGGCACTTCGATTTTTTTTTATTCGCTTCAATCAAAAAAAGAAAGTATTCAAGTATTATTTGGAAGCTTCTTAGCCAGTGATCTCAAATATCGATTTGTATTCATTTATGGCCTTTTGTTTCATTTGTGCATTTTTCTATTCCTTGTTGCTTAACGTGCCTCACTGTGTGCAACGGCATTTCTTATATGCACAATCAAATTCTTAATCTCTGAACCATGCGAAAACTGACTCGGGAAATAACAAATATGCCGACTTTTATGGTACTTAGTGAAGTGATTCTGATTGTATTTAAACTGTTGTGTTTAGTTGTAGTAAGAATAAAATAGCTGTTGCTTTTGACAAAGAAAATGGCATATGATGTGAGACTAATTCCAATTGGCAAGGCAGGGTACAAGCCGGTAGTTTTAAACGCTGACAGGTTTTGTATGCCCTATGGCACTGTGACAGCTCTGTGTGTGTGTGTGTGTCTGCCTCTGTATCTTTCTGTCTTTCTCCCTTTCTCTTTTCCCAGTCTTACCTGTCTGTCTGATGATGCTACTTTCTCTCTTTTCACCGTGCTTGTTTGTAAATGCACACAGACAAAATTATGAAGGGAACACAAAAAACACAAAGTACAGGAGTGTATGAATTCAGACGCACACACACACACACACACATGTGCACACACACAAAACACACGCACACACACTGACGAATGGCAGCAATTAGATGGGGAAACCAAGCATGTGAGGACAGAGGAGCGCTGAGGGGCTGCAGCCTGCTGTATGGAACGTGCGTTTGTGTATGTGTGTGTGTGTGCACATGTTATATGTTTGTGTGCATTTGATAGGTTTTTATCCCTCTATTTATACCATCCATCTGTCTAAATATCAACACTGTCTCATATGTCACTGGACAGCAGCTGTAGTAAGGTGTAGTCGAATTTTAGCATTTGCAATCAAGGACCAAATGTGAAAAGGCCTGGACTGCAACAATATAATTAGAGATAATTAGTCATTGTATAAAAGGTGAGAAAGAAATGTTTGAGTATTTGACAGCAGGCACATGAGGTAAATAATTCAATTTTTTTAAGTTAAAAAAAGAAATAAATATGAAATATTTGTCATCTCTGTCTTCCTCCGGTTTCATGTCAGCCTACTGAATTGATCAACCCACTGACACTGAGACCTTGGGCTTCCTTAGTTCTTCTTTTCTCTCCCATTTGGAAGAATAGCCTTCTTGCTTCAGTCAGAGCAGCAGTCACTTCTCATATTCCCTTTAAATGTGAGGATTCATCTTTTCAGGAAATTCCTCAATGCAGCCTTCCCTCTTCAAATTAATCACATCTCTACCCACTCCCGTTGCTATCTAATAAACACTCCCCCCCTCGCCTAGATCTGTAACTGTCCCAGGATTTCTCTGATTTTTCATCGCCAGGTTGCATGTGGAAGTCAGTGTTAATTAGCCGCAGCGGTTAAGTAATAAAAGAGCTTCAAGGCAATTCAATTTCAGCTGTTTAAAAAGATTTGAGACGCACTGTTTAACTTGTTTGGGACTAACTTTTAGTGCTGACACTGGTGACTTGTTTCCCAAGCATTACAGCTGTTAGGTAAAAAATATAATATAATATTTAAAAAAACACCATCAAATGTTATGAAAACACATCATATGTCTGTCTTTTTGTGTTAGTTTCTGTATGTGTGTGTGTGAGAGAGAGAGTAAGAGAGAGTAGTCATATTTGAAAGGAGAGCAGAGGTATGATAGACAGAGCTGAACGATTTACTTCTTGCTTACATCACAAATCAGCCCCATATTATAAGGCTTTACATGCAAATATGAGGCAGAGTAAGTGTGTGTGTGTGTGTGTGTGTGTGTGTGTGTGTGTGTGTGTGTGTGTGTGTGTGTGTGTGTGTGTGTGTGTGCGCGCGCACATGTGGGAGAGAGGGACTGCACACTGGTCTGCAAAATAAAGCAAACTCTTATTTGCATATAAACTGAATGCATTGTGTGACTTCATATATGTAACCCATGTTTAGTATCAATGTATATCATGAATGAGTGAGTAAGTGTATGCGCCTCTGTGTGTGTGTGTGTGTGTGTGTGTGTGTGTGTGTGGTAACCCTGTATCACTGGCAAGCTCATTTCTCTCAGAAATCAAAGTTAAATGGGTCATCTATCATGAGAATATGTGACTGGGTCTCTTGTCTCTGCTCTGTGTGTGTGTGTGTGTGTGCGTGTGTTTCATGCACACATATGCAAGGTGTGTGGTGCGAGAGCAGTCTGCGTGCACCGCTGCAGCTGCTCACACGTGTGTATGCGGCGGCCACTTGTCTTTGCCTATGCTATGATTAATGGTTTACATTGGGCTGTTCAGCCATGCATGTTTCTTGGTTTATCGTTTTATGCTGTCTCCAATTAAAGCTCCATAACTTGAGTGATGGCTTCACGCCAGTGTCCATCAATAGAGGCCATCAGCAGCTCATGCATTCAGGATATGGAAGCCACATACTAACTAATATCCTTTTGTGTCAGAGCCAGTGGGCATCCTTTTTGTGTGACTGTACAAATATATACACGTGCGCATGCTGTGCACATGAAATAAAAACAGTAATTAAATTTGAAGTGATCTATTTTTCCTGATAAATTTGGTTTTACTGTTTAAAATCTTGAAAAATGAATTACCAGTGGGATGAAATAATATTATAATTGTATTTTTTTATGTAATCAATGAAAACCATCAGGTGATCAATTAATGAATCATCCTGAAATTGTTTTTTCGATACGGACAGTCTTTTGCGCCATGTCTGCATTCATGCACGATTTTGCATCTTTGTGTCTTTTTGTGCCAAAGAAGTGCTGGGGGCTACATACATCTGGACGTGGGAGCTAGTTCATGTGTGTGCCGCACAGACACGCGTGCGCCGCACAATATCATTTCACGCAATATTATTTCTCATATAGCTGTAATGACATTAGGCCGATATGTTGATTATACTGTCGGCAAACAGCAGCCTGCTGATTGGGTTAGCATATAACCTTATATCACATCTCTCCATTCATCCCTGTGCTTTTTTTTTTATTGCCCTCATTTTTCCAAATCACTTCCCACTTCTCCAGTTTCCAGGGCGAGGTTCCAGGCTATGCAAGCAGGTGATGAGAAGTAATATGATGACAGGAAGACACAACAACTTAAGAGAAGAAAACCCAGAACCTTAGAGCAGCCCAAGTTCTCTGAGTGCAGGACAAAGAAGCCTAGTGGTAGGATAGAAAAGCGTTGTCGACAAACATAAGAATAAATGAATATTTATTCGCGCTGACAAAACCCAGTGAGCACGCACAAATTGTGCATGTTACGGTTTCTGCTCAGCTTTTGTTGTTTTGATTTTTAACAGTTGTATGGATTGATGATGAAGAAGAAGAAGAACAAAAAGGGAGATTTTTTTGGTGTGGGCTACTGAGATTGTTAAAGAGAATGAGATTTTATTTGCAGTTACACATGGACACTTTAGTATCTGCACACACAAAACAAGGTTTTTCATGCATTAAGGAAGTTTTAATCCCCCCCATAGAGGTTTTAGCCAAAGCTAAGATGCTAAGATCACTGCTCATTGGGATTTTATATACTCAGGGATAATAGGAATATTCATTACTGTACATAGACGAATCTTGTTTACATTTGTGGTATAAACTTCAAGCTGTGTTTGGAGTTCACTGTGTAGCAGCTACAGCTTTAATATGTGTCCATAAGCAGCAGAATGCAATGGCAAAAATCAGCAGAAAACACACTGTAGCTGTATACAATCACCTCTATTTCCCTTCTCCCTAGCTAACATGTACACACAAACATACATATGGTGTACTCTCAAACACAGACTTCATTATTATCTACAAGAAACAAACATTACACAAAATACCTCTGGCGATATTTGTGCTTTGACGAAAAGAACACTTTTGGTGTTGTTTGGTTCTTAAACACAGCTGTGTTAGCACGTCGAACTGTCAAGATTTTACTGCAAATTACTAATGGTGGGAATCAATATGTGTACCACATGCACAGGTAATGATTTAGCCATGTATAGCATACAGCTGGACAGACAAGCAGCAAATGGAAAAAAGATAACAATAGCAATAAATTCACATCAGCCATACCTAACGCATAAGATGCTATGCTATGTCAAGGCTAAATGACACAAGGAGAAAAATGAAACTAGGTTGTGTGGAAATTAAAAAAAAAAAAAGGGGGGGGGGTCTGATTTAGTATTCAGTAATGGCTGAAGGGGATTGGGGGGAGGGAGAGAAAGCAGACTTATGTATAGGGAAAAGGGGTGGATATGATGAAGCTGGAGAAAATTAATCAGTGGTATCATCTCCCGGCAAGTTTAGTTAACACTATTTCTGCCAGTTACAAAATATTCCAGCAATTAGTGATTTCCCATCGTGTGGTAGTGTAAAGGAATCTAACTTTCTGCTCTTTCTTTTCATGTATGGATTAAATATTGAATGATTAGCAATGCATTAGTCACTGGTAAGTTCAGAACCGTACTCTGGCTTGAATCTTAGTGCTTTAGTCTTCCTGTGAGGGAACTTCTGTTGTATCGGTGTAACAACCCATTAAATCAGCGTGCATATACACTGCACACACACAAGAAAAGCACAGTCGCTTGTTGACCTCACATTAGATAAGCCCAGTGTCATCAGTCCAGCACTCCAATGTTTGTTTGCATTTGTGCATGAGCTTAGCCTTGAGGCAGTCTCAATGCTTGCATGTACATTATAATGTAATCTAAGTGTATAAACATATTAATGTGTGTGCAGAGCAAGAAAATCACTGTGACGAAATCATAGTGTGACATTTTGCAGGAATCTAAAACTTTATTTTGATTCTTTTTAAAAAATCTACAACACTTTTGCTCATAACTGCTTCTCTCGATCAATTTTAACAACGATAGAAGCAACGTTAAAAGTAAACTGACTAACACTTTGACTCCAGTTTATGACAATGACTAAATAATACTGTTCTTTCTGCTCCAGACCAAGGCCAAAATGGTGCATTTGAAAGACAAGCTCCGCAATCGTTTCAAGAGAATGGTGGAGGAGAAAGAGACGAGGATTAAGCAACTAACTGACGAGCTGAATGGAACGAGGCAAAAGGTAAAATGCACGCAAAGGGTACACAAGCACATACTTCAAATGCTTCTTTTATGTTTGTATAAAATTTAAAGACATTTTACAGATTCTTCAATGAATGAGTCCTATTTATCTATAATGAATTGCTGCTTCGCTGTAAGAGCATTTGTGAGCGAAGGCTGCCAAGAAATGGGAAAGAGTAACTTCAAGAGAAGACATGCTTAGTGTTTTTAACACGTGGGTCATAGTCTTTTTTGGTCAAACACATAAGTACACAAATAAACATACAGTACTGAAAAGCTTTTGAGTAAATGAATTGCATTGCACTGTGAACCCTTGGCTAACATTATTGGTTGACCCCTGGGATTCTGTTAGCTAATTTAACTACGCCATCCTAGCGCTTCAATCACTTTTCCACCCACTTATTTTATACCCTTTCAATTATACAGATTACCATTGCTAGTAGAGCTTATTGAGCTGTACTTCTGATTCAAAGGAACACCGGCCCATTGAGGCACAAGCACTGACTGACGTACACACACACACACACACAAGTACACACCACTTGATCTGCATATCATTATGCTTTTGATCGAATGCCAAGGTTTTCGCTGAGAAAGACGTCAGAGTCAAATGAAGCGAGCATGTACACAACACCTGTAGGATTTGTGTGTGTGTGTGCGCTCGTGTGCGTTCATGCTCATGAGAGAGGCAGCTGTGAAATCTGCACCTGTTTAATTGAATTAGCCTCGTTAATGTATTCACACAGCCTGCCAAAAAAAAGCGTGGCATTAACAAGCTCATTAGACCAATTAGTTAATTAATTGTCTGTATGGCAGAAGCTTCCCAAAGAGCTGCGTCTTCATTATCTGATAGCTGCTGCCTGTTGGATCACTGCTTGAGAGCTGATAATGCACTCTGTGTGTGCGCCCGCTTGTACGTCTCATCAAATGTCGTATATTCCTGCATATATGTGTGTATATATACTGTATGTACTGTGTGTGTGTGTGTGTGTGTGTGGTTATTTCAGGTAAAAAATGTGCGTGTGCGCGTGAATGCTCATGTATTCGTCTGTCTGTGTGTAGCATGCTCATAATATGGTGGCCAATATCAGTGTGCATATTGCAGTGAAAGGTTATGTGGGGGCCGTCACTCCCACAGGTAAAGACAGAGCAGTCCTCCCAGCCACTTTCTAATCTCTCTTTTATTAGAAGTTAATATCTCGCCTGCTCTTTCTCACTCCACACTCCCACCTGCTTAGAAATGGCCCCGCTCCATCTTTTTAATTCAATTATATTAGCCACCCTCTCTCTCTCTCTCTGTCTTTCTCTGTGCCCATAACTCTGCAACTCACATCTCTCCCTAACACACTATCTATCTCCTTCTTCCTTCTCTGTCTCTTCCCATCTTACCCCTCCTTCCTTTGTCCTCAAATGTTCCATTTCTATTTGTAATCCTAGATGGAGGATAGACTTTGGCCAATCAAGGATTTGCGCAAGCCATTCTCCCTTTCTCCTCTTCTCTGCCTTGGTGGCAGAAATGTATGATGGCGAGCAGAGGGGGAGAAAAAAAAGACGGGAGACGGGAGGAGGTGGGAGGCAGGAGTTGAGGGGAGGACCCCAGGGGCGAAACTTTGATTGCTAAAGTAATGAGACTTGATCAGATTGAGGTTTCTCTCTCAATAGGAGCTCTACTAATATGAAAGTCCAGGGCTTAAGCACTCATTTGAAATAAAATCACAAATCTGATATTCTTTCTTCCGGACTCTCAGCCAAGGTCCTATACTCCTCTGCTGGAGAATTAAGACTTCACAGAGACCACATGGGAACTTTTAATCATCTCTGATGGTGGCAGATTTGGAGATGGGGAAAAAATGACCCTAATGTATTAATTATGTAACAATATTATGGAGAAAGTCAGACCTGTAAAGACCTTGAGCTATAGGAGGGATTTTGGCAGACACTGAGATCTTTAATTAGCTGGATCAACAGGCCTGACCCGCAGTGAGTGGGAATAAGAAAATGTCAACATCCTGTTATACAGACTCATAACAAATTAGATGTGACAACATAGGCTTTTTGAATTACCTTGTTTGTAGCCCTGTGAGTAACTCAAATTTGGATGTTTTTCCAAGGTAAATGTGACTTCGTTTCCAAGAAAGGCTTGATTGCTGCTGCAAAAATAATACTCAGTCTCTACTTGTTCACAAGAGCAAAAAACACCATGATGTTGGCACTAGATAACAGGAATAAAGACTATCAGTCACTTTACATCGCTCTTCCTTTTGGCTCCTGGGCACTTTACCATGAATCCAAGCTTCTTTTGCACCCTATCACCGGTATATAAGCCTTTAAAACGTTATATTTCTTGAGTTTTAATATTGGATATTAGCGAAGACTTTGTCTAGTAACTAAGCTGACACAGAACACTGCCTTTAATTGTGTCTTGCATGTGAAATATGGCTATTGTCGTACAGTCCGGATTGCAGTCATAAGTAAGTATAGTAAAACATTTACAGAAGCTGACTTTTAATTAGATCTTATTGCTTTTACTTGGTTTAACATTGATGGCAATAATATTTAAAATGTGTAAAAATGTGCTCTTTTGCCAAATGTCCATTTTTCATTTGAAATCCCTCTTGCGCCGTAGATGGTTTAACATAAAGAACTTTTGCTCTCTGGTGTAATATGTTGAACTTGGTTGAAGCGATGAAATGAACACGTTATTGTCCTAGTTTTTGTAAAACTTATTTCCCAATAGTCACACAAAAAACTGGGGCGAATAATCCAGATAAAAAAGAGATTTTAATTCATTATTGCAATAATACTGGGTGGCCCATTGCTTATAATTGTTACCATCCATTAGCAAAGCTGTAGATAATTTAACTGCATTGATGACCACCTTTAACTCACTGTTGCACTGTGTTGGGTGGGACATATTAATGCTAGGAAGTGTTTCTGGGAGGCTCACTTAAGGAGGCAGAGGTAGGTTGTGACTGCGCCAAGACACATGCCCCTAACCACAGTCTGCTCCTGGTGGCCGTGTTCACTTTGAGTGTGTCTTTAGCTCCATATTTTTTTTGTGGTTATATCTGCATCTTGTTATGACCTGATCTTATATCATCCAGTTTGATAGAAATAAAAATATGCAGGCGTTTCGACTAGTGCGTGCACGTGCATACAAAGGTATGGTATGGTATCTCAAAGTGTGTTTGCTGTGACTCTCTGCGGAGCTTCCTTGCTAATCTAACACAGGACCATTTAACAGAGTCCCAATGAATAGAGGCTTTGATTTAAGTGGGATCTGAACCACGGGCCCACACACACTCACATTCATGTTTGGGGTGAGGAGTTCACCCACTGTCTGCGTCCTCTGAAATTATTGGTCTTTTTGTATCAGTAATTGCTCAAGCGCAAATTCATGTGCAGTAACGCACACCGCACACACCAACAGTTACTTAGAGCGGCACTGTGGTGCAGTGATTAGCAGTTTTGCTTCTCCTGGTCTCCAGGAACATGCAAACTCTATGTGGCGTTTGCATGTTCTCCTGGTGCTTGCCAAGGTTTCTCAGATTCAGATTTTTCCCACAGTCAAAAAGACATGCCTGCTAGGTAAGTTAGCTAAATCCTAAATTGGCTGTCCATATGAATGAAATCATAAATTGCTGGTAAAGAGACAGTTCACCCCAAGTTCAAGTTGATGAAATTCCTTCGTGCTACAATAGGCTATGGATTGTAGTGTGAAGGTAAATGGTAAATGGCCTGTATTTGTATAGCGCTTTACTAGTCCCTAAGGACCCCAAAGCGCTTTACACAACCAGTCATCCACCCATTCACACACACATTCACACACTGGTGATGGCAAGCTACATTGTAGCCACAGCCACCCTGGGGCGCACTGACAGAGGCGAGGCTGCCGGACACTGGCGCCACCGGGTCCTCTGACCAGATCCAAGGTGGATCCAAGGTGGCAGATCCAAATGCAAAAGACTCAAGGCAGAATAATAAAAGCTGATAAAAGCCCAAACCTGCTACTAGACATCCAAACGAAAACATAACCCAGAGAACTACAACAACACAAGAAAACACAAGGAAGCAGAAGAGCACATGCTGAAGGCACATCAGGGAATAGCCAAAGAAGACCAATACTAATCTGAATATTACTACTTAACAAGATGAACAGAAAAAGGCAACACAAGGGGACCAAGGCATAAACACAGAGCGAGACAGAGGGACAGCTGAAAAATATGAAATACAGAAAGAACTAAAACCATAAAGTAACGGAAAAACCTGCCATTAATCTATAACTTAAGAATTCACAACCCCAAAACTAAACACAAAGAAACACACAACGTTCTACATTAGACAGTGTGGGAACTAAGCACAAATGCTAACTAATGAGCTAAAACATAAATATACATAGAACAAAAATGAGGAAATCATAACTCAAAATGTAGGCGCTTAAGTAGAGTAAAGAAGCCCAACTAAATAATAAACCAGAAGACGCAACTCAAAAACCTGGCACAAAAAGCCAGGGATCATGACATCTCTGGCCCGTACTGCTATTTATATGGTGTAAGTTACCAATCACTGGGAATATTGGCTGTAGAAATGCCTGCCCTCTCTTGAATGTAATGAATGCAAACAGCACTTAAAAGTCGTGCTTAAAGAGCCAAAAAATACATTACAGAAATACAACTCAGCACAATCTTTCCAGAAATCCTGACCCGGTTGCTCAAACAAATATAAAATAAAAATAAAAATCCACAAAGTGTCAGCACTACTTGAAACGAACATCTTGTTTATCTTCTGTAACTGAAACCACCACATCTTGTTGGTAGTTTCGCAAACGCTACGGGAAATCTTCGATTGAGGCGAAAGGGTGCCTCTGAGCACTTTTTTATTTGCAGGTAGAAAACCTCCAAGCTGAGGAGGCTCATGCGAAGCCCCTCGCCCAGGATGTGGTTAGTTTGCGAGTCACATAGAAGTCTCTGAAGAGAACATTTGTCATAAAGGAGAAAACTAGAATGCCATCCTCAAAGACAGCCCAGCCACACGGCAGAGCACAGTGGGTAAGCGCGCTCTGTCTTTCACACGCTCGCACACAGAGGAGAGGAGATCTTCTTAAACAAGGAGCAGAACTGGGCATCGTTCTCTAAATCAAATCCAGCGAGGTACATCGGGGAATTCTCCTCATTTTTTACTTCCTTCACAGTTAATCATCAGTCCTTCTTCCCCTCCTCCTCCGCCTTTCCTCTCTTGCCCTCTCTCCATATTTAATAACTCATCCCCACCATCTTAGCTCCGCAGAGGGTAGCCTCGTACATTAAAGAAGCATGTTTGTGTGAATATCACTTAGCCATTAGAAGGAACAAGATGGGGGGAGGGGTTAAATGTTGGCTTGATTTTCTTTTCTATTAATTATTTTTCTTCAGATCATTCTTTTTTTTTTTTGCTTCCTTTGTTGTCTTTTTCCTCTCTCATCTCCCTTGTCCAGCCTCTCTCTCTCTTTTGCCCCAATGAGAATCAGTGGTAATGAATGTGAACATTAAAGAGTCGTACGCATGATGAATGGAATGGCCTTTAGGTTTCTCTCACTGTCCTCTCTCTCCCTCTCTTTATTTTTATTCTCGCTCCCTCTCTGTTTCATTCTCTCTTCTTCTTTTCCTCCTCCCCCTCTCACCCCTCTAGGTATATCAGAGTGGCGCGTGGCAGTGATGTGTTTTAGGCTTAAATTAACCTATTTACTGTGTCCTTGGCCAAACCAAGTCATTTGTCTGCTCCTTAGTGTTTTAGCATGGTGGGTGCCTGTCAGCCAGCTAAATGAAATACATTCGACATAAAAACAGCGGGCCCTTAGATGCCGACTTTATGCCCTTACTTTTCTAACACTAACTTAATTTCCTTATTACCTTTTTGACATCACTGGTGTATTCAGAAGGCGCCAGCAGCTTAAATGCGATAAGTGTAACACTGTATTTTCATTTCATCATGTTACTGATGTTCTGGGGCCGAGTTTGAAAATTTGCGGTGTCAAAGGTTTAAGTAAGTGTCTGAAAATAAACAGGTTGCTTTCTGTTGCCAGCGTGATTTTGTATGTTACAAAGAAAAGGGGCCGTGGCCCAGCTAAACATCATGTGATGCTTTTTTTTTTTCTTTTAATGAAAAGCTTTTTGATGCATCTGATGTAGAGGAGATACAAAAGGATCACAACACAGTGAGAGCTCTGCCTCCAGGTTTTAGAAGCACTGCTCCGGTTAGCGTCCTACAACTTTATGACGAGTAGTCAAGCAGTTTTATTGGTCCCGAGTCAAAGCGGTAATTGTAGGGGTCCCTAGCCTGGCACAAAGCCTTTGTGATGTTCCCTTTCACTTGTACGGAGAAAAAACAGAAGCAAACGTCTCTAAATTTTACTTTCATCTCCCACCTCTCTTATTTGTATTTTCTTGCAATGGGTCGCTCATTCTTCTCCTTGCGTTTTGGTCCACCACAGCTTTCTTTTTGTCTGTCGGTGGGCTTAAAGGTCCTAACCTCAAACAGTACTTTCAGATCATCATCCTTGCCTTTCTTCCTGTCTCTGCTAACCTTGCAGTTACGAATAAGTGAAGGTATGTTAAGTGATATCACGAATGCCCTGAATCAGACCACCACCAACCTGAATGCAGACAGACAGCAGATCTTAGGCCAGCTGCACCATGCGAGCAAAGAGGTTGGACGTCTACAGCTGGAATTAGCTCTCGAGCGTCGCACCAGTGAAAAGAAGGTAATCAGCTTCGTCTCCAAGGTCTTAATTCAAATATTAAAATGTGAATTCTTGTAAAATCTTTGCTTTGTTTGACTTTGTCGTTTTACAATTAAACCGAAGCGTGTGCGTGTTTTTCCCCCTCAAATTGTTGACAATTGGTACGTTAAAGGCGAGTTTTCCACCTCACCATTAAAGCAAGAGTTTCTACAGAAAGCGGGCACGTTGGAAGAAAAATGGTTAATCTAGAGATACGAAATTTCTACTGGATGGGAGATTAAATATAATATTCACTTTAATGTAATGCATTGTCTTTCCCCACAATGGGACTGATAAGATGGGTCGCGTAGGTGAGGGATTCATTTAAATATGAAATTTTCAAATGTAATATTCACTGTGACAGGCATTGTCTATTTCTACAATAGTGCTGATAATAAGGTTTTAGATAATGGGTAATAGGATGTTCTGATATTTAGAGCCTTATTAAAAACACATACTTTTGATGAAGACAGACTTGGCAAAAATTTTGATTGTTCCGCTAAAATGGGATTTCAGCTTCACTACTGCTGGGATTGTGGCGAAGCTGGGAAATCACGTGGTCACGTGCTACATTGCTTCTAAGACCTGTTTTTTTTGTCCTGCTCTGCCCTTTATGCGATACACCAAAAGCATATGTTAGTGCTTAGTGGTTTGTGTTTAACCTTCAATTAACCAGGTTGCAAAGATACCTTTCCCAAAGCCGTTGGGAAATTTCAAGGGCTCGGAATTGTAAAAAAACAGAACACAGCACATGAGGTTCGGTCCTTGTCACTGGGATGCCTCTTCACTGACAATACGCTTTTTCAACGTATTTTTTAGGGTGAAGGTTAAGTTCAGAATTTTGCTGGCTATCCGCGAGTCTATTGTTACAGTAGTCAGCCATTTATTAGAGTGCCCATTTAAAAATGCTCCTCTGTAGCTCATGTTATATGGGAGTTTGGGTAAATTTAAGAAATTTAATTAGGGGGTGCACAGGAGTTCATTTTCACAATGAAAGCAGCTGCACTGAAGTTCAGCTCCTTGAAAACAAGTCACCGAAGCTAAGCTGTCACATACAGGAGAGTTTTAAATAATTTCTAAAACGGTTTTGTGCTCATGTGTTTTGTCGCGCACATACATTTCATGCAGTTACCTGTGCACGTGCAACTGTGTGCACATGTATACGTGTGGGTGTGTTTAAGTCTTTTATGTTTGTGCTGGTTAAGTCAAAGGATGGACCACAGCTCTCAGGGATCTGGTTTCTGCTTCACATCTGGCCTTGCTTTATGCACAAAAACTGGTTTTCTCTGATGTATTACAAGCCCTCTCTCGCACACCCACACAAGGGCACACACACTTGCAGCTTTGCATTCCCTCATGCACACTTCATTCCGTCGTTGTGTGGACGGTGGCTGCAGTAGGTGTGCGGGAACGCGAGCGAGCGCCCCTGCTCCCTCTCAAATCTAAATGAAACGGAGAACTTTGCATTAAGTGTTTTTTTTTTCTTTTCGCTGCGGCTCTAAATGTCCAAACATTAGCACAGCTGAACAAATACTGTCAACACTCTCTCCTTCATCTTAAATGTACTCTGCTGATTCACTCTCTCTTGCACTCGCTCGCCCTCTCACTTACAGTTGCACTTCTTTCCTTCGAATAAAAAGAGAACGCAGTCTGCTCTCGCTGCAGAGAACAAGTACTCTAGTCACTTTAAAATCGTAATTATCCGAAATTCTTGGGAAGTCAGCGTGGACACGGCATTTATATTAGATTTATATAAGAAACCACTGAAACATCTGTTTAAATCTTTTTTCCTCTCCCTGCGGTATCATTTTTTTTCTGTTAAAACAACATTTCACCAAACACTGATACTGATGTTTGCAGGACAGCTACGGTTTGCTGTTGACATTTTTTTACTGTATTTTTTAATTTTTTTGTGACTAACACAACATATATGACACAGGAAATTTGTCAAATAAAAGCAGATGTGTGCCCTTTTTTATGTAAATGTCCAGTCTTAAATTTAGAGCCTTATTAAAAACACACCCTTTTGATGAAGCCAGGCTTGTCAGGAATCGGACGGGCACAACTTCCTCCTTAATCCCTTTAATTTCCTACCTTTTTAATCCCGAATCCTTTTTTTCTAACTAACTCGCACATCATCATCAACATCATGTGAACAGCCACATGTTGTTGCGACTGAGACATGAGGTTGAAGTCTTGTCTCTCCCTCCCCCTCCCCACCCACCATCACCACCACCTTGTGTCAATAATAAAATCATTAACATCACAAGCGGCTTTTTTTGTAGAAATGATCTACTTCACCTTCCCAGGACCAAAAGACACACACGCACACAAACTCTTCTTTAAAGATCACAGATCACAAATGTGCACAGGAAGCAGAACGGGGGATTTCTTGACTTGAGGATTCACGTTCAATTTTGCTGGACAGTAAAAGCCACAAAATCTCGCCATAGAGCTATATGTGAGGCACGACCTTTCAGATCCTTTACTCTAAATCTTAAAATATCTCACTCTATGCGCGCGGAGACTAAAGAACAGTAAATGAAGCTGTGTTTCAAAACAGATGTGTGCACTATAATCCTATTTATTTTTAATCTGCTGCTAACTCTCCTGCCTAGTGTGTCCTCAGCTTCCTCACTTGGACTTTAGTTTAAAATGCAAGGACGCACAAGTTGTGTATGAAGCACTTTTGGAAAACTAATTCAGATGCCCTCCTATTTAAAGTGGAAAAAGAGGTGAAAGCAAACAAAAGAACGGAGTAGGAGCAGTACAGTGGAAGGTAAGCGGCGTTGACTAAAGTTGTTCGAGCCTTCAAGGTTGGACAGGGACAGACGTGGGTCCTGGTCACAGCGCTTTACAACTGTCAGAAAAGCTTACAGATTTTTTTCTCGCTCTCTCTCGCCTTGCTTTCTCTCTTGATCTCACTTATTGCTCATTTCTTTTCTTGCCTTGCCACATCTCTGTTTCATCCCCACCACCCTCTTCACTACCCCACCCACCCCCAACTGTTCAAATATTATTTCTCCCCCTCCTGTCGTTGTCCCCCCCCCACCTGCGCACCTCTTTTTTTTCCTCCCTCTCTTTATCTTGTCATTGCCTGTCAGTGGGGATTCTATCTACGCCGAGTGTTGTGTGCGTGCGTTATGTGTGAACACATTGAGACTGGGATGCACTTAAGAGCTCATTGATTTAAAAATACCTTCGATATTGGAGGTCCCCTCCTGCAGATTCGTTCAGGAGCTTATCACACACACATAGACATCCAGGTAGAGATATGCATAAACCAAAGCTCCACTCCAAAGTTTCTCCTTAAACTTTGTGATTGACCTAGTTAGCGTGTCGTTTTGACAAGTTGTCTGTTTTGACACGACGTCCTCCGGTGTTTATCAACATCCATTCTGCCTATCACACGCTCACATTGGGAATTCATGCACGCGCACGCACTCAAAGATAAATCAAGCTATGGTTTAACAATTGGCAGGAAGAGAGTGTGCAGTGTTTGCTATGGGTAAGTGGAATGACTTGTATTTGTAAGATGAATAAAAGCTTTGGTCAGTTTTTTTTTCTTCTTCGAAGTGTTTACATGAATGCTCCTGTGTGATTTAACTGGTGCGTGGATAGCGGTGTGTATACACAGGGCTTTTTTTCTTCCTTCTTCTTCTTCACTTGCCATAGCTCAGGTTTAGTGCGTCTGGTGAGCCTGGCCACTGACAGCCAGAGGTGAGAGGCCAAAGAGCCAAGTTAACTCCATCAATCCCCCTGGACAGTTACAAACAAGCCCTCAACTCTGGTCAAAACGATCCCTAGATCATGGATGACAGACAGCAGGTGGGGAGGGAAAGAGAAACGGAGAGCGAGCATTTGACTCAATTCCAAAAGAAAGGCTCTTACAAATTGGAAGTGAAAACTTGTCTGCTTCAACTATAACAAATAAGCTGTTAAAATTAGATCGAGACATAGCATTTCTTCTTTCTTATTGTTATTGTCAGCATTGTCAGTGATATTGTGGTAAAATCACTCACAAGACAGGATTAGATATCAAGTAATACAATCTTGCCTTCATGTCAATTTAAAAAAGGTTAATTAATTTAGAGCATCCTATTCCTCTCGGTCTTCAACTCCCAAATACTGGCCGCTGATTTTGTTTTTTGTTTTGGAGATGATCAGATTCACGTTTCAGTCATAGAAAGGTTAAAAGAACAACTTAACATCTTTAAAATGTTAATAAGCCATCGCAAAAATATCCCAGAGTTAAAAAGAAACTTTTTGGCTCGACACCCAAACCTGGCCGTTCTCACCAACCTCAATGAGAAAAAGACCGTGGCGAGGTAGGAAGTCGGTGAACACGTACAGAAGAAAAATGAGAACAAAAAATGTCCAAAACATTTCCCCGAGGCAAACTTGTAAGGAATCACACCCACATGAAAGCGCACACAGACATGCAGACGCACACGCTCACGCACTCATTTGGCATCGAGCAGAAGTGGGTAATTAGGGAAGGTCACCAAGGAAACAGACAAACACAAGCTACTGTGAGACGTAGCGTATACTCAAGAGAAGCATCAACAACCGTTTCCCTGTATGCAGTGTCATTCACCCATCACCGCCACCATTACCTGAAACACACAAATATGAAAACAACAACTCGAATATTTTATCTCGAGTTCAGTAAACGGTGACAGAGTCGCCAGCGAATGTTCTTAACACGACGTTCCCTTGTCCGAATCTTATGAGATCGGCTGTGGCTTTGCGATTTAAAAAACAAAAGCAACAAAAAAATGGGTGTTTGATGTGTGATTAAATGCTTTCATCTTACAGATACAGAAGAGGGAGGTTAAGATTTGTACACTGATGAAGGAGCTCACAGAAAGTAAGGGACAACACTCAGAGTGTCAAAAAGAGGTAAAAAAAAAACCCCATCAGTTTCATTTTTCATGATTATTGTTAACCACACTGAAATTTGATAATGGAATCACTTTTTAACGCATCCTGTTTTTAATTGTTTGTTGGATAATGTTGAGTGGGTTTATAATTAATATTGTTTCATTACATGTTTATCTTTGGACATTTAAAGCTTTTTCCCCTGGTGCGGATGCAAATTTATGTGCAAATGTAACAGTTGCTTCGAAAAGACAGGTCTTTGGAGAAGCTCCGTGAGGAGAGGGATGAGCTGAGAATCCTGATGGAGGACCGAAGCAAAGAGTGCGCCCACCTCGACCGGAGCAAAGCCAAACTGGAGGCTGACTTGGCTCTGAGCCACAAACTCCACACCTCACACCTTGAGGTCCATCTCTCTCTGTCTGTTTAATTAAAGGAACTGGAGAGGCTAAAATGCCAGGACGTGCAACTTATTTAAATGCACGTTTTTATTAATTTTGTTAATTTTCTCTGTTTTCAGGTTCGAAGTAGAGATGAGTTAATTCTGCAGCTCAGAGCCGAAATGAAGACAGCTGAACAGAAGCATCGAGGAACACAGAAGCAGGTGCGGTGGCTCGTCTGCGTTCACTTTTCAGGTTGTGTCATGCAGTTTTTAGAGATTAAAAAATACAATTTGGAGAAATGGAAACTCCATGTTTTTCCCTTTAAAACTGCATATTTGGCCGTTTTTAAGCAGTATTTTATGAAAAAGGCGCTTTCTTTTTTATATTATGTTTTGCTTTTTGGGTTTGAAATTTGTCTTAGGGCTTTCAATTCTCTCCTACAATTTTTTTTATTTTTCTTTCATATGCCGAGGCTAGGTTCAGTGATCACCCCTATTTTTTCAACACTTCCTTGCTTTACACCCACAGAGTTGCACACATCTACTCAAGGGAAGTGCCCAAACCAGCAGCAGTCTTCTACTGTTGGCTATCGAGCAGCTCCATCAGAGCAATGGGAGGTGTAGCACCTTGCTCAAAGGCTCTGCGAAAGTTGGAGCTAAGGAAAAGGGAATCGTTACTCATTCATGCTGTGCCTACATTTTCCCAGCTGGTCCTGAGACTAAACTGGGAAACTCTCTGACTCAAACCTGACACTCACTTTTTGGTTACTGCCACCCCCTCACTGTCTCTTCTGTCTGTCTGGGTGTGCATAGTATCCCAGCGTAAAGCTTTCCTCGTCTCCATCCTTTTCAATTTTCATCTTTTTTTCTCTTTCTTTTGGCTCAGGTGACAGCTCTGGAGGAAGAGGTAAGACACTTAAACTGCACGATTAGAGCGCACAAGGAAGAGGCCTGTCAGTTAAGCGAAAAGGTCAGCGATAACGAGCACCTTAGAGAGCAGAAGGAGAAAGAACAACAGCAGCTACAAGAGCAGCTCCGTATTAAGGAGCAACAGGTAAAGAGAAACTCTCTCCTCTCCTCTTCACCTTTGCTCACTTCTTGTGAAATCTATGGATCAGTTGAACTCTGACCGGGAAGTCGTGAAACAGGCTCACAAAATTGAAGCGTAACCCGGAGGGGGGACCGGCTCCGTGCTTCACAGCCGACTGAAGCAGAACAACTCTGAGCTCGGCCAAATGCACAGCAGGCTGAAAGACCGAGAGCCGGAGGTCACAAAGCTCAAGGACGGTTTAAGTCGGAGGTCCATAACGGCGCAGAAGTCGACTCTTTTGTGTGCTCACTTGTCTGTCGGCTGAGACATAATCCAACCGAAAAGCCATCTACTGCGATAATCCAATGAGGAACATAAAAGGAAAAATCGGATGCACTTGTGCGTTTGAGTGCGAGCGCTCTAAATCACGGTAGACAATCAAGTAGTCAGAGTTTTCTGCCAGGAACGGCAAACCGACTCGCTTGCGGCAGACAAGCTTTATTTTGTAGTCATCTTACATATATTCCAATCTACATCATCTGAATTACTAAACAAGACACGATGACTCTACTGTTTGTGAAACTCTCACATCTAATTGGAACTAAGCATGAATACAGACAGGGAAATGTAGACCAAGAATAAAGTTATTATCAACTTAGGGTCAACTTGGGTAGTCATGTGACGGCAGTGAATACTCAAACATCAGGCCAAATGAGGCTTGTCAGGTCATGAGGGTCAGATGTGTTTTCCATCATGTTTAATGAGGGTTGTTTGTTTCCCCAAAGCACACGCTCCTGATTATGGTCACAAGAAAGCCATAGTGTCCCCATTAAGTCTTGTTATGAGGCCTTTCATCCAGTAACAGAAAGAAATGCAAAGTCCACCATTAGTGTTTGGCCTGTAGGATAGTGAATTCATTAAAGGAGAGAAATACAGTGACACAAGTAGAGCAAGTAATAAATACAGCTTTGATATGTAAAGCCGACGTACGACGTCTCACTTTATAGCGTGTGGTTCTTCTCCGTGTGATTATTTTTAAAACTGTTACCTCAGACAACCTCGTCAAACATTCACCATTCACCACCATCACGCTCAGATAAAACAGAGGCTGCATGGGCTGAGTCAATGCTTTTAAGCAGTCCACGCACGCGGCCGTACACCTACACAGGTTGTTCAGTCTTTCCACTCTAAAACAGAGAGTAAGAGTCGATGACTCCTCTCCTCTGGTTTGTCTCTTTCTTCCTTTTGCATGAGCAAGTTCTCTCTCGTGCCACCTTCAATCCAGTGTTAGTCCTGCGGGCCCAGTTAATCCCTGGTTAAACCGAGCTGCAGTGAACCGCTGAAATCTAACTAGTTGGCTGTCATTAGTCGTAAAACCCTCGTGTTCTGATCCAGATTACAGCGGGATTAATGTAGATGAACTCAAGCTGAGTGTTAGAGCGGGTTTAACTTTCTCAACCTCTCCCCTTGAAAGGTGAGCTACGGTAGGATTCCTAGTGTAACGGCAGGATTAAGCCCGGTTTCACTTCCTGAGTTCCCCTTTCATTATGACAGAGGTTACTGTAGAGCAGTGCAGTAAATTACACCATGTTAAACAAACTAGCATGGGTCTGTTCAAGTAGCTTTTTAAGGCACGTTTAGTCACGAAGCATTGAGTAATGGCTTTGGTTTCACTGTTTGAATTTTAGCATAATGATAATGATGATGATGGTTGCTGCTGTAATAGTTTATGTAATATAAAAGTTTACGTTTTGCAAGATTATTTATTGCTTCCTACTTCATATTGCTTTTTTTTCACACATTCACACGTGCCACTGTGTCTTTTTAAATTTGACTGCTTTCATCATCTTTATTGAAAAACAAAGGTCAACATCAGCATCTGTACTCTGTTTGATTTTGCTCTCAGGCTGATACAGTTGAAAAGAAGCTGAATAAGGAGAAGGAGAAGGTGGAACTTCTTAATCATCAGCTGAAAGAATCCAAGGATGAGCTCAAAGAGGCCAATTTGCACACCCAGGAGCAGAAAGAAACGGCTGCGATTTTTAAGCAGAAATGCACGGCAGCAATAGAGAAGGCGCGCAGGGTGCAAGAGCATGTGGAACGTCTGGAGGAGGAACTACAATATTCACAGGAAAAGGTTAATAATGGCCGATATAGCCTTTAAATACGTACATACGTTTTGTCTAATATGTCTTTAATT
Organism: Diplotaxodon limnothrissa; assembly: GCF_057381915.1. Classification (NCBI taxonomy): domain Eukaryota; kingdom Metazoa; phylum Chordata; class Actinopteri; order Cichliformes; family Cichlidae; genus Diplotaxodon; species Diplotaxodon limnothrissa. Next base: position 29,524,025 of record NC_140604.1, on the reverse strand, counting down.
TTGAGTCTGACTACCTGTTTTAATGGCAGCTAAGAGAGTCGCAGTTAGCAGCTTCTTCGCTGAAGGAAGAGCTAGCTGAGCTGGAGCGCCGGTATCAGGAAAAGGTTGGCCAGTGGGAGAATTCACAGGAGGCTCTTGACCAACTAACAGATGAACTTCAGGCCAGTCACAACCTGCTAAGAGAGAGTGAAGAAAAACTGGAGCACTTCAAAAACCTGATGAGATCCCTTCAGGAGCAGATGGACACACTCAATCAGCAGGTTTGGGAAAACATTTACGTAATGCAGACACAGCAATAACAAAAGGATAAATCCAGACACAAACACACGTACAAATACATGAACATAGTTAATCCTTTATATCTATGTGGACAACCTGATTTGCTTGCGTAACAAATAGTATTAACCTTTCTTGCAAAAGAGTTGTTTTCCTTCCACTTAATGAAACATCTGAAAACAGTGTGATTCATTGTATACACTAATTCTGTGTAATCATGTCACGTAACAAATGAGGTTGACTGTGAGATCAGTGGAAAACTCGGTCATAAACCAGTTCAGCCTTTCATTTCAAACTAAGAAACTAATGCTGTTGCACACTTTACTGTCTCACTATGTATTTTTTCATGGATGCACCCACCTCCTTAAAAACTAGGTTTTGAATACATGCCTTGTTTTTTTGGGGTTAACTCCGATGGGTGTCTCTCTATTTTCGCAAGTGCACCCAGGTGCTTGCCAGCTCCAGTCATGCTGTACAAGTGCATGCATGGATATATTGCTCTGTGTGCTTGTGTCATTGTACGCACGCATGTATATGTGTGTGTGTACTAGTGCGCATTTGTGCATCTGTGCACTGGCGTGTGTCACTTAATCTTTTCTTCTTCTTTTTTTCCCCCTTTCTGTTTTATATTTACTACGTCAGGCAACAAATGAATCATCTTTATTACGGAGAAATTTAATTTGGATGAACTTAACTGCTGCCGCCAAGGTCAGACGGGCAGAATGTCATTTTAATCCAATCAACTTTAATCTGTTGGTTATAAAAGAGTTAGGCTGTTGAAGAATGGCTGTATCTCAGGCCCTTTATTACACTGGCTAATGACTTTGATTGTAAGGCGCCTATCAAGAGGTTAGGAGTTCTTATGGAGCTTCACATCCTGCTAATGCGCTACCTCATGTCACTGTTGGGCTTAGCTAACCCTAAAATCACCATTGCCTTTATTCCCTGTTTACGAAGAAATACAGTGTGGAAAACATGAAACAGTTTTAAATGAAAGAAAACATGACTATAAAAGCAGTTTAGAAGTTATAGCGTTTCACATTTGAGGGATAAATGGAGAAGAAAACCATGGACTGGCTCAAATTGTGAGTGTAGTATCTTAATTCTATCTCTACTGGTCAATTTATATTCGACTAGAGAATATTTCACTATAACATAAAGATGGACAGTTGAAGATAAGTAAGATTTCTTCCCTTTCCTATAAAGATGTCTACTTTTGAATTACTTACATAATTTGCCTGTATAAAGGACAGCAGCTAATAGGGTAAGATTGAGGGTAGTGATACATTAAGCAATTTATGAAAAAAAAGCGAGAGCATTACTCCTGGCGATGCTCTCGGGAGTAAAAAACAAAGTGTAACACTTTCACTTTTTTCCAAAGAGATATACATTTGTAATTAAGAGAACAATGCAGATGTTCATGAGCGCGATTGCTCATAGTACTTCCTATGAGCTAGAGTCACGTGCTAAGTTCGAACTTGTTGTTTTACAGTTTGTATAATGTGCTTGAAACACCAAGGTCATGTTTCTCTGTGCAAATCAATACACAAATGAGTGTAACACAAAATAATGTGCTTCCTTAATGGCCCATCAATGCCACTGCCATTTATTAGTAAACCAAAATAAGTGTAATCTGTTGAAATGCAATTCATTCAATTCATTCGCCCTTTTGTGTCTTGACTTGGTGGTTTGTTTCTATTTAAGTTTCTCTTTAGGTGTGTTTTGGGTTATAGAACCGATTAAAATAAGATTTAAACAAGCGGGATGTTCTTAAAAAAATATGTTTTTTCTAACTATCTATATCACTTACTCTCCCTTTCTCTCGTTACTTATAGAAACTTGCTGTGGAGTGCGACCTGCAGCTCTATCGTCGGAGCCATTCTCATTCTGATGAGGAGTATTTGAGTCTAGGAAGACTCAGACAGCAGCTGCAGAAGGTAATATCCTGCATGGCACTGCTGGGATTATGCATTCTGTGTATTATCATCACAATGAAACATTAAAATATATCTGCCACAGTTATGTTCAGTGATAACAGCTGAGAGATAAGATTTGTTGACATTCCAGTATTCAGAAGTAACGCTGGTAAATGTAAATGTAGGCTTATATTTAAAGTTTGTTTTATATTTACATGGACAAACAGTTTTTGCTACATTCCAGCACTCATTTTTTCTTTGTGTGTGTGTGTTTCAGCGCTGTGCGGCACAGGTTGAACACCTTGCGGTGTGTGAAAACACTATTCTTCAGATGAAGTCAGAGCTAGAGAGACAGTAATAACAGAGTCTATAAAACTCTCATTCTCCTCTGCTGCTCGGTTTCTGTCCTTGTCTCTCCTTTCATGCCCTTCTCATCAGTCTCCACCCCCAACTCGCTCTCATTTTCGCAACAGTCTGCTTACTAAATGGCACACAGTAGATATATTATGTTACTTGGCAAATGTAAAAATCTATTGAAATCTTTTTTTTTTAATTTCAGTAATCATTAATATGCTATCTGGTCTACATATTATTACGCTGTGTTAACTTGGGCAGCACATTTTTTACAGACCGGTTTGCTCAGGCAATTATCTTTTGCTCTCCTTACCTTAGAGTCCAGGAAAAGGTGGGTCTGAAACCAAGTCTCGCTGCTTCCCAGCAAACTCACCGGAGCAATCAAAAACAGCTGGAACAGGAAGTGATTCGTTCAAAACAGGAAGTGGCATCCTTAGAGCTTGAACTGGCGAACGCCCAAAAGGTATTAAAATAATGCATATCTGCTGACCTGTCCTCTAATTTAGTGAGAGCTATATTAATTTGACCTTTGTCCCGTCTGCTTTTAAATTCAGACGCATCTGCCATTGTCCTTAAATGTTCGCGATGCAGTCATTTCAATCTAAGGACATGTTTGAGTTCCCAAAGAGGAGTATTTCAACCACCTCCACGGGCACCACACACCCACCACTCATGTGATTGTCCTGCGATTGTCTGGCAGAAACAAATTGCCTCGCCATTAATTAAAGCACCAAACGGTGCCAAGGCTGGTGAAATTGACTCCAATTAAGAGCTCAATGGGACACTAAATATTCAAATTACTCAAAGTGGTGACTGTAGCCTGGCAGAACGCCAGCATTCCTGGCAGTCTTGGACACATCATTTGTATGTGTGTGAGTGTGTGAGTGTCTATGTTTGCGCGCGTTTGTGTGTACGCTTGCTTAGCCGTGTATGGGTAGGTGGAAACGGTAATATTTGATTTCGCACGTTAATTTGTGTTTGTCACATATTAGCAAAACACGTGTTACTCTTACCAAAATCATATGCTCGCACACTTACATTTACTCCCACAAACACACACAGCGGCAGGTTCTCTTGCTGTCAGGTCTTGCCCATTCATTCACACAACTTCCCTGTGGAATACCACATAATGAGTCCGTGTCATGTAGGTACACATATCTTGAAGTATACATCTACATTCATCACATGCATAATGCATGTACACATTATTAACTTTTATCATTATGCATATATACATAATTATACAAGAGTCTAATCCTTTACATGAGTGATCAGTCATACATACAAGGGCTGAGTTCAGAGCCATTAACACTAAAAACATTTTTTTTAAGGAAATTGTATTTGACAGTGTATTTTTTGGGTTGCTAAATGTGTGTGTTTTTTACAGAAACACAGAATTTATATTGGTTCATAATGTTTTTCTGTTTTATTATTATTATTATTATTATATCCACCATCATTTCCACCACCTTCTGTCTTTTCCAGCTTTAGATTAAATGGAAATATATATATCTTTTATCTTCGGTTTTTATTCAGGACCATACAATATGATGCGATACCATTTTGGAAATTCTTTAAATGTAAGCAGCAAGCAAAGCAAATAATAAGTGATTTCTGATGATATATTTAGAGGTCTATTGATGGCAACTGTTACATGGCAACAGCACATTATAAACACAACTGTGCAACATATTTAAACCGAACAGACGCTGGATGTTTCTTTGGCCCGTACGCTGCAGGTACAGGTGACACTCCTCAGGCAGTCAGATGAGGAACTGAAGGAGGCCAGACAAGAGTCTGCAAGAAAGAGCCGAGAGGTGGATGTGGAGAGAAGAAAGGCCCAGATGCTTCAGGAGGCGTTACACAAGGAGCAGCAGAAGCTGCAGAGTGCTATCAGAGAGAATGAGACCCTGAGCACTCTCATCGGAAAGCTGAGGAAAGAGCTGGAGGAGCTGCGCAGCAGTCACCAAGTTACAGGTAGCAATCAGTCCATAAACTGATAAGCTGCCGTTGGTCCTGATCCATGTATGCAGTTAGTCATAAAGTAATAATTTTCCATCAACCGTATATTCATGTTGATAACATATACATATTTCAGTTAGGACTAATATATTTATAAGAAGAATGCTATTAATATTCAGTATTATGTCACTGTTCAGGGACTTCTCTGCTGTTCGGCGCGCATTCGTGGATGTCTGTAGTCGGAGAGAGCAAGAGCCAGACCCCAACATAAAACAGAGTAGGGTTCAATGACAGTGTTACTGCACGCATTATATGAATCTGTCAGCATAGCATGAAAAGGAAGAGTGGGGATGAAAGTGGGTTGCAATGTGGCATGTAGATAAGAAGAAGCCGTAGGTTCCTAAAGACACTTACACAGTGTGGCCTTTATGAGATTTGCCAGCTAGATGCATTAGTTGAGCCTCCAGCTGTGGGCAAGCATGGAGATCAATTGATCTGACAGGAATATGGCTATGCTTGACTTTGTGGCCTGCCTGAACTAACACTATACTCAGTATCATGTGAAAATTAACCTGTATTTCACCAGTGCTTGATTCAGCATCCACATTTTTTTAACAAGCAAGTCAACATGACCAAAAGCAAAGATTTTATGTCAGTTCACTGCTTGATCCATTCATCACCCTGCCTTTATTATTAGCACTCTATGAACATTTCCCCGCTGCTAAGGTTTTGGACATTATTGGCGATCAGAAGCCCATCACATACCAGAGGAGCTACAGTACGCAGCCTGTCCTGTCTTTTGTTGCAGAACCACCCGCACTGCTGTTAGCTCAATCAGTTAGCTCAAATTAGCCAGCAGTGTGGTGATTTTGTAGCTAGCTGTCTGCACACCATGTTAACTCAGACACACACACACACGCTGTAGGTAGAGGTTTGATTTAATGGTGCACTGCTTTAGCTGTATGGTAATGATCTGGTTTCTGTGTGTGTCTGTACATGTGTGCGTGTGGCCAATGGTGGCCTTTGTAGTAGTGCGTCAGTGTAGGAATGGTGATGGCTGGGTCTCTCTGGGCACAGAAATGTCTCATTAAGAATTAACGTACACATCGACGGTCACGCCAGGCAAACACCTCACATGCGCACGCTTGCAGCCATTTCTTCCAACTCCCACTGCTTTAATTAGCACATACACACTGGCTCTCCAAGGTACAAACACACATACACACACACAATCACCTATTGTCCGCAGAGAGATGAATCTGAGGTCTCTCTCTGTGGCAGACAGTGGCTGGCTTGCTCACTGAACACTGCTCATTAACAAGATAGAGACAGAAGGACAACGCTGTGTAGCCTGGCCTTTGTCTGTGATCAAAACGCATTCCCTCAACTCTACTCTACACACAAAACCACATATTATTCAGCTTTTACCTTCAGCAAATACAATCCAGCAATGCAGAGCCTATTGTAATAACTTAAGAAGAATAAAGATGCATTATTATAACAAAGGGGGCATTGTTTACCTGGATATAGCAGTGGTCTGAATAAACTGGGTGAGGAGTCAGCTTGAGAAATTACTGTCATGAACAAAGGGCCTTTTTATTAACATGAAGCCCTCGTCGAGGTTCTTTCTGTATTATGAAAACATTTCATTGAGTGGTGATGATTTTGTTTGTTGCTTAATAACAGCAGACCTCATCTAAGATGGACTGGACTGTGAACGTGAACAGGTTTGAATGATAAGAAAAATATGGACAGGCAGAAACAGGTATACAATTATGAGTTAACAAGAAAATGTATGCTTGAGGTCAGAGGTGTTTAGACTTGACTTGAAAAAATGTTCTAAGACTTGTGACTTGACTTGGACTTTTACACCAATGACTTGGGACTTGAATTGGACTTGAACCGGTTTACTTGAAAAGACTTGATATTTTACCCCAAATATAAAATTTAACATGCATATTATATAGAGATTGAAAATGTGACGTCATTCACGGGTAGAACCGCAAAGGATTCTGGGAACTCGTGGCAAGCGGTACTAGCGCACGCAGGCTTTCAATTAAAATCAGTTATACAGCGATAAAAAGAAACACAAAAATGTCAAGAAGCCGTTGTATTATTAACTGCAATAGCCGGTCGCATGACAGCCACGGGAAGCCGACGGGTAAAGAGATCGGTTGTTATCGGATTACGTCGTTGAAGAGAAATTGTTCGAGCCATGTTTCCGAAGTAACAAAGACGCGACTGGATTGCAGCCATTCAAAGACCAAATATAACGTCCCAGAACACTCCAGCTCACAGGTTAGTCTGCTCCAAGCATTTACACAAAGGTCAGTGTTTTTTAGTAGTTAATACGTCATTTTCATAACATAATTAGTGATATAGGTTACAAGCAAGTCTGGCGCTGAACAGAAATTGTCGCGCTATGCTCCTTTATTTATTGTGCATAAATAGTGAATTGTCCTGACACAATATTGCGTTTCGCTTCTGTTATTATGGTACATTGACAAAAACATATACTTTTATTCACAGGATAAAACAGGTTTTTTGTATCACTAATTGCCCAGTGCGATTACAGACTGCGGTAAAGTGAGCCGTCATTTGTGAGCCGCGGTCAAGCCAGCCGCCTCCTATCCGCGCGGTGATTACAGCATACAATATTGTTGTCACTGCTACATTTCTGTAACGCTACCAGAAATTATTTCCACTACTAATTAATTACCGTTGAGCTCAAAGGTCCTATTAATAAACGGTTAAGGAATGTGTATTTATGACGACAATTTGTGAGACTGGTAAACTTATGATACGTACGATGGTCTTTCGTTCTACACGGTGCATTTCAAGGTCCTGCACCCATCCGTCGGTAAACTGTACCTGGGCTTGTTGCAGTGACCTGAAGTTACTAAACTTCATGAGTGTATGCACTCACTCCAAGAACCGTATAATTATAAATATGCATATAAATATGCTAAGATGAGATAGCTGACTTCATCTAACTAGCAAATGTTGTCCAGGCTACGTTGGTGATACAGTTTTTTTTAATGTGTATGATATTTTTGTCATGCGATTTTAAAGCTGGTCCTACAACCGCATCCAAGAATAACATGCAGCGTATCTCAGAACTGTCGGTGAAAATTATTCTTGGAGCTAGGTTTAATTGAGCTGCATTTTAAAGAGGTGCAATTTCACAATTTGTGTATATTTTCTAAGTTCACTATTTTGTCATGTGTTGAGAAAAACACAGATTTTAAAATTACATGGTCTAATATTTACATTTAGCATAACTGCAACATTATTTTTTCGTTTTTTTTTTTTTTTTAAAGACTCGAAAGGACTTGAAATTCAAAGTTTCAGACTTGTGACTTGACTCGGACTTTTACACCAGTGACTTGAGACTCGACTCTGACTTGCCTGACATTACTTGAGACTTGACTTGAGACTTGAGGATAAAGACTTGAGACTTACTTGAGACTTGCAAAACAATGACTTGGTCCCACCTCTGCTTGAGGTGACTCTAACCAGAATAATTTAATAAGGAATGCATATTTAAGATGCTTTAAATTACTCTACATAACTTATTAGCCTTTTATAACCCAGTCGTCTGTAAATTGTTATGTAAAATTACAAAATTACTCATCTGGTAAATTAAAAATCAATGAATTATCAACACAGTAGCTGCCAGTATCAGGTTTTCAGAAGTAATAATCATATCAGTCCAAAGTCATTTTTGATGTTGCTATTTAGAGAGTTAACGAGATAAACTGCCATTTTTGGTGTTTTTAACAAAGCATTTTTACCTCTAATGCTGTTGATATGCTTTCTACAGTTTAATATATAAATGTAGTTTGGGAGTAATGGATATTATATAAAGGTCTCTGTGGCCAGACAGAAGGAAAGAAGCAGGAAAAGAGAATGAGTTGGAAACCAGGGAAGTGTCACATGGATTAGATTGAAGTGTCTGAAGGCAGCTGGATTCAATCAGACTGTGTCAGGATAGGATGAAGAGACTGGAAAGAAAGGAGTGATTAAAAAGGATAGAAAAAAGTCCTTAAACTTGGCGTATGGGTGCTTGTGTCAAATTTACTGTCATTCTGTCACTTATGGCTCTCGGAATAGGCTGGGGCGTGTGTGATACATGCGGAAAATTGCACTATTTCGAACATACAGTGCACACGAGCCATTACAGAAAATGCACATAAAGGTGTACCGAAGGGACGATTGTATTCGTAATCTGTTTTCCAGGAAAATCAGATGTGGCGTACTCTTAAGTAGGTGTTTTCATAGCATCTGCTCGTGAAACACGGGCGGGGATGGATCTTTAAAATATTCAAACCCGACTAGTAGAGTCATCTTACATCTTAAATAAGATGTGTTGTAAGGTTGGTTATAATGCAAAATAAATGTGATGCCGTGTGACAACAAATGAAATAACGGCATAAACAAAAACACTATATCCTTATTTCCACACTTCCACCAAAACAGAAATGTGATATTACCACCCCTCTGTGCTGCTGATGTGCATCTGCCTAAAGATGATGAAATCATTATTGCACGTTTGTGCGTGCACTCGTTTGTACGTGTGAATGTGTGTGCGTGCATGTGTGTGTGTGTGTGTGTGTGTGTGTGTGCGCTGCTGCTATCCAGTCTGGATCCCCGGACACACACGTGCACAGGCCTCTCTCCTCCAATTCACCTCTATTACTAGCTATAATCCCATTTCACACTCTATCGATCCCCAAAACTGTTGTTCACCGGAACCAGCAGCAAACACTGGCATTTCTCCCCATCATTTCACCACTATTGTTCTTTATTACACAAAGAAGCATACCCCCCCCCCCCCCCCCCCCCCCCCTCCCTCTTTGTCTCAGAGCAAACTCAGCCCCGCTGAAATATGAATTATAAATGTATGGCTAATAAAAGAGAAGGGGGGGTGGGGGGGGGTGAAAAGGAGAGAGAGTTAGAGATAGAGAGAAGTGGTTGGTAGAAACATCAGAGAAAATGACTCCTTTACAAGAGTCTATTGATCAGTTTCTATCAAAGGGGGATGTCAGACATGAGATTACCTGGCAGTTTGAGCATTAGGTGCCGTGTGTTATAGCCCCGGGCCCTTGTACCGCTGCCAGAGGATTGTAAATAAAGCGAAGAGGAGAGAGCAAGAGGGGAGTGTGTTGGGGTGTACGCGTGTGTGTTTGTGTGTGTTAGTCTTTGTCTTTGTGAGTGTTCACTGTTGTGTGCATATGAGGTGTGTTTTTTTTTTTTTTTTTTTTTTTTTGGTCTTCTTGTGGTGTATTTGTGTGCATGACAGTGTGCGGCTGTGTGTCTGCACCTTTTGGCTTATACCCAAAAGCAGTGTTGCAAGCCCATGAAACTTCAGAAAGAGAGAGAAAGAGTCTTGGGAGGCTTTGGGACATCTCTCGGGAGCACCTTAGCCGGCTCCGAATCCCCCAACAAAGCCAAAGGAAGCTCCCATGAAGCCTTATGAAGCTTTTATGAGGGCCAGGCAGGGCCGGGCCTAGCCCCAACCACTGATTCAGGGTTAGCAAGGTTTTCATCCTTCTCATGTTAAAGGTTAGCGGTGAGAGCAGGGTAATCTGACCGCAGATCTGTGATTATAGGCTGATGCTGCATGATGGGCTTTGAAGCTCCTACGAAGGCACTGAGAAGGAGAGATCGGGAGAGAGTTACATTGTGGCCTAATTTCACACCGTAAGTTGTGAAGACAAGAATCAAAGAGCTAAGAAAGAGAAGGACTGAAGATCTTAAATTGTGAACTACGGACACAGCTCATGAAGCCACTCAAAACAGTTTGCTAAGGGCCTCAGACCTCAGGATATGGATCACAGTTCTGCTTTTACTAAGATAAAGAGAGAAGTGTCAAAATCCACACCCCCTCTGCAGATCCTCATTTTATGCGGAAAAAAATAGTCAGTATTTGGTCATCAAGTCTTGCCAAGCTAAATATATACCACATTTAAGTAAGGACTTGTATGTGTTTGGACCAGCTTCCTTTGTGCCCATTTTTTCCCCTCGTATTTCTACAAATTTGTTTTTCACTTAATTTTCAGTGTGTATTTCAGTTTTGTGCGCATCTTTATTTATGCGAGCTCAGGCACAAATAAGAGAGTTTGTGTAAACGGTCAGCGCATGCAGTTAATTGCTCTCTCTGTGGCTTCCCCTGGTGGAAGGTGTCACTGAGGTCACCTGAAAAGCGAATGCCTTGAATATGAATTTGATCCCCATCTCAAGTTTTCACATCTCCACTTTATTGATTATTGAGATTCATAGCAAAACTTTCACCTTGAGGTTCGGTAAAATAGCCAAGGCAGGGCACATGCATGCACATAGATACACAAATAAAAGCGCATCGTTAAATATTTAGCAATTCCAGTTGCAGCTTCAATTTTCCTAGGGCTTTAGTTTAAACAGTTTTGATGCAACAAAACCATAAATTAGTCATAGTTTTATTAAATGTGGATTTTCTTTTCTGTATTGTTTCCTTTATGGTATTGGTTTTGGCTTCCTCCTCTTCAGTCTTTCCCACCACTTCTATCCTAGCATTCTGTGTGGCCTTAAAAAGCTTACAGAAATACACATTTCCTATATTTCTATTTCACACACCCAAATACACACTCAGAAAGTCAAGGTCCGCTCCGTAAATATTCAACAAACACCCGCACTCGCACACACACGTGCACACATAAACACAGACTCAGGAGCGCACACACCTCTTCATATTCAGCGCACAGACCTTCTCAATATTCACTAGCCTTGGTCACCGATGGCTGACAGTTTATGTTATATTCAATGAATACTGAATTTAGTGAAAAGGTTTTAAGAGCTATGAAGAAACATTGACTCACAAAACAGCATACAGAACAAAAAAAAGAGGGGAGTGCGGGGGCAAATCCTAAATTTTAAATTCAAACTGAACAGGGCCTGCAAAGCAAACCTAGCTGAGAAACCTGACTAGTGGTTTATTATGCATCCCTCAATGTGCTAAACTACTAAGTGTAGGACAATGGGGTTTTATTGCATGTAGATGGAAGAGACGGCTGAAAAGGGTATGTGATTGAAGGGCTGCAGTCAGGGGTATGAGCTCAAGTGGCCTGCTCAAGGTAAAGAGTGCCATCTATTGACGAAACCAGGGAGCACCCCTTTTGTCTCTCAACAAAAGGTTGCTTCGCCGACCAACTGTAAGCAGTGCACTGTGTTCGTTCCTCCCTTCCCTCTCCGCCTCTGAAAGGCATTCAGTGCCTCTTCTGTGGCAGAGTTCTTGGTTCGCTTTGAAGGTGACTCGCAGTTCATGTTTTCCCACTCGTGCTGAACTTGACAAGAATCAATAAAGACCTCCGTATGCAGGTTTTGTAAATCATCCAGTTAACGTTTGCCTGCTAGGAGATGTAAAGTGTCGTGCAAGTGTGTAGTCATCTCGGAGAGTTATTTCTTTAATCCAGTTCAAAAAACAAAATCATCTCTGCATCGAGAGCTATCTGAGGCAATTTTATGACTATTCTTTTTGCATTTTTTGTGGTTGTGTGATTATTTGAATAAGGCCTGTTCTCTAATGAATCCCAACTAAGTGTGTCTGAAATGAACTGTTGCTCTTTATCGCACACTTTTCTTCTTCCTCTGTCTCCCCTCTCTCTCTCTCCTGCTCAGTGGAGGAGTTGGCAGCCCGTGCAGAGGAGGTGAGGCGGATGGAGGGGTGTCTGAATGAAGGCAAGCTAGCAGAGGAGAAAATAAGGTAAGAAGCAAAGAGAAGGAAAAAGGGAAAGCGGCTTCCGTTCTCATCCCATTTCCCGCCGTCCCTCGTGTAAGCTCGGTAATCAAAAACATTTAGACTTTTTTACGTGCGACGCACAGTAGGCTTTTTTTTTTTTTTAACCGAACATGTGTTGAACAGAACAGCCCTGAGCTCTAAATGCATACATTGTTTGAGCCTGCAAAGCAAAATGTTACATTGTTCCTGAACATGTGAACTGCTTTCCCTTTTATCTGCTCCTGGATTAATGCGAGAGAAAATATATACAAACATGTATTGATGGGAGAAGGTGAGCAAGCAGATGTTGGGTCGCAGAGTTCAGAGGTGAGACCTCTGGTTGACCTCTCTGTTTCACCAGAGCTGCGGTGATGACATCAGCAAGCATGTATCACCCAGTCGAGTGTGTGTTTGTGTGTTGCTGTTTGTGCACGCATAGTTGTGGTTGCGGCTTTGGCTTCGACATGACCTCACCGCTACGGTCTCCGTCTCGGGGAGTTTCTTGGTTAAGTTGAGCCATGGAACATTTTGCTCGTCAACTGACAATTTAAAACTCAGTATGGAGACTTTATAGGTTACATTCTGAATTATTACATTTTATTAGATTTTAACCAATTTTAGATGCTGTATGGTAAAACAATCGCTGTGCCTGCATATTATATCCATTTGCAGAATCATGCTGTTTACTGTTAACCGGGTATTATCTAATAACTGCAAAGACATGAAAGGTTTTTAAGCAACAGCACCATGCTAATGGCTTCCATCTGTGCTGTGGGAAATCCCCCTTCTTTCTCCACAGGACGCCTCCTCTCTTTCTTTCCTTCTCTCTCCCACTCTGTTCATCCTATCATATGTTCTCTCTACGGACCGATCTGTCAGACATTTTCTCTTCCTTTTGTTTTGGCTGTACGGCTTTTGCTTCAACTTTTGCTACCAATGAGTTGCTTTATTAGTCTCAGCTTTAAAGTTGCTGAGGAACATTTAGCGAGGGATTCTGAGTGTAGTCGGCTACGATTTCCTTTCATTATACAAACGTATACGGATTTTTATTCTTCATTTTATCGCCTTCTAATCATCTGAGAAGAAAATTAATTAAAATTGCCCAGCTCTTGCTGGTGTGCCTTCATAACTATCAAGGTTTCATATTTCATAATTTTTTTGATCATTACTTTTTGATCATTCACTTCTTACCCAAGGAAAACTGTAGGATCTAAGGAGAGCACTGGTGGCCTAGAGATATCGCCTTCTTGTTTCTCTCTTATTTTTGTCACCCTTCTGCTATCGGCCATCTCTTAATGCAACAGCTATCCGTGACATTTTTTATAAAGTAATCAAATATAATCTGAAATGACAAAACAAGTTTCCCCAGCCTTTCAAATCTAAAAATTTGATCTTCTATCATTTGGGGTTTGTCTTTCTGAGAGGATAAAACCTATAATCATGTGAAAACACTTTAGGTTTTGGGTCCTTGGGAACTGCTCTAGACAGTGTAAATAATTAAAAATGAAAGATAATTGGCAGATTAAACGATAATGAAAATAATAAGTTGTAGACAGAACAGACAAAAGTGGTAGTAAGTTAAAGTTGCATTTTTTTAGCACTTAATAGACTGATTAATGAACTTAAGTATGAAGTATAAATCACATTTATCACCAGTGTTAGAAAGATTTAGTTGGGTAAATACTGGGCTTTCTATTAAGGTTTTGATATTTTTGGATGAGTCGTTTTAACACAGAAGCCAATAAAAACTAATAGACAGATGCTGACTTTGTGGTCTTTCCCTGCCTAGTCATTCTTTTTTTTAACTGTAAAATCAATAATATGCTAACTTCAGATTATGGTCAAAAAACTTTTGGCCGTAAAAGGCCCGGATGCTTTTACTATTCATAAAGTTGCAATTTCTCATTTTTATATCGGCTTTTTAGAGGTATGGGTCAAGAGCGGAGGGAAGGGGGGTTGTTTATGTGTGTGTGTGTGTGTGTGTGTATATATATACATATATACATATATATGTGTGTGTCTGTGTGGAGTGTTGGCGGAGGGGTGTCGAGGCCCGAGAGCGGCCGAAGTGAGGCTGTGGAGGGAGGTTTGTGGAAATGGTAATCATTTGTCGTATCGATTCGGCTGTAGCCAGGGCAGCCGGCACACACAGTCTCGCTCGCATACACGTACACACACACTCGTAGACACTGACTGACTCGCGCACGCACGGACGCACGGTGCGTGGCAGGAATAGACCCCTTCATATTGATCCCCTTCACATTCCCTTAGCTCGGCTGCCACACACACATACTCACACTTCACGGGGCCTGCGTTAAACACTAACGCGGATCGGGATTTTCTGTCTCTGTTTGTTTTTGCGCTAATGGAAATAATGTATTTGTAAAATACATTTGAATAATGAAATCAGTTTAACCAAAAACGAATTACTCACTTAAGCTGTGTTTTTGTTTTGTTTTTCGTTGATAAGCCTCGTCTTAGGATGATACTAAGCTCGGCTGTTTTGTTTTCGCTCGCAGGTCAATGGCTGCGGGGCTGAAGAAGGAGCTGACAGAGGCTGTCCATCAGAAACTCACAGCAGAGAGAGAGAAACAGGATGCATTGGACCAGGTGAAGAAATACGCACCAAACCTCAGTGACACAGTCTTCCCAAATAATTTCAGGTGTTTGTTTAAAAAGGGCTCGGGGCACAACGCAGGTGAGGTGTTTGCTGAGAAGAAAATGAATTGATACTGTGTGTACATAAATTACAGCTATGCCAGGTTTTACCGCTTCATTATTTAAATGCGATTATCTAACTCTTCTACCAGTCAGCCTATTGATTTTTCTCACTGACCCATCTGGATGAAACATTTAAGCCAGGTGTACTGTACTACATAAACATGAATACTAATACTCATGATCTCCTCTATTCTCCCTTTCCCTTGAAGATCTTCCTTGCTGTTCCTTCTCTCCCTGCAACCCCCCCACCCCTTGCCTTTTTGATGATTAGTGGCATATATCCGGTGCTAGAGCCAGGATTATCTTGTCCAAGAAAGGGAGGGGTATATGCGGGACCTAAACCTAGCAAGGTGATTTGGAGCGTTAATTCCTAGGTGTAATATTCCCTGATATTCCCTAATGTTCTAGCTGGGAGCTGGGGGGAATCTCAAGGGAGAGCAGTTGTCAGAGCTGAGCTGCCGCTGTACAAAGGCAGAATGGATAATTAGGGCCATAGCCAGTGTAGGGAAGTGATGTTCATTTAGATTTGACAAACTCTGAATCCAGCCGTAAGCTTCCCCACACCACGGTGCTCTCTCATGCCTTGATTATGTGTTTTGTTCCCTTTTTTTACCTTCAAGTTTCTTCTTTATGTATTTCATTTTCTCTTTCATGCCTTCTTTTCTTTCCCACTCTTGTTTTTCTGTCCTCTCTCACTCATGTGCTCTGTTGTTTTCTTCTCTTTTCATTTTGTTCCCCTTCACTCACTTTCCTTCACCTTACTCCGTTTTTTTCCTCCACTCTGTCCTTGTGAATAATGCAGTCCACATAACACGGCTCTCCTTTCTTCTGTTTAGTGCACCATGGCTTGACAATTGTGATAGCCCAGGGCCAGTAAGACACCAACTAAGGCCAGCTGATTGGTCAGTCACAAGCCATGTCAGCGCTCGCGAAGAGTTCTTCATCTATTTCACGAGTGTTGAAAACTCTTTCATGTCTGCCTTTGCTGCGTGGCTGGCTCTCTTTTCTCTGTTGTCTGTGATCAAAAATTTTGCATGACATTTGTCAGAGGTATGTCAGACTATTGATTGAAGCAGACGTGCCAATGACTGCTAGTGCAAGAATTATCAAGAAAAAAAAAGGTCTCTTTCTTCTATAATAAAAGTTGCAATATTAAAGGATTTTTTTTTTCCTCATGCTGACACGTTTCGGAAAATTCCTCAAAAATATGGAAACATCTTATAAGATAAATAAGTTGTTTTTCTTCTCCCAGTCCCCATGGTTTTAATTTTATCTGCACTTAATCCATCAAGATGAAGTTTTCTTATTCTTATGGAAAAATTTAGCAATTAAATGTTCACAAATAAATACAGTAAATTCCTTTTCTTTCCATCATTAAAAAATACAGTTTCAAAAATAGACTGCTGTCTCACCGTAAGACGGCTCTGGGTTTGAATGCGGCGGCTGGGGCTTTTATGTGCAGGTTGCTGCATGTTCTCCCTGTGCCTGCATGGGTTCTCATCAGGTAGTCCAAAGACATGCATGTTAAGTTAACTGGGCTTCCAAATTAGCCGTAGGAGTGTAAGTGTGTGTCCGTGGTTGTCTGCTTCTCTGTGTAACCCCCTGTGATGTGACTGGCAACCTGTTCAAGGTGTTCTCTTCCTCTCACCCTATGACAGCTGGGAGAAGTTCCAGATCCCTGTGACTAAATTGAATAAGCGGTTAAGAAAATGGATGCATGAATGGAACATTTTAGGGTTTTTTTTTTTTTTTTGGCTCATTGTGATTTATACTAAGCTGAAACATCTAGTGTTTGTTCTGCAAGTCTTGCAAAGTCAAGTTTAGTGTACTACTAAAGGTTTTTCTTCAGTTTACACTCTTGCAGTGGGGGCTGTTCACCAGCTGATAGTGCTGACAGTTCTATTGCCCAGTGCAGGGCCTGTAATCCTGGAGGACCCACACAGGAAACTTTGGGGTTTCAATGATGGAGCTGTTCCAGCGATCATCAGGGGGTATTTGGTGCGTTTAGACAATGATACAGATGAGCTTGGCGAGCTGATTAAGACCATTCTCTGAGGAAAAGCACAGAGTGTTGTACCATGTACTATTTGGAGCACTGCAGTGAGATGTTGGTGCACATACTTAGTGGACCACAGTGTGACCTTACCTGGCTTCAAGACTTTTCGTGTGGACAGAGACATTAATCTTAGCGGTTAGAAGAAACGTGGAGGGATTGATATGCTACCTAAGAAGGAAAGTTTCTGTGGCTTGGATAGTGAACTGCTAGCTGTTGGAATGCATCCATAATACTTGCCAAGGGAATTCATCAGCGCTGTAATTGCTTGAATCTCATTGGAATCAACACACCGTTTGGATTTTTGGGTTCCTCGATGAGCTTATGCAGAGGTCATCAAAATGACTGTGGCTGTTGTGAATAGCTGTGGATAATTAATGGAAAGTACACCGCTTCGCTGCCACGGGGACAGCTAGCAATGCACCTTATATGACCGTACCCACGTTGATTTTTGATTTAAGTTCCTTATTTTATCATGTTTACTTTTGATTGATTCCCGTTTTTATCTATACAGTAATTTTTCAAGATACTTTAATTTGTGATGTTTATTTATTTATTGAGCTAAGCGAGCTTTCATGTTTTAGCTGTTTGTTTAGCTAGGTCCCATTGCCTGGGAATAGAGGCCTCTGAGACCATTATCTAACTCATGTTGTAATCTGTGCCTGAGTTTGCAGTCTTCACACAGATTTTTGGACTAGTTGAACTGTAGGTTACTAAACTGCCTCAAATTGAAGCTTTTGTTTTTGGCATGAAGTACACATTAAACACACAATGAAAGCTGTGAAATGTCAACTCCTTGATTTTACTGTTAAGATTTCTTAAAGTGGACTTACTTGGCTGATCCAATCCCAAACTCCAGTTCCTTTTTTGTTTTTCTTTTATCCCACAACTTTGTGGACACAGGATTGCAAAACTGTGGGCACACTTTACAAGCTAGCCTGACTCTACAGGGCCTCCAAAGAACTGGGCTAGCTGTTTCCCTCTGTTTCCATACTTCATGCTAAGCTGAGCAAACAGGCTATAGCCCTATATTTAATGGATTAATATGAAAGTGTAAGAAATGTTCACATCCAGCTCTTACCCATCGCATCATAGTATTTCATCACAGCCTTTCAAGGAGCAACAGCCATGAGCATCTAATGACTAAGATAGTAAAGCAGACACTGCAAACCCCTATCAGGTGACCTTAATGGACTGACAAGTTAGATGAGTTCAGAATCTTGCCAATATCAATAATGGACTTCCTCTCTGGCCTTTTAGTATTAGGAGAAACAGAGTAGAGCCTTCTGGCATGGAACCTAAAGTCTGCTTTCCGCTTTAGTAACTAAAGTGGTAAAAGTTCATGCAGCCTAAGTAGTATGTGCATGTTTTGGCTTGTGGCTGAAACACATTGCTCAGCTAATAAAAATGCTCCCAATACTACCGGTGTTGTTGTAACTGTAACTGTAATGTTTCAGTAACCTTTGGGTTTAAGTTCAAGATACTGTATGAGCAAGTACAGTGATTACATCTGGTTGTAAATGATTCAGTTAATCACTCTAATACTTTTTTATTGTATGCATCAAAAAGTATGTATTTGTATATGTTATGCGCTCACTGACCCACCCTTGTTCACAATCCTTTGCATTTTTCCTTTGCATGCTTCGTGTCCTCCATCATTTCAAAAACCAATGAGCTTTTCAGTGAATTTGACTCCAAACTGTGTTTAAACACCTGTGTGATGGCCGTTGTGACTATGACTCCTTCATTAGGTCCCAATCTCGGTTATTGAGCGGCAGAAGATGAATTATCCAATGGTGAAAAAAAATCAAAGGGTTTGAAATGGTAAATGGTACTCTACAGTGGCTTATAGAGGAAATCTATATTACAAATTGCCTTGGTGCACAGAAGCTGAACCTCAGATAGCTCTGTCTTTTTCTCTATGTATGTCTTTGTATGCACAGTGTATACTACGTAGGTGTGCGCAAAAGAGTCTTGTTTGCGTTTTCTGGGTTTGTTTAGTATCTTTTTTCTGGTATCAAGTTAACGATTCGCATGTTAGTCAGTTTTGCACTTCCATGCATGCTGCTCAGGACATACACACACACACACACACACACACACACACACACACACACACACACACACACACACACACACGAAGAGATACATGCACTTTGCTTAGTCCTGTCCCTCTGCATGAGTCCAGTTCAAATACCAATCAGGGTAAAAATAAGGCATGTTTTTGTGATTGATCAGATCATCCCTCTTTCCTTCTCCCTCATATTTACTCAGCCATACACACAACACACACAATCATAGTCATTAGTGTGTTTACCTCAACTTCTTTGAGCATGAAGTTAAAGATTTCAAGCAGTTTTAATGAGAATTTGCAGAGAAGTTTTCAGATAGCAAAGTTTATAAGCATGTTTTCATGTTCTTAAACTTTTTTAGTTGCCCAAATATCTTTACAACTATTGATGTCATCTGTACAAATACAATTAGACAGTAGATTTTAATCACTCTGAGTCAGCGGGGCGCTTGCCTAGTGATTACAGAGAGAAGTCTGGTCCCTTGTTAAAATCCTTGAGAAAAACATAGAACTGCCAAAAAAAAAAAAGGGAACAAAGAGTCATCCTGCTACCTCCTGTTACCACCTTTTCCCACAATGAATCATTAGGCAGTATTTAACTGCATACAAATTCTGTTATGAAGTATTTTTTTTGGGGGGGGGGGCGTAAAATACAAAGTTGCATCTGAATGTGTAAAAATACTTTGTAGATTTGTACCAATCAGTGTGTGAATGCACAATATAAATTTAAGTTGCGCAAGGGTGTGTTGAATGTCGCTATAATGTGCAGTTAGGTCCACGTAATATTGGAATTTCCCTAAACATAATCTTTTAATTCATTCATTTTTCATTTCATTTCATTCATTCATTTATTTATTCATTTTCAGGCACAACAAATACCTATATTGAACATAAAATACACAAAACAAAACTTGCCTGAAAAAGGAGTGGGACGAAGAAAACTTATTAAATCCCACCCCTATACTTGTATGACTAAAGTCATAGTTGTATGACTAAAGTCAGCATGAACTGTATTAACCAATGAGGATGTGTCACAGGGTGAGAGGTGGGCGCAGTCCTTCATAGGGCTAACTCAGAGAGACGGACCACCATTCATGCTCACATTTACACCTACAGCCAATTTATAATTACCAATTAACCTCACAATCATGTCTTTGGAGCCTGGGAGCTGACAGTGCTAAACACTGCATCAACCAAGCTGATATTGCACTGAAAATAAAAGCCACACCAGCTCTGCAACAACATTATTTTGGAGATGAAGTTATATGGAAATCGCAGGAAAATGAGTATGAAGAAGGCTTGGAAGCATACAACTTCATCTGTAAAGTGTGGTGGAAGCAGTGTGACACACTGACATACATATCTTCCAGCAGCGCTGGATCACTGCTGTTTATTGATGATGTGACAGAAGACGGAACTGTATAGGGATACACTATCTGCTTGGTTTCAGCTGTACTGGAGCGAAGTTGACTAGATGGCATTTCAAAGGAGAGATGGACAGTGGCCCAAAACACAATCTAAAAGCAACCTGGGAGTTTTTAAAGGTAAAGAACTGGAATAATCTGCATTAGCAGAGTCAGTCATGTGATCTAAATCCAGTTGAGGTACATTTTATAGGATAACTGTAATGAAGGTCTGGGAAGTTTTTCCCCCAAAAGCCATTGTTTTGTCTTTTTATGTCAATCCAGCCATCATTGTCTGCAATATAATATTTTAAAACATATTTAAATTAAGGGTTTTAATTATTAATATATGGTTTTGGTTGATTTATATGTGATTTATACTTCAGTGAGAACAAACAACCCCTGGATTAACACGGAAGAGCTTTATGCAAATGTACAGTTTATAAGGTTGGGAAACCTGCAGTCAGCTGAGACTGAAGAAGTCACTTGGATGAGTGACGAAACGTTTCTCCCACTGAAAACGCTACATCCAGATGAACAGAATCAACTGTCTGGGACTCGACTGCTAGAATTAGGGCCTTATTCATTTCTTTTGCCAATATGTTTTTGTAAATTTGTGGTCCTAACTGCTTAATAGAAATTTTCCATCAAATCATGTCATCCAGTACTCGTGCGTTCTCACCCCAGGGCAACAAATACTGCTATTCTGTTGCTGGCACAGAAATGCGGACAGGTATCTTTGGCAGTGCCTTGACACGTCAGCCATAGCAACACCGGACGGACATGGATAAGTAATGTTTCTCTTTTAAAAAGTCCACATTTGAAGGTCTAGGCACCAAAGACTGGTTGTTTAGATTCATGGCTTCACAAAACACCCATATTTGAAATCCTGGAAATGAGAAAAAATATTTTTTAAAGCAATATGGAAAGATTTTCTCATTTGAGCCAGAAAAAGTCACAATAGGACCACTCAAACTAGTTTCAACTGCGTAACTTTTTGTTTCCAGATTTTTGTAAAAAAAACCAAAACAGCATGTTGTATGTGCAAGCCTGTAAATATCTTTGTGGTTTTTGTTTGCAATCTGGCTAAGTGGATGCAAAACAAACGTGTTGTATTTCAAATTTTAGAGACACTTGAGATGTCGGTTCGCCGTAACGGTTGTAGCTGTTCACTGATCTCACTCATTATACCTGATAGAAGCCCCCAAGCCTGGACTAATTAGCTCAGAACGACCTGCGCTTGATCACCATTTTCACACACAAACATACACACACATGGCGAAATGAGGACAGACAAATGAAGCTCATTTGTTTAGTTGATGAATAAAGAGAAGTTGCCCAATTGTCTGACTGTTAAACCATGGAATGGACTTTGTATTTGCACAGTGTGTGTGCATGTGTGTCCCATCACCATCCCACACAGCTCATTAAGCTACACTGTTGTAATTCATTTGAGAGATGGAAAGGACAGTCAAGCAGGAAAACTAACCATGTTTTTTCCCCTCGCATGTTGTTGCTATAACTTTTCACGTCCTTCTTAGCTGTCACCCAATATCCTTCTTTACCAAAGAAGGCTGTACGTTTGTGTTTCTGTCTCAGTACAAAACCATGAAAAGTTCCTGTACAGACGGGTTCATAGAGGTGACATATGGCAGGAAGAATTTAGTCTCAGACTGGAAGGAAGAGGCGATAAGAAAAAGGTGTATTGAAAGGGTTTTTTTTTCTCCTCCTTGCTGTCACCTTTGGTTTTTGTTTTATTGATAATGTGTTGGATTTCTTAAGCTTTTCGTTCAAGCACAAAATAGGCAGACTCACATCAGTCATAGCTCTTTTATTTTATTTCATTTCATGTTTTACTTTATAAACAGTTTGTCACCTTGGTCAAGATTTACAACACTTTTAAAACGAGTGGAAATTAGTTTGGTTTTTTTTAATAAATCAAACATGAGAGTGTTTAATTAATCAAATAAAAGTAAGGGAAAATACTAATACTGCAATTATTCAAGGTTAACATCTAATTATTTCACCTTGGCAACAAGGTTTAGCTCTGCTAAATTCGCCCTCACAGATTCCAAGAGTTGTGTTGTGTCACTCTATTACAAGCTGTGTTGTGTGATAGCCCCACGTCGCTGAGTTTTCAGCTACCACACTGGACTAAGAGCATCCATGAGGAGATTGACCTTGGCACATTTTTATTTATTAGTCATCGTGTGTGGATCTGTGTGTGTGTTTGCGTGTGCAGGAGAACATAATGAATTATGTATAAATGCCTTGCAGTTAAAAAGCAAACCACGTACTGCAATGTATGCTATATTTATCCATCCATCCATCCATTTTCTGCCGATTATCTGGGTGCAGATCATGGCGGCAGCGGCCTAAGTAGAGACACACACCTTTGGCAGCATGTTCCAGCTCTTCCAGTTTCCACACCAGCTGTGAGATGTAATCTCTCCAGCATGGCCTCGGTCTTCCCCGCGGCTTCCAAGCAATCACCTAGAAGGCATTCAGGAAGCATCCTAGCCTGTTGACCGGCCCACCTTAACAGTTTCCTTTCGATGTGAACGAGTTATGCTGAGGTTCTTAGAATATTTTTAAGGGAGATCCAAACCACCCCTTGGAGGAAGCTTATTACCACCATGATCTCATTCTCTCGGTCACTACCTAGAGCTCACGTGTGTAGGTTTGGGTAGAAATGTAGATCGAGTGGTAAATCAACAGCTTCGCTTCTTTGCTCAGCTCTCTCTTCGCCACAATGGACCGCTACAGCATCCGCATCACTGCAGACTTCACACCAACCCGTCTGTCAATCTCCCGCTCCCCTCTCCCCCAAGATGCTTTGGGGCAGCGCCTCCTCCCCGTAACTCTGTGCTTTGCCAAACTCATCACTGAAACAAAACAGCACGGATGCACCTCAGACCCTAAAATTGCTCTTTTGTTTTGCTGCTGTTATTTAAGCACTTGTGCGACCCGGTCAGCCGGACAACTAAACACCACTCATTGTGCTATTGCGAATCCCTTCAATCCATAACGCATTTAAAGTTTTCTGTTTGAGTTTTTCATCAAACGTAGACTTTTTCTTTTTCTTTTTTAGACGCTGCACGACAATATTTGCACATTTCTTTTTCTTTTTTTTGTCAGTAATCCTGTTACGCCTCAAGGACTAGCTTACCCTCCTTTATACAGGATCTGTGGAATAAAAGTGCAAAATTGAATTATTTCTAAGGTTGGATGTTGTTTGATATTATATTAGTGCTGGCGTATTGACTGAACTTGGTAAAATATTTCCATTGTATGCCTTACAAGTTTAAACTTATTTTCTACTGATTCCTGAAGGGGCTTGTGAAACTTCAACCAAGGCTGGTTATGTAGCTGTGCACACACAGGCTAGATGCAAGACAGAGGATTTCAGTAATGGCAACCACTGATAAACAACCCAGCAGCATGCGTAGGAGAGTGTGTGATGAAAGGAATCGGGGAAAAGGAGTCAGGCCACGCAGCAGCAGACGAAGGTAATTAAAGAAGCCATCATCAGCATCATTAATATGCTAGATCTGCTGTGGCCCACTGACTAGTCTAATGGAGAACATGTCATCATCGTCACCATTAGGGAGAGTGGGACACACATAAACACACTGTCTTAATGTTGGGTCACGCCACGATTACCACCATTAAGCCTAGAGTGAGAAGGCCTGCTTAGGAAGCCTCATTCTCTTTTACCATCATACATGCACGCATACAGTGCACACACAGAGCCCCGCACGCACTTGTGGATCTTTAATTCAGACCATGTGAGTGATAAGTATGCATATTTAAGTGATGTCAGGCCTGTTGGGTCTTTTAATTAGACAGAATGAATGAATGTTTTATAAAAACGTGTTTAACAATAAATGTGTTCATTAATTTGATGAGAGGATGTGCTCTGATGAGCTGAGTGGAACAGAGTAATGGCTCATATTCGGCTCTAGCGGTTTGATGGTTGTAGAAGCAACAACTAGGCTATCTGTTTCTGATTTTATACTCATTTTTATGTTCCTCTCATTACCAAGAAAAGTCTGCTTTGACGCATGTTTATCCCCTGACCTTGGACGGTTTGGTGGCTTTTAGTGAAAATACACTTTTGTCCAATGCGCAATGTGATACCGGTCCACAGCTCCATGGAGAATAGAAAAGATGGAAAATCTATTAACTTCTAAAGTCTCTACAATCATTTGCTCTCTTTCTTTTCTTTCTTCCTTTTATATTTTCCATCTGCAGGTATGCTTTCAGGTTTGTCATGAAAGTTCATTCAGATGTATAGGTTCAGAAAAAAATGTTGGAGTCCAGCAAAGTCTAGCTTGCATCTATTGAAAAGCATAGGCTGGAACGACTCGGGCATTTTTTTTTCTTCTTCTTCTTTTTTCTTTTTGGTAGGATAAATAAAAAAAATAATTAATTAAAAAAGAAATGGTACAGCAGCTGTAAAGATTTGAAATCTTTCACCAGCGCAGGAGTAGTCAACTCATATTCTGGAGTATAAAGCTGAAAGGACAAGAGGTATCACCAAACTTGGTTATAAATGCATTTTGTTGCCCCTTTTAGCCCCCATCATCTGCTAAAATATTTGTGCAACAAAACCAATCTAAATGTTAAGCAGGTGTGCTGACTTACTCCTCCCCACTGTTGCAGTGGCACCTCCTTGTCCCCCCCCCGCACCATCCGTTTTCTACAAATGTCCCTCCCTCTTTCTCACAAACCCTTCTCTCTGCCTCCCTTGACACTGCTGGAAACAGAGTGATGATGTGTAATTTAGACCTAATCGCAACATCAGAGTTGTGCTGCGATTTACATCCCTCCACTAGCTGAGCCAGTCAGACAGTCAGGAGGGAGATGTTAATGTGAGACCGCAGGTAATTACTGTCATTACAGCATGCCGCAGATCCTGCCAGTGTACGTGCGCCCATGTGTTGCGTGGGTGGGTGTTATTTGATCTTTTGAATGGTATAGCTTGATATATTTGCGCTTATAATTAATATGGGTGTGTTAATATGCGGGGGTTTTGCCAAGACGGCTTAAACAGAACTTTTTTCATGTGAATATGCGTCAGAGCACGAGACAAAACACAAGATGAAGTCACAAACAGTGACAATATTTACTCCACTGTTAATGTAATTACAATCGATAGCCTGACTCAGTTTATTCTTCAAAATTGAATGATTTGCTTGATGTAATTTCACCGATCCCACGGTTTCTCTTCAGCGCTTATTTGCTGAAATGCAACCCTTCCTTAATCCAATCCTAATTAAAAGCGCAATTTTTCATCATGTTACGCAAACTGAATTATTAATTATGTGTCACTGGTGTCTTCACAGCCTCATTGCTTACTCTTATGCATGTCAGTTCTGTTTTTTTCAGTGGATGCATAAGGTATTAAACAAATGAGTGTCTCATGGATTTCCTTGTGTTGCAACATATTTGAATTTTTACAGTGAAAGAAAAACAAAACCCGATGTGTTGTCTGCTGCTTCGTATTTTCTTGTGCAGGTGAAAAATTCATCAGCTTTAGAAGTTGTAAACTTTTGAACTGGTGCCTCTGTTTGTAGCCCTGGGCTGACTGACTTCTGTCAGATAAACTCGTTAATATTTTAAAAACCTTGACCTCAGGCAACTAAAAGGATATGGGCAAAACATATTTAATGGATGCTCAATCATCAGGAAACAGATGCCGAGTTCTGAAAGTTTTTGGACGCTACAGACAATAATCTCTTTTATTTTTAATGCTGATAGTTTTTTGTTGGCTAATCATTGCCTCCTTCACTTTTCACTACCATTATTTGTCCTGTTATGCTCACTTGAAGTCACTGGATGATAAAATGAATTATAATGATTCTTAATCACTTTTCTTTGTTTGATTGCTCGGGAATACAATTTCTTTCGCAACAACAGAATCAGTCTTATCTATGTGTTTAAATTTAAATCTTCTTTAACTTTCTGGAAACACGTTGGCAATATAAAATAATAAAATATATATTTTGTGCACGTGTGAGATTGAAAATACACATGCAGATATACACACAGATGCACACCGTGCTTGATTCATCTCATACCTGCAGTTGATATTTTGACATTTCGGGTTAATCATTTGACATTTTTATAAACTTAAATCACGGCCCACATATTGGAAACTTTTTCTGTGTTTGCTCAAGTCTTTGTGGGAAGATGGTATGGCATATCAAGGTGTTTCTATGGCGATAAGGGTAATATGTCAGGGTCCCCAGAGTTTAGGCCTGGAAAGGTCCTGACTGATAAGCAGAATGAAAAAGTCAGCAGTTTGGCCAGTGCCATCCAGTCCCTGTTAACCCCACACCCATCTTTTCCCTTTCTCCAATCTCGCCTCCAGTCTGCTTCTGCCCCTCCACCCACCCACCAAATCCTCCATCTCCCCTCCCGCCTGCTTAATACCTCACCTTGCTATTTATACCTGTGTCTGCAAATGCCATCTCTTTCATCCTCCATTATTCTCCATTTACCTAATTTTTCTCTTGTGTTGCCATTATGCTCTATTTTTGACATTTAGTCTCACCCTTTTTGCACCCCCTCTATTTAAAGCATTACTTACCCTGCTTTTTAGCTTTTCTTTAATCACACCTTTGCTCCCCTCCACCCCACATTCATATTTAATATGATGTTTGCATCTGAGCGTGTGCACAGGCGTGTCTGTTTACAAGACAGAGACATGCAGTCCATAAATGTGTGAAGCTGCAGGATGTTAATATTTTAAAAAAATACTTTAAGCTGCTAACCTGTTTAAATTACTTGGGATTTGGTTAGCGTGAATATCGGTGTGTACTTCACTAATCTGCTGGGTAAAGTATAGAAAAGGGGGCAGTATATCTGCAATAAGGAAATGCTGAAAAGATTGCAACTGCTTAAGTTTTGATGGATAATTCTTGGCTACTGTATCGACTGTAGGTGATCACGCTCCGGTCAGAGATGGAGGGGACGCGGTCTGACAATGCAAAGCTTCTGCACGAGAGCCAGCTGGTCATGACTAATGTCAACCTTTGGATCACTGAGCAAAAGTATGGACACTCCCAACATGTTTTTTGTGAATTTAAAAAATAAAAACAGAGGATTTAAGGAAATAAAAGGAAGTTATTAATGTTTTCTTAGTTGGCACATGCTATAAAATATGTGTGTATCATATAGTGTACTGTTATGTGTAGCTACAGTTCAAGGTCAATCTACAAAATACTTTATGTTGTAGAAAATATTGATTTTATATATTTAAACCTGTTTAATGGTGCATTTTGATCTATTTGTTTATATTCAAACAACTAAAGGACAGCCAAAAACTGTTGATGTGTTAGTTTGTGTAGAATTACATTAAAAAATGTGTCTTCCTTACTAAGGGCTTCCAGTGAGAGCATTATTGCCCAGATTAAAGCCCAAAACAAAGCTCTGCTTGTCATCACTAAAGAGAAAGAGTAAGTATATTTGGCACAGCGATATTTTTCAGTAGCTAGATTTGTTTGCGTTTGTAGACAAGTATGTTCGAATGAATGCGTTTCAACCCTGTACATCGCTTTATTTAGGGAATATGACTGAAGATGGTCGGCGGTGGTTTGGAAGTGAGGCAGCATGAAGTGTGTCTGTGTACGTGTGTGTGTGTGCATATGCTGAGGTGATTCAGGTAGACTCCCTGACATACTCACACCTGACAGTGTTTCTGTTTAGTCATGTCTCATAAATACACGCATACATGGGCGTGACATATTCTTCATGCCAGAGATCAAAGCTGTCTAGCTATGATCGGAAAATGTCTGCTTCCCGCCCCCCTGCAAATAAAACAATTTCAGAATTCTTAATAGGTCTGAAATTGGTGGGCACAGCAAGATACTGAAATAGATAGTCACTAGGGTAAGTGATAAATGCTGTGCAAAAAGAATTGTGTTATAATGGACTACAGTATATGCGTGTATGCGATGATGTCTGAACTGCTAGTTAAAGGCTGCTCTGGAAAAGAGAGAAACGCGGACATCACTGGTGTTGCTTGAAAGACTATTTTGTCAGCAATGTTAACAAGAGTCTCTTGATGATAATAGGTGTCTGCTATTCTTCCTCTCTATTTATATTTCTCTGTTTAACGCGTCTCTCTGCTTTTGTCAGATGCCTTCAGGAGGCTAATGACACACTGAAGGCGGAGGTAAAGAGACTGAAAGAAGCGGTGGATGAGAAGGAGAAAGACATGGAACTCTTCAAGGTGAACAGGGGCAGAGTGGAAAAGCAATGAACTACAAATAAGGAGATACAAGAGCGAGTCAATCATAAACAGGTTTGTTTTTTATAATTGTTTGCAGGCCCATCTCCGGGACTGGGGAGTACAGCAAGACAGGAAAACGTGAGTCATCTACATTTATGTGGGCACGTGTATGTGTGTGTGTGTGACCACACATTTAAAGGCATACGTTTGTTTGCATTCAGCAGCTGATCAAAGTTTAGCATGTAACAAAAGCCACCACGTTTGGCTCTTTCGCACACAATCTGGTCGGAACAAAGCTGATGATGATAGTAACAGCAGGAGTGCCAAGTTGTGAATGAAACGCCCCGCGGGCCCGGCCACCTGTGCGTAGCAGTGCCCGTGTGTGCGCACGTGCTGCTGTTTTATTTCTTCTTCGTCAATCTGAATATGTTATTCATGCTGGGCCTTTAACAATGATTACACTTCAATCAAGTGCCCATCCTCTCCTGCTTGCAACCCCCGTGGCTGCCAAATAGCATTCATCAATAGAGGAGATATATTTATTATGTTCATTAAGCCAATGAAAACGAACGTGGCACAGATGGGATTGGGTGTAGGATGGAAGTGAGAAAAGAGGGTGCGCGCATACGGGAGAGGGGGTGTTTGTGGGGGCACCTGCCTGCAGCGCTTCTCCCCATACCCCAAGTGTGAGCCCCCCTAAGGTACCCCTCATTAACAGCTCCCCCGCCCACGCCCCATTCTAACCTCACCCCGTTTTTTTTTTTTAACATGTGCTCATGTTGCACCCCTCCCCTAACAAACCACCAGACTCTGTTTCCAAAACGGATCAGATTTGTTTTGACTGGGGTAGGTTTCCAGTGCTATTCAAAGCTGTCAGTCATTTTAATGATATCATTAAGGGGCCGCGACAGAAAGATGAATCGCTTTTCTTTGTCTTTCCCTCATAATTGCGAATGAGCAAGTGAGAGGGACAGAGTGAGAGAGGCAGTTCATATATTTATTTATTTATTTATTAACCTTTATTTAACCAGGAAGATCCCATTGAGATTAAAAACCTCTTTTTCAAGGGAGACCTGGCCAAGATAGGCAGCAGCAGATGTCTCACAGTTACAGAAATTACTCAAACACAGGCAGCAACAACACACATGCAACAATAAGTGAAAGAATACAAATAAAATAAAAATAAAATTCAATAAAATTCAAATAAAATAAAAAGTCAGTTAAAATGACAATCAATCTAATTGAAACAGTTGCATGTTATGGACTTGGCCTCAAGGATTCGTAGTTTAGATTTAAAATCACTTAATGAAATGAATTCAGTCATTTTCCATTCCTTCTGCAGTTTGTTCCAGGCCGAGGGTGCTAAATGGACAAAAGCTCTTTTACCAAGTTCAGTTCGGGCAAATGGAACAGAAAGCAACAAGTAACCATGCGGACGAAGAGAATACCGACCAGCATGTTTCATTACAAGCAGGGAACATATATAAGAAGGCAGCAACCCAAGTATCGCCTTATATATAAAACTGTATAAATGAGAGTTCCTCCGACTTACCAAAGCAGGCCATCCTACCTGAGAGTATAACTCACAGTGGTGAGTCTGAAATTTACAGTTAGTGATGAACCTCAGAGAAGCATGATACACAGAATCAACCATTCGAAGACATTGAGCAGAAGCATTCATATATATAGAATATCACCATAATCCAGCACAGGCAAGAATGTTGCAGCAACAAGCCGCTTCTTTGTATTAAAAGAGAAACACAACTTATTTTGAAAATAAAATCTCAGTTTTAACTTCAGGTTTTTCACAAGATTCTCTACATGTGGTTTGAAGGTAAGCGAGTCATCAATTAAGATTCCCAGATATTTATAGGTGTGAACCAACTCTATTTTATTACCTTCAAGAGTGGTTACTGATGGGATTGTTTGGGCTCGTCTCCTTGATTTAGAAAACAACATGAGCTTTGTTTTGTCTGCGTTGAGAACAAGTTTAAGCTGATGTAATGAGTGCTGGACAGCAGAAAAGGCTTTCTGCAAGGAGTCGATGGCTTGGACAAGAGTTGAACCACAGCTGTAAATAACTGTATCATCAGCATAGAAGTGCAAGTTTGCATCTGGCACATGTAGACTAAGATTGTTTACGTAAATGATAAATAGAAGGGGACCTAATACAGAACCCTGTGGCACTCCGCTGTGCACTGTAACAAAGTCAGAACATAGACCGTCAGATTTAATGCACTGAGTCCTGTTACTGAGGTAGTTTGAGAACCATGCCACTGCTCTCTCAGAGAGTCCTGACTGGAAGAGTCTAAGTTTTAAAATACAATGATCAACAGTGTCAAATGCTTTTGACAAATCAATAAAAAGGGATGCACAGTGTTGTTTTTTATCAAGTGCAATAGTAATATCATTTACCACTCTAATTGCAGCTGTGATAGTACTGTGATTCTTCCTAAAGCCTGATTGATATTCAGATAAAATGGCATTGATGTGCAAAAACTCCTTTAACTGCTCACACACAAGAGCTTCAAGAACTTTGGCCAGCACAGATAGATTAGATATTGGTCTGTAATTAGTTAACACTGCTGGGTCGCCCCCTTTTAATAGAGGAACAACAAAAGCTGATTTCCATACTGAGGGAATTTTATTCATGTCCAGTGTGAGGTTGAAAAGTGTTGTGAGAGGCTCTGCTACAAAATCAGCTGCCAGTTTCAAGAAGTAAGGATCTAGTAAGTCTGGCCCTGGAGATTTTCTAGGATCTAACAGTTTAAGAGCTTTACAGACCTCCTGCACAGAGAAAGGAACAAAGTTAAATGGCTGACCAGTGTACACCGGAAGGTTTGTGCCAGATTTTACAGAGACTGGGTTCAGAGAGTCAAACAAAGAGCCAGAAGATATAAAGTGCTTGTTAAAACAATTCATAATCTCCTTCCTATCATAAACAGGAACAGAATCCTTAAAAACATAGGTGGGTAGAGCGTGGGAGCTTTTACTCACTGAAAGAGACTTAATGATTTTCCAGAACTTCTGTGGATTATTTAGGTTCTCAGTGGTGACAGACAGATAATATTCTGTTTTAGCTTTCTTAATAGAGGAAGTACATCTGTTTCTTAGTTGTCTGAAAAGAAGCCAATCACTGGGGTAGCCTGTTTTCCTCGCTTTGGCCCAAGCCAGGTTACGCTCATGAATGATATCTGCCAGCTCTTGGGAGAACCAGGGGTTTTCACGACCTTTTATCCTATATCTTCTTAATGGAGCATGTTTATTCACAATTTGCATAAACCCATCCCTAAAGAATGCCCACACTAATTCTACATCAGGGATCAATCCTATTTTCTTCCAGTCATAATTTGACAAATCATGATAAAATGCTTGCTCATTAAAATGTTTAAGAGTTCTTTTAAAAATAATACGATGTTGTGACTTGGCCACTTTAGTATTTCTAATAGCAGCAACAACACAGTGGTCACTTAAGTCGTTACAAAAGACACCCAAAGATGAAAATTTATGAGGAACATTTGTCAAAATCAAGTCAATCAAGGTAGACTTTTCGGGGCTTTTGAGATTCGGCCGAGTGGGTAAATTGACCAGCTGGGTAAGACTGATAGAATCACAAAAAGATTTAAAATCATCTGAAACAGTTTTGAGCCAATCCCAGTTAAAGTCACCAGCTAGAACAAGCTCCCCATAATTTAGTCTGGACAGCAAAAGGTTTAAAGAACGCAGAGCTTCTGTGGAGGCAGAAGGGGGTCGATAGCAACAAGCAACTGTTATGCAAAGACCCTTTGCAACATTCACATTCAGAGCCAAAAATTCCAATTGTTTGCAAATTGATTCTGATAGAACTATTGTAGCATCAAATTTTGACTTAACATAAGCAGCAACACCACCACCTTTCTTAAACCTATCGGTGCGATAGATATTGTAGCCAGCCATGCTAACATGTTCATCAGATATATATTTAGACAACCAAGTTTCAGAAATGAGGACAATATCTGCATCTGTTGATTGAACCCAGATCTTGATCATATCCATCTTGGGTAACAAACTGCGCACATTAAGATGAACTATCTTCAGCCCAGGTGAGGATTTAAATTCAGATGGTGTCTGGCTACATTGCAGCTCAGGGCCTGGGTTAGGTTGCACATTACCAGATAAGAGCAGTAGTAAGACGATCAGAAGTCTCTGCTTTGTACTTATTGATTTTGACGTGTGAAATGTTGACACAAAGCAGGATTTTTCGTAACTAATTTTGTAATTGTACAAAGCAAGAAGGTTTTGAAGATGAGGTAAATCTTTCTGTAGTTCAAAATGATTAATGTCCTGTTCCAAATACATTGGAAATTGTACAGGATGTATAGCAGCAGTGACGCATGTAGATCTGGGAACCATGTCACGCAGAATGGGGTCACTGTTAAATGTTCTCATCTTAGAAAAATTGAGTGTCCAAAAGTCCCCCACGGCCAGTAAGCAAAGTAAAGTTATTAAAAAAGCCATTATCCAAAACACAATGATTGTTGATGCTGAATTAAATAGGCTGCACAAACCTAGGATGGCAAGTAAGGCTCCAGCCAAAAGTTCGGGTCCTGGTGGCTTGCTAGCAGAGGGCTTCTGCTAGCACATTCACCAATGTGGTGTAGAAGGCTTCAATCAACAGCACAGCGCCCGATGTATTGCAGATAAGCTTTTCGAGCAGCACAGGCCTTGGTGTGGTGCTGATGTCTTGCACTAGCAACACAGATGCAGTTTGTTCAGCCGGCAGCAAAGGCCCTGGGGTGGTGCAGATGGCCCCAGCCAGCAGTACAGGCCCTGGTGAGGCTCAGTTGGTTTATGCTAGCAGCACAGGCCCTGATGTGGTGCCTATGGGTCCAGCTGGCAGCACAGGCCCTGGTGAGGCTCAGTTGGTTTAGCAGCACAGGCCCTGGTGTGGTGCATATGGGTCCAGCCGGCAGTGCAGGCCCTGGTGAGGCTCAGTTGGTTTATGCTAGCAGAACAGGCCCTGGTGTGGTGCCTATGGGTCCAGCTAGGCCCTGGTGCGGTGCAGATGGCCTCAGCCAGCAGCACAGGTTCTGGGATGGTGCCGATGGATCCAGCTGGCAGCACAGGCCCCGGTGCAGTGAGATGGCCTCAGAAAACAGCACAGGCCCTGGTTGAGGCTCAGTTGGTTTATGCTAGCAGCACAGGCCCTGGTGTGGTGCAGACAACCTCTGGTAGTAGCAGAGGTCCCCCCCAAAAAAGACCACTTTCCAAGAATTTACAGAATAGTTTAAAATACTCTTAAAAAGCTTGTTAGAAAAAACTAAAATCCATTTAAGATAGTAAAAAACAAAAAATACCCCAAAAATTCAAAGCAGACATTCAACAAGGAGACATGCTGCTGCCATCTTGGCTGCCACAGCCAGGGTGAATATAGATGTATGCATAAGAGAGGGTTTTGATTGAGCGAATATAATAACACGGAACGAGATAAAAACAGTGAATGAAAGCCTCTTCCATTGTGTCACCCCCATCCAGCCCCTCTTCCTCCTTTGCCCCCCTTTTTTATTCCATTCCTTCATTATGTTGATTCCTAATTTATTTTATTTTATTAGTATGCCCACACTTTCCCCCACACTCGCACCTACCAAAAAATGCCATATGTGTTAAAATTGCACTTCTATAAAGCAATAGATAATGTCATGATTGCAAGGCAGCCGTATACATTCAGAGTGTAAATTTCATTACTAGTGGGACAGGGGGTATCTTAACAATGTCTGTCTGCTGTCACTATCACTGACAGCAGTCAACACGGGGTGAAGGTTTTGTCATTAGATATGCCTTTATTAAAGAAATTTATTATGATTACCTGACCTACTGTTATAAAGCTGCTTGAATGAGAAGGCCTTTCATTGCATTTGTTATTTTGTGAAAAAGTAAAGCCCACAGGGAGGCGCGGAGAGGCCTGATGGAGGGGACCGCAATTGTGTTAGCTCGGTAAACGAAATTTTCTGCATTTCTCAACCTCAACAAATTACGTAAAACTCAACAAATTACGCAAAACTGAAGCTTTTTTACATGCAAATATAAATCTTAAGAGTCAAAAATGATATTGGCATATTTATTTGCATTTTCTGCTCAAAATCCACCTAGTGGATGAAGGATAAGGAAATCTCCAAGCATCAGCCAACTCGTAGCTCAATTTGCTGCCATAACGGACGGGAAAACTTAGATTTAGACACGCAGATCTAATAAGCGCTTGTTAATAAGGTGATGTTTTGACAAAAAGCATGTCTGTCTGAGCAGACATTTTTGTGTAACGGTGTTTACACTACATCGTGTCTATCCAAATCCATTTAGTAGCCGTTTCTGTAATCCTCGTCAGCAGCTGTTTTCCAGATGTTGTAGAATTGTAGATGTTCAAATATATATTTTTCTTGCACTGTAATCCCTTAAAAGCCTACTAGGAGTAACGCTTCTGAACCGAGCTGTTTCTGTTATATTTCAGGCCTCCCCATAGGACAAAATGACTGGGTGTGCATTGAAAGTTAGTGAGGGTGGTCTCTGCCTATGCAGCTACTCTTGCAAAAACTCGGAAACTATTCTAATGGTCGTCAAATTATTCATCTGAGGTGCCAAAAGTCGTCTTGGTGGGTACAGGGAAGGCCACATTTTTCTGGGGGAAAGAGTTAAAAAGTAAGCAAAACTTTATCTGTTTACCTTAGAAACCTTGTTATGAGGACAGTAATATCAATGCAGGGGTGTGGCTCTGGACATAGAACAGATTGTAGAGTTTGATCCTAAACAATGTACAATCTACAGTCCATATGTCAAAGGTTTTTGGCCACGGAGACCAAATTAAATCTCTTATCAAACTAACACCTTGCCTTTCATTTCCACTGTGTAAATAAGTAGCCGAGTGTTAAAGTAAAAAGCTATTTTGCCATTACGGGTAAAAGCGGTATTGCTCAAACTAAAAAACAATGATAGGAGTTGTTATGTGCACAATTAATGCCCTGGATCGGTGATACTAAAAAGGTTTGTTACACTCTTGTTGCGCAGTAACATCATAGTGTCAATTAACAATCTCATTAAAGCCCCTCATGATAATCACTTATACAAGTGTCTTGTACCTCCCTCTAAAGTGCTGCGTGTGGCCTGATGGGTTTCGATGCTGCTTGCCCCTCCTTTCCCTCCCACCTCTCTCCTGCAGAAATGCTTATTAAGAAGAAAAAGAAGAAGGATAAACTCTGACAACAGACATTACAACCCAAAAATGATTTCTGCTAAT
This sequence comes from Diplotaxodon limnothrissa, assembly GCF_057381915.1. NCBI lineage: Eukaryota > Metazoa > Chordata > Actinopteri > Cichliformes > Cichlidae > Diplotaxodon > Diplotaxodon limnothrissa. Next base: position 29,488,007 of record NC_140604.1, on the reverse strand, counting down.
ATCTGAAAATATGATACCAGTACACATTGATATGCAGTGAGTGGCGGAAACAGAGATTGATGCTGTTTGCCTCTGGCAGCACTGACTCAGTGGCTGCCTGACACAACCCATGTGGGGGAAGCGCTCATAAAGCATCAGGCTTCATCAGTTGCACCGCTAACGATGTGCTTCCAATTAAGAGCACCCAGTGATCACAGCAGAGGATTTGTACAAACAAGGAGAACCAAAGTGACAGAGAAGCAGAAAGCGGCGATGAGAGGGAGGCTGTGTGAAAAGAGAGCCGAGCCTTGCATAAAATTTACAGCAAAAATGAGGACAGTAAATAAGAAAGATGAGTGAGACTGGAGCAGGAGAGGAACCACGTAGTTTATTGCCTGGTTTAGAGAGCATGGCCGCTTGGCTTTGACACTAATGACTGTAATTATACACACACTGATTGGATTAGGCTGCTAATTACACACATCTGTGTTTGCGTGTAAACACAGGAACACATGTTTACACGGGCGCCAAGCCAAGCGCTCGGCACTTCGCCGGTTTCTCACATCGAGTGCATAAATCTCACACAGTTGTCTCAGCAGCGGAGATGATTCATGATCTGCTGAAGACCACATTACCGCGTAGGAAAGCGTTTAAATCATTTGAGGAAAATGTGTAGATGTGGCGCTTTGGATTTTATGGAATTGGCTTGTGGTTAAAGTTTGTGTCTTCTGTTATTTTTTTTTCTCCCCCTTCGCTGTAGCAATGGAAACTCATGGAACTCGTCTTTCAAGCGGCATTCAAAATTTGAAAGATCAAAGGAAATTTCTGCATTTCTCTTATTAATGTTCTTTGTATCATCATTAGGGTGTGAAATTAAAAGATCTGCAAGGGTCAGTGGCAATTATGTTCAGTTTATAAATGTCATTTTCAGGAAATTAGGTTTTCTCACTTATATTGGCCAAGCTAAATTAGTTAGTTGGCTAATATGCAGGGACTCAGATTATATTTTGTCAGCTGGGGAATGTATGGATTGGTTTTTTTTGTGTTTCTCTTGCACATATTTGGGGGAACTTATCAAAAATATTCATGTTATCTAGATATATTTATAATTGTAGTTTGTTTTTTGCCATTAAAAAATTGTGTCGTTTTTTTGGAGCAACCATTTCTTTTGTTCAGTCTCGAAGCTACATGCTATAACTCAGAGTTGTATGATGATCCATAGAAATGCAAAATAATATTACATCCATATAAATGATTCAAAAATCAGAGAAGGAAATAGTCAAGAGATTGCTGGGTACCGTTTTTAAGCAGCGTTATAACTATCTACTGTTTTTGTTGTTGCCTTTGTTAGCTGCAAATGCACGGGAGCCGAAAACAATGTCAATTCAAATATTTGTGTCTTCCTCAAGTGTCTTCCACATCTTAAATGGTTTCAGTTGCGACTAATAAGGGCAAAAGTTTATGACTGCGTGTGTGTGAGCGTGCGCACGCATCTACAGGAACAATGGGACTATTTATTAGCGTTTCAATGAGTGCGTGCATCTTCTCAGTTGAGGCAAAATGGGACCATCTTCCCGTCCGCTGCTCTGATAGAAAATCCCAGCTTGCTCTTTTACAAGAAAATTAACATTGGGGAGGTACAGTGGTACTTTAATGGGCTAAGAACTCTTCAATAAAGTATTTAGAAGGTTTTTTTTTTCCAAATGCTAACTGGACAGGTTCACTGGGGCATGAAAGAAAGAGCGTAAAGCGGGGGCAGCAAGCTCTTCAGCCCGTACAGAGCACCATTATCCACCGTCGTTAATTTAATAGACATTCCTTAGACAGCCCTCGGTCTGAAGATAGGAGACCCTAACATTTGTTTGTCATTTCCCAAAACGGTTTTAATAAACAGTTAAAATCTTAAATGGCTTCTTGTACTCTTAATGTTCCCTGGCTGCGCTTGCGTTTGTTTTGTTTTTGTTTTTTGCTGCTTTGTTTTTTTTCCCCAGCTTTATATGCACTTTCTTATATAATTTAATGATTTCTGGAACCCATTTGCTCACCCATCTTTGAGTTTAGTAATAAGTTATAATGAAGATAGTTATAATGAAGATGATGCACGCCAACTTCTTTATGCCGCAGATTTCCGAGGACATTTGACTGAAACTGTTCAGTCAGGCAAATGCATGTCATTGTGCAAGAATAGGTAGAAGCAAGTGTAAACTTAATGTGCTTTTTAAGCTAAACTACAGACAAGGCAGTTAAAGGATCTGCAAGAAGGAAAGAGTTTTGTTATTCTGTTTTTTCTCTCAGACCGCTAAACTCCCTGTACTGTTTTAAAGAGTTTATTTTTCATGTATGTTTGTTTGCCTGTGTGCATACACTTGTGTTGCAGCATGGAAAAGAAGGGCTGCGTCGCTCTAAACCTCAGCAAAATCGAGGACATGCAGACCAGACTGCAAAGCAACCTGGAGGCCATCGGAATGCTAAATCAACAAGTAAGCGCTCGTCCACACGCACGCACACAGACACACACAAGAACACGTACACACCGGGTCCTGACAGTCCTTTTACCCGACAGATACAAACACACACCCACACACCGGCCCACCTGCTGTTGAGCTCACACAGAAGAGGAAGCTTTCATGCGTCCAACTTCAAACACACAAGCGCACTTACACAGAGGCGCACGCAGACATCCATTTCCTCTTCCTACGATAAAAGTGAAAAATCGGCAGCGGGGTGGGGTGCGGGATGTAGGGGGGTGGTGTGGGGAAGTGGGGTGTGTGTGTGTGCGGGGGGGGGGGGGGACAAATCGTATCGGGAAAAGGCAGTGACGTTCCTTTCCACTGGTAAATGATTTCCCTTTCATGAAACTGAGAGAGAGATGTATATCAATACAGCCGTGCTGATCTCTCCATGACAGCATAGGGAAATGGCCCGCTGTGATAAAACAATGTGGGGGAAAAAACACAGAGGAATATTCTTGGGAAATGCTGACATTTTTTACTGTTGAGCTTCACAAGAGTCAACAAATCACCAAAGAAGAGACAAATCAAAAGTACTCCTCAGCCCCCTCAGTTCTCCAAAACTCCAGGGCCTAGGGAGTGGCTCACCCGACTTTTGTTAGTTTGTGAAGTGGCCTGCTGATTGACGGGGTATGACAAAAGCTGGTACTTGTTGAAGTTTTAATGCAGTGTTGTTTCAGTGAAGAGCAAATGACATTAGCTGTGGGTTTAGGATAGAGGAACATGGAGAAACGCAGAGGAGAACTCAGACAAGAGAGAAAGAGAGAGGTGTTGTTTAACAGGTCAGGTGTGTAATAGCACCTCTTAATCTCTAGTGTGAATCATTACACACATCGATCCAACATGGACAGTATACACACACACATACACGCAGGCAGTCAGGAAAGGAGAGGATGTAAACACCTCACTCTGCAGTGAACACACTGGCGCGCGCACACAGAGCTATCAGTAAAGAAGTTGAATGGAATGACTCAGATTATGAAAGGCGTTGGGTTACAAATCAGGTCTGTGTCTCCTTGAATCAGTCGTATTTACTCATAGTAACAAACTGGTTTGACGCCGTCGCTTTCTCACTCGCCGAAAGGCATTATACGGAGCACATATGCATGATTTCCATCCGACTGTCAAGCCAATTTCATGCAAACTTTTGAAACGTCACAGAAAATTAACAGAGATGAAGACGAACACGAGAGGACTAAAAATCGAGATTCTTTTCGAGACTCGATCAGCAGCAGGGTATCGTTCTTCTGATGATATCCAGGTTGTCTCGTGGCTACACGCGACAATTAAAACAGGCATTAAGCAGCTGAACAGTTTTTATGCAACTCTTTTATAGTTCTGTAATTGCCATAATTTGCATTAAAACTATACAAACAGTGGAAAAATACACACGCACACATGCTTAACTCCCTTCACCCCTACTTATACACATCCTTGTGTCCTTTTCATCCACATATATGCACACCAATTCACCCACGGAAAGTTAAGGTTGAGAAGACAAGCTGTGATTTTTAATTTCAACCCCCCCGCCTTACAATTAGAAAAGCATCCAGAGCCACAAAAGATGAGAAAAATTAAACCGGTCGCGTGCAGTTAATTATAAATGTCAGACTCTGTGTTTTTCATCTAGAATTGTTATTGCTTTTGGCATGACTGAAAATGGACGTGTTGCAGGAGGTTTGCCTGTTGAGGATAGTAAAGCATCTTATGATCGTTTGACACGTCGACATGCCATTGGTTCTTCGAGGGTTAAGCCTAAGACCCGTGCTCAGAGTTTATTGAGCATGTGTGTGTCTCTCTGTGTCTGTGTGCATGCGTACGATGTCTGGACGGGTAATATTAGCAGAACCATCCGGAAATGTGTCTGTCTCATCTCCGTTTGTGTTTTTCTCTCTCCTTCACGCACACACACACGCAGACTCACACATGGCCAGACATGTTAATGTGACATCATTCTTTAACCGTAGTTTTTACACGCACACACTTAAAAACAGATGTGGATGAGTGCAACTGTCATTACCCGATGAGTCTTTTTTGTCTTTACATCCTTTAATTTCTTATTTTACTCGTACTCACAGCTAAAAATACATTATTTCATATCTTTTTCTCTCTTTTATCTACCTTATTGCAATTTTTAGACTGGCACATTTTGCATATAATTACCGAGCTTTTACAACAATATAAATGCTTTTATTTTTTGTATTAAAAACCATGTTTTAACTCACACTCCACGCTGCCTTTACCCAAATGTCCTTGTCACACACACACACACACACACACACACAAATAAAACAAAAAATCCTCAATTTAGCTAGTCTATAATTGTGTTTCAGGGAGCCCAATCATGTCCTGACGATGTGCGATTTGTTTTGTGTCACGGATGATTTTGTGTCAAATCGACCTCTAATGATCGCTCAAATTGGCTGTTTTCATGTAGAAATTTACACTGTCGCATGACTCCCTCTTGCAACCATTTCAAACTGTGAACACAATACAATCCTGAACCCCACCCCCCCACCCCCTTGCAATTTTCCATTTGCATTTCTGTTTCAACAGGCATGAAAGCGACTGTGAAAGATGATGAATTAATCACATAATGGAATGTCAGTTACTTGATGAGCACGATAGCTGTTCACTTTTGATGGTTGATATTTATTGCTAACTTTGATTCGAGTTGTGTGATTCCACTGATTCGGCTAAAGGAGAGCCGTGTTTTTTGGAAACTTCTCAAAAATGTGCCACTGTTCCTTTGGCTACACAAACATATTAATCTCTTTGTCTGCACATGTGCTTCTCTGTGTATGTTTCTTTCTTTTTTTCTCTGTAGTTAGGCAATCTCAGTCAGGAGAATAAGCGGTTGCGTAGGCAGCTGGAAGAAGAGAGGTCCATGCATAGACAAGTGGAGAGGAGTGGGCCCCTTCCTCCTCCCCCTACAACCACCATCCACCTCCCACTCTCTCTCAGTGTCAGCCCTCCTATCTGTGCCTCCCTTCCCTCATCCCTGGACCTGCCCCGTCTTCTGAGTATAGTCCCAGTGACAGGGGACACTAATGGGACTCAAACCAAGCCGACTACAGTCGGAGTAGGGAGACCAGGTGAGTCCAAGGCTTCGGATAAAGCGTCCTTGATTAGGCCGTCTTCCAAGTGCGCTTTCTCCGCCTCTGTGGAAGATGCCGGGTCTAAGGGGACAAGCAGGAATCCGGCAAAATGAAGCCCCCTGAAGACTTTGACCTGCCATGGCTTTTGACCTTCAGCTTCTCGCTGGGGAGCATACCCAGGATGAGGTTAATGTCCTGCAGGTCAAAGTCAAGTCCCACAGTTCTTTGTGCCTAAGGGGGCGCTCGGAAACAGAAAATAATGGAATTTCTTCAGCCATATTTATAAGGGTACTGCTGTTCCATGCAACGATTTATGCCAAGAAAACATTCACACTGACAGATTACTTAGATAGACTTAAAATTATGATAACTGACTGTGTCCTCAAAAATGTTTCAGTGCTTCAAGCAATTACATCTTCAATTAATAATATTATTCTGCAGCAAAACTGCAGCAGTGAGCACAAAATCTCAAATGCACTTATTTGAAAATTCCCAACAGTTCACTTGAGCTATAACCAGATTTTTGCACCTTAAATGCACAAATGAACTAATCAAAACAAGAAACTTAATGTAGATAGAGTTAAACAGTAGATCTGAAGATGAGTCCCGCTTGGATAAATGAGAAACAGCACATGATCCATCCACAGGCGTGGTTCAGACGTTGATGTAAATGGCAGTAACGCAGCCTCTGATTATGCTCCAGCTGTGCACCACGTGTCCCGCGTCTGCTGCGGTGAATGTGGCCGTGCGTCTCTATGTTTGAGTACATTATGTGTCTGTGTACTTCTGTGTCTCTTTGAGAGACTGTGGGCGAGCGCGTGCTCGCGTGATTGGGTGTATTAGCTGTCTGATATTATGTTTTATACTTTCAAAACTGTTTATTGATTTTTTTTCTGTGCCCCGTATTGTGACGGTAGCAAAATAAAAACACATATTTGCAAGTGGCTTTATATTCCTCCCCACTTTTGTTTTGCATGTCAGTGTGCCAAAAATATATTATTTCTGCCAGTTGGATGCTTGTACTGTAACAATAACTGGCAGTGGTACTCGTTAATTAGGCTTTTGTAAAAAAAATTATACGACTGCTGAGTCAGGCATCGACGCTGATACGGGTAAGTACCTTTCTAGGAAGTAAAATCGTTCCATTAAAAGATCTAAAATGAGTTTGGGACCTGGGATAACATGTAGATCTATAGGGCACGCGTTCCTCTATTCATGTTTCAAGTGTTTGAATAAGAGCAACTCTCATTCGCACAAATAAACCCTCGCAGAGGAAGCATGTGCATATCCAAAGTTATAAAGAGGGAACACTGTGATAATGAGAATTCTAGGAAAAGCAGGTCTCAGGCCACAACTAGCTTCTTCATCTTGCCTTTCTCTGTCACCGTGTCCACCTTCCTGTCTTCCAAACCCACTTTTTCTTTTTTTTTATCCTTCATTGGTTCTTTATATTTATATGTATATATGTATGTATATATATATGTATGTATGTATGTATATATATATATATATATATATATATATATATATATATATATATATATATATATATATATATATATATATATATATATATATATATATATATATATATATATATATATATATAGCGGTTGTATAGCTGGTCAGGATGTCATACATTTTAATGATTTCGAACGGAGCTGCATGTCCTTGTTAGCTTTGTTTTCCTCATTTGCCATGTCACACTCAAAAATATCCTTTTTTTATGTGCAAACACACGCGTGTGCACCTACCCACACATCCACACACGCATATTCTTTTCACAAACACACACACTTTCACAAATGGCACAGTCATTAAAAATGAAACCACAGGCTTTTTGAAAACTCCCAGGACTGAGGGAAAAGTCAGCAGCGCGGCGGTGAAAAGAGTCCCCCTGGAAACAATGAGGAGAATGATCATTTGTTGTTCTTGAAAACCCGGTGAGGTTTCACAGAGGTTAAGCTTCCCTTTGATGTGTTTTTAACTCGTTTCAGCTCTGTGGAGGGATTAGTCAGCCTCTCTCACACACACACAAACACAAATGCACACATTTACGCACACAAGTACATGCAGGCTCTTAATTTCCACACCATGAGCTCTTCTCTCACAAAGACAGAAAAGCACACTACGGTCTCCTTCCTAACCTAATTTTATCAAATGAGCATGTGTGGTACTTCACTGCTGTGTGTGTGGTCCCTTGGAAATCTGTGGTAAACCAGCAAAATATTGCATGTCAGTATTTTTTTTTTTTATCCCAAATTAGCGTCGGGCTGTTAGTGAACAGTATGGGCCCTCAACCGCAAGAGAGATTTTAAAACAAAAAACAGAGAGAAGTTGAAGATAATCTTAGCACTCATTACAGTGTTTACGACTTATTATTTGATCCCCATTTCAAGATACAAATGATTGGGATGCTAGTGCCCATGACATTTGTGAGTGTATGCTCTATCAGCTCCAGTCTGGGCTTCCCTGTAGGTCTCTGCATGGTTGCCTGTGCTAATAATCATACGCAAATATTGTGTTCAAAGCTTGTCTGGTAAGCATTTGTGGTACAAGAAGCTTTTGCAGGATTTTAAGAATTTATTTCAGCCAACTTGGAGCAATAAATGGGTGTAGATAGACCACACCTGAGCAACTCAGATAGAGCCTTAGCTCTGCTAATAAACTCAACAGGAAAGGTTATTAGTTGCCACAACAACACATCTGGTATTTTTTTCACCTTGTGAGTTTGTGTTACAGCAAAAACCTGCTGTAGCAGAAATCACGAAAGAGATGGTGCAAACTATGTTCGCGAGTGTTTCTTTGTAAGCTGACATTTTGTCAAAATTCATTCAATAACATTTACAGATGTGTTCCTCTTGGATAACTTGATTCAATTCAATATTATTATTAATGGCTTGAACAGTAGTGGCATCTGTGCCCGACCCTCTCTGATGTCTATAAGCACATAGTCTGTTAATTGAACCACTGTCTGCTGATGGGCTATTTAGCCAATCACTCATTTTCATTCAGGCCAAATTTGTTCCATGTCTAAATATCATCTCTTCAAGTGACTCATTAAGCCCCGCCCTGAGTCACTGTCAGGGCTGTGGATTCACTGTGGTAGTGTAGTGTAGGCCAGGCATACTGCACCCCATCTGAGTTGAACAAAAGTCCGAATGACCTCCCAGGATTCATCAGGCTTCTTCTTGTATTCTTTTGCAAAGTTCAACATTATCGTTTGAACCAAAGAGCACAAAAGCGTTTTTTCTTTGTCGTCTATTATTTAATGTCCTTCGAACTGTCTAAGCTGTCACTGAAACTCAGATTTCCATTGATCCTATACTAAGTCTGAAGTCCTTGCTCTTGTCTTGTCTGGTTTTCACTGCTAGTTTGTACATGCAGCACATTCTCCAAAGGTTTATTTTAGGAGGAAACCACTGTGGCCGTGATCGTTGGTACTGTGGCCCATTCTGTACCTCCTAATTACTGCTGTAGATGTGTGCTTTAACTCATTGTTAATTGATCGTGTGTCTTTCTGTATGACCTTCACACTTAAAGCCAATCAGAGCAGATTTTTGGCAGTTCTTTCAATTCATGTAGATGCATTGCACAGATTTAATACAACTATGGTGTTTACATGACAGTTTGTAATAATCAGGCTTATATGAAATATACTTTCTTACATGTGAAAGTTACCATAGTGTATTAGCTTTAGTTTCACTGAATTTATAAACTGTGGTGTTTGAGTATTCTAAATATAGTCTTGTTTTAGTCATTCATAAATGAAAATATTCTACTTGTCAGCTTAGAAATAATCCACTTATTGAGAGGTGATACAGCTTTAAATGAGTCAACATTTAAGTGACAGTGCACAGCGATGTACTCGCTTATTTTGCATACTAAATATGTATGACTTGTAGACTATAAAATGGCAATAAGCCTACATTCAAACTCTAACTCTTGCTTAAATGATAGTATTCCTTGGTATTCCTTATTCCTTGGAAAAAGGGAAAAACCTGTGTTCGCTTTTTCTAAGGACTAATTACAGTCATGTAAAAAATATCTATTTTGTCCGATGCAAGAAAAACAGAAAAGAGAATAAAGCTTCCACAAAGATGCAGTTGTGATGCAAAACTGTCCAATAAAAACTTGCATGTGTAAGATATTTCTGTACTCAGCAGCTAAGATAATAAACATTAAACCATACTTATTTCAGCGCTGGATTCGGATTTTATTCACATCATGTGTGGCACTATTGGGAACTGAGGCTTTTGCATTGCCAACATCATGCTTTTATGTTTTCTGTTGGACAACAGAAGACCACAAACATCGATTTTACAGTCAGCTGTTAACTCAAGTATCCCAATGCTACTTGTTGTCAGGAAAAATAAAACAACAGTTTTCTGACTAGAGAACTTTTTAAATTAGGCAATACTGAGTGTTCCCAGATTGTCGAGCTAATCTGGGATGGGCGGGGTCAGTGGGGATGGGGTTTACAACATATTGGAGTCCAGTAACCATTTGTCTCTTCTTTACAGTGTGTGTTAAATTGTATAATTAGCGCACAGTTTCTTAAATCATGGCCACAAATCTGTTTTGTAAGGTTCCTTTTTGAGTACAAATGAATCACTGTGTCAAATTTCAAAGAAGCCCCTCAAGGTGTGGAAACAAAATTCGTTTTCATCATCGTCAGTTCATCCTTGAGTCCAAGTGAACGTTTTTATAATAAAATTCCCCGCAGGCGTCTGATATATCACCTTCACGAAAGCGGGACAGATGTGAGGTGACCCTGAACTAAGACCTACAAAATGCAATCAGTTCATCCTTGTGAACCGTTTTGTCGAGTTTGAAAAAACTTTCTCGAGGAGTTTAAGAAATGTTTACATGAATGGCATGGACAGCTTGAAGACGTAATACCTCTGGCCACAGCTGTTTGTGGAATAATATGTTTATTAAATTTATTGAACTACCAGAGACGTGTAACCTTGAGGTGTACAGCTTAGCGGCCATGATGTAGGTACAATTATTATTGCGTAGCAAATAGCAGACAGCTTACAAAATATATTAATGAAACTGAAATGAAAACTGGTGCATCTTCCATTATCTACTTGGTTGCCTGGAGAAATATATCTTACAATTATTAATTAAGCTCACAAATCAAGAGGATCATGAATGTTGTGCGTATGCTATTAGTCAATGAAAGTGAAAAGCTGCCCTGTTTACCGAATGCACAACTAACTAAGAAAAAGAACCAATATTTTGACCACAAATGGCCAAGTTGACAATATGAGCAATGTCTCAAAAAGTTTTACCCAGAAGTGAAAGAAGTAGTAAGAGGAAATGGAGGAATGTGCGACAGTAGGAGCCCTAGCAGGAAGGAGAGATTACAAGGTAATATGAGGCGAGGAAGCATTAAGGACTACAAGGAAAGGAAAAAGGAAGTGTAAAAGTAGTGAAAGAGGGATGCATGAGGGAAGAGACTGAAAGAATGTAGCTGGGGATTTGGGGAGTAAGTTTGGGACTGCTGGGGGAAACCAGAGTGAACGATGGATGCAGAGGGAGACTGACAAAGGAGGCAAGGAAAGGAGGTGCTGGGTGTGATTTAGAGAGCAGAGAGGTTGGGATGGGGGAAAGAGGAGAGAAAAGAAGAGGCAGAGGAGGAGTAATGGGACGGAGGAGTAATGGGACATTTAGAAAGAAAAGTGAAAAGTGAGAGAAACCTGTGACAAGAAGTATGAGAGATGAAGGAATGAAGAGACGCTGGAGACTGAGCGAGGGGGAAAGATGGGAAGGGAGCAGAGGGAGAGAAAAAGAAAGAAAGTGAGTAGTGTGAGATTTGGGGGTATATATGGAAGAGAGAGTGCCAAAGAAGAGCATATTGTCCTTATCGGCCTGCTCCAGAAAGCCTTCTCCCTAATGGGGCTGGTGTGAAGGGGAAATGAGGACTAGGCCTGATGCTACCTGATTAGCTATGGGCTCAAACACACATCAAAGGCTGGGAGGAGAGGAAGGAGTGCAAGGTGTGTATGAGTGGTGTGTGTGTGTGGTGGTTTGTGGCTGAAGGTGAGTCACCATCACCTCCTTCAGCAGGACCATGAATGAAAATCACTCCCACTTTCCGCACACACACACACATGCAGACACATGGCCATTTTCTTCAACCTTGAAAGGGAACGCTGCTCTGAAGGAGATCCTCTGAATGAGGAGGGGACAGAAGAGGAGGAGAGGGAGGATGGGGGATGAGAGAAAGGAGGGGTAAATAGATAAAAAGGCAGCGGGAGGCGTGGATGGGGTGGGGAAAGAGAGGGAGCAGGTAGGAAAGGGGAAAAAGAAAGGGGGGGGGGGTTGGAAGGAGACATCAAAAAGAGTCATCACGCTCCACATTAGCGAAATAATGAAATTTGCCGTTTAGCTAATGACATCTCACGACAGCTCTGTTTTCACATAAATTACAGAAGGCCGGATCGTGTCTTACACCTGCTACCTTGGCGAAAAGCTCACAGACAAACACGCACCTACGCCCGGACACAAGGAAGCCAACCGGAATGATCAGTGCCAAGGCGGCGAGCAGTCAGCGTCCCTGTTTGAAATTCAACACTCTCGGAGACCTATATCCCATTTCTATCCCACACCCTGAATTCATTACTGCCACACACACTCACACAACTATAATCATATTCATCACACTCACCTCCCCTACCTCTCTCCCTAAATTCTATCCAAGGGAGCCCCCAATATAGAATCAGCAGCCGATGACCTTCATTAGTCTCCTTTTTCCCTCCCCTCTCTTTCTCTCTCCCCCACATTCTATATTTTTTATCTCTCCCTTTCGCTGTGTACGTTCACACATGTGGCCTCCCTTTCGGTGACTCCTCTTTACAAACACTTTGGGTCATGTTTCTAATTCTCTCAATTCTCTCATGTATTCTTCTACACACTGTTTCCTATTCCTTTTTCTATATTCCCCCACTCGTTTTTTTATCTGTCACTCTTTTCTCATTACTCCTGCTCTCTGTTTCATTAGCATACAGAGTAAGAAGATGGCGCTGGGGGTAATCTGCGTGAGTCACCAGTGACAAAATGGAGGGCGTCATCAGAGGTCGCGGCGCTGTCATCAGCCGCCAAACCTCCGCTGATGCCTGCCTGTCACACGCTCACGCTCACGCGGGCATCACGCGTATTTGCAGCGCGCGACACAGAGAGAAGGAAACATGTATCTGTAATCAGGTGTGACAGATCACAGTGTAAATGCTACAATCTCACCTGACAGCCACGTACACACGTGTGGCGTTTGCGTCGCGGTGCCCCCCCCCCCCCCCCCCCCCCCCCCGATGCAAACAGGCATTGACAGGTATCTGAGTGTATTCGGAGACTCACACAATAGCGGCTTTAATGAACACAGCCGGTTTGTTTTGTTTCAGTTTCTTCTAGTTGTTGGATGTATCGGGGGTTTTAAAGGAGGTGCTGTGCAGAGATGGACTGTGATTCCCTTTCAGACTGTCAGGAAGAGTTTTTTTTGTGTGTGTATGTGTGTTCTGTTATTGCTAATCGGTTGAGTGGACTGACAGTCAAAATCTGCCTCTAATCAGTTTAATGTAACATCATCCAAAGAGAGATTTGTATCATTGGGACGTCTTTTGCAATCAACAGCCCTCGGTCTATCTGTCTCTTCAACTTAACATATCTACAAATATTTGCTATTTCCTCACAGATCATGTTAGAGTTACAACAGATTACAGATTAGGTATTTACTGTATTCTTGAGTATGCTTAGTTAATAAAGCCTGAATCACTAAAGGAGCCACTGCATCGACAAGTGGCTGATACCAACTGGTAAAATGCAGTTAACTTTGCCCATAACTCCGATAAGCTAATCTACGTTTCATACCAAAGCAAAGTAGGGCTACACCATCATTAGACAATAGACACGGCTCCCTTGACATCTTCCATTGGGTTCTGAAGTCCTATTTTGAAGCCCCAAGATGAACTTTTTGGTACCCAGAGAGTGACCCAGATGAGTGACTGAGACCACGAACTCGGCAGGAAAACTGTTTACAGAGTCAAGACAGAAAGTTGTTTCCCCATAGACTTATATACAGGGTGGGCCATTTATATGGATTCACCGTAATAACATGGGAATGGTTGGTGATATTAAAGTCCTGTTTGTGGCACATTAGTATATGTGAGGGGGAAAACTCATCAAGATTGGTGGTGACCATGGTGGCCATTTAGGAGTCGGCCATCTTGGATACAACTTTTGTCTTTTCAATAGGAAGAGGGCCATGTGACACATCAGACTTATTGGTAATGTCACAAGAAAAACAATGGTGTGCTTGGTTTCAACGTAACTTTATTCTTTCATGAGTTGTTTACAAGTTTCTCTTTGTTCACAGCCATTGACATGTCAAAGAGGTTAACACGTGAGGAGCGGATCGAAATTGTGTTGATATCTGGTGAACGCAGTAACCGGGTCATTGCAGCAGATTTTAATGCAAGACACCCTACGAGACCACCCATCTCCCATGCTACAGTTAGCAAACTGCTTGCTAAGTTTCGTGAAACTGGTTCAGTGTTGGATTTGCCAAAATGTGGACGCAAGAAAACTGTCACCAATGAAGAAACATCAGTGGCTGTCCTCGCTTCAGTCAGCAAGAGCCCACAGCGTAGCACTTGTCGCATGTCACTGGAGAGTGGCATTAGTCGAACATCCCTTCGGCGGATATTAGCTACTCACAAATGGCTCCCTTACAAACTACAACTACTGCAGCATCTCAACGAGGATGACCCAGATCGGCGCACAGAATTTGCAGAATGGGCAAAACAAAAATTGGAACAGGACCCTCAGTTCACGGAGAAGATTTTGTTCAGTGATGAGGCAAACTTTTATGTGAATGGTGAAGTTAACCAACAAAACCACTGCTATTGGTCTGACACTAACCCACATTGGATGGATCCCTCCAAGACTGTTGGAACAACAAAAGTGATGGTTTGGTGTGGTATATGGGGTACAACGATAGTGGGTCCATTCTTCATCAATGGAAACCTCAAGGCCACTGGATATTTGAAATTGCTACATGATGATGTGTTTCCCTCTTTATGCACTGAAGCTGGCACGTTCCCTGAGTTTTTCCAGCAAGATGGTGCACCACCACATTATGGGTGCCAGGTCCGAGCATTCCTAGATGAACAGTTTCCTGGAAAGTGGATTGGTCGTCGTGGGCCAGTTGAATGGCCCCCTTAAGGTCTCCCGATCTGACCCCCTTAGACTTTTATCTTTGGGGTCATCTGAAGGCAATTGTCTATGGTGTGAAGATACGAGATGTGCAGCACCTGAAACTACGGATACTGGATGCCTGTGCTGGCATTTCTCCTGCGGTGTTGCTATCAGTGTGTGAAGAGTGGGAGAAGAGGGTTGCATTGACAATCCAACACAATGGGCAGCACATTGAACACATTTTATAAGTGGTCAGAAACTTATAAATAACTCATGAAAGAATAAAGTTACGTTGAAACCAAGCACATCATTGTTTTTCTTGTGACATTACCAATAAGTTTGATGTGTCACATGGCCCTCTTCCTATTGAAAAAACAAAAGTTGTATCCAAGATGGCTGACTTCTAAATGGCCACCATGGTCACCACCCATCTTGAGGTGTTTGCCCCCTCACATATACTAATGTGCCACAAACAGGACTTTAATATCACCAACCATTCCCATGTTATTACGGTGTATCCATATAAATGGCCCACCCTGTAGAACCGGAAGGGTTTTTGCAACTACAGCTATCGCCATCTGGTGACCTTCAGATACAATGCAGTCTTAAAGCGCTTCCTCATTGGCTTCATTATTCTGACCTGGAATCTACGTCCATGTTTTATACTGTCTGTGGATGTCACTCATTTGTATTCCCTATAAAACATTATAGCTGTCACTATTTATTTACCTATCTAGAAGCGAGAAAGTATTCATCATATTTTGATGAAAAGGGTTGAACGTTAAGTTGTAAGCTAAGGTTAGCATGGTTCAGTTGATAGGGACTGACTCACTGATGAACTGCAGTCTTCCAGACATTTAAAGAACATCAGCTGTTTCATATTGAATTTATTTATTTACTGTCTGCATCTGCTGATGAAAAGTCAAACTGAATCATTTTCAGCAATAACATCCTAGTTTATATAATTAACATAATCATCTGGGGCCTGTTTTTGAGGCTTTTAGCATCTTTCCATCACATTCAGTATCGGTTGTTAAAAACGTTTTTAAGTATTGTTTTTGAGGTCTTTGTTGCTTTTATTTGGGTTTTTTTAGTCACGCAGTGCTGCAACCTTTACAAATAATTCTTTTACAACAATGTGTGAAAACTATGTGAAATGTGGTGTTTTGCACTGGTCGCATATGTAGTCAGCATTTCTGGAGTGCAGTTGTTGTTAAACAAGGCTCGAGTTGTAAGCAGAATAATGCAGAACTGACATATCTCCGTTTTATTGTGCAAATCTGCCTGCGCATACTTTACCTGGAATAGATTAAAGCCATAAAAAAAATTAGTGTAAGTAGAAAAAGAACTAAATTCACCATCTGACCTTCACAGACAGCGTGATTTTCATTTACACATCCTGTCATGGTTTTTTTCTCCTTTCTTTCTCACCAAAGGAGAAGCTGCAGTGTACTAATGACAGTATAGCAGAACTGTAATCATGTGTCTGTGCTGATCACTAGATGCCCCTTCTGCTCTGATCTTGATTAGAGATTATACACTTATTAATATCTGCTGTTGCTTGACAAGCCAAGTGTGTATCAACAAAATAAATCACAGGGTTTTGAGAGTGAGAAAGAGAGTGGTAGTGTTATAATGAGATAGAAGAGAGGAAATAGAATGAAAAAAAGAGTGGTAGCTAAGGAAAGAAAGAGAAAGACAAAACAAGAGGCAAAAGAAAGAGAGGAGACAGAAAGTAAAGGATAAATTCCCAGGAGACTATGTTAAGTTGTATTGGTGTGTGAGCTTGTCACTAATAGTGTCGCTGCCATGGTTATGAGAGCTGGAAATACTTTGGTGCTAATAGACAGATTATGGAAAGAAACGAAGCATGTCCTGAAATCCTCTTAGCAAGGCTTCACCTTTTTATTTATTTATTTCCTGCCATATTCCTTTCTTTCTTTCTCCCTTTCTCTCTCTACTCTGCTGGCCTTGGCATTGTCTCGCTGAACGTGTTTCATGTTTTGTTGGCGCTTGGCGGGTAGTGTCGTCTCTCTCCCTCATTCTCACTCGATCTTTTTTCTGTCTCGCACATTTTCAAAAGGCACTTTATTTATTGTCCCTGGGGAGCACTACATTATGCATTAACCTGTTCAATTATGCATTCATTTATGCAGCCATTGCCTTATGTAAATGCACTTTATGATTAAACAAATTGTTTCGCTGTTTGGCCGTGTGTTCCCCACGTCGAGTGTTTGCCAGTGACATCATGCAGCAGTAGCAAGAGACTCCATGCTGAAAGTACATATGTGCGAGTCTCGGTCCTTTTTGGCCTGCTATACCGGTGAAGGGGCCTTGGAGATTGCAAAAGCGCCGTACGGGTTTCACAAACTGACACTGAAGTGAAAGTTTCCTCACTGAAGGCCACTAAAAAGGCCAATTCCTGCAATAAAGGCATCTGCTGGTCGTGTCGAAACCCGTCTAATCGTAATGTAACACTTGGCCAGACATTCCATATTATATTAAAACCCAAGAAAGGAAGTATCGCAATATCTGAAGTTTGCAAGTAGTTACAAAAACTGACCCGCAGCAAGAGCTGTTTAATTTTTTTCTTTGTTTTTTGACTAAGTGAAGAATCTTCCAAATAACTTCATTTGAATTAAAATATTTAACCTTTTAAATATATGCTCACAGAGAGATGAAGAGTCTCTCTGTGAGCAGAGGTTTTACCCATATTAGGCTATTTTTCCTTCTCAGTTTACCAAAAAACATTCTGCCTTATTTCCAAAACAAAGATTTAAATGGCATGTATTAATATAAAATGATATAAATGCATTGCTTATCATATTGTTGAAACATTTAGAAAATGTAATGGGAGTGAGTTCTGTGAGAATTCTTTTGCTGCAAGACAAAATAAATAAAGTGTAGGAATTTAATGAAAGCCAACAGAGAAATTCGCATTGACCATTGTCGCACGGAATAAGCTTTTAGCGTTCTTTCACACTTGGTACTCACACCATTCTCAAGCACGAACCTTTCACACTATACCAGGACTGATATGGCAGTTTGTGCCATTTCATTAGGCACAAAATTAGTACATCCCCCCGAGTGCAGGATGAGTTATCAACTTTTTAGAAAACAGTTTTTCCAGGAAATGACAGACGCTACTGTCAGATCTGACAAAATGACTTAGTTGGATGGGACATTGGTGTATACAGTAAGCGAAGTATAACATAAGACATAAACCACTTAAGCTTCAAATTACTCTTAAAGGTGACTTAAAAAAACCCCATATATCTTCATCTTAAGGTATCAGCATGTTGTCAGGGTCATCGTAGCTCGGCAAATGCATAAAAACACATCTTGCAGTTCGGTGCCAGAAGTTTTACTTTTCTTGGCTTCATCTTGGTTGAAAAGCAAACAGTGAAATCACCATGCGTACCTCAGCCAGCATAATATTTGTACTTTAACAAGATCAGCTAAGTAGATGTGTGCCATAATGAAAGCGTATACCGCGGCTATATCACTGTGTCAGAAAGCATAGAACCCTGAAACAACAGCTAATTTAAAACAAATACCCTTTGAGTGCTAGCAGAGGCCTTGGAAGTCTCCTGTTGACTAAAGACTACGAGAGTTGCCTCAGACATCTTAATCACTGCTATATATAGCATTACCCCTATCTGACAAGAGAAATGAGCAGCCATTTAAGACAGATGAACTGTGTCTGGATGGTGGGTAGACTTATCTAAGCCACAGCCACACCTTTTGATCTACTCCAGGATCTCCCACTGGTTTCCATCTGATATAGGCTATCTGATTTCTCTCCCGCCATTGAGGAATGAGAAATTTTAGAGGAGAAAAGATGAGTGGAATATGCATTAAGACACCTCGACTATACAGCCGCTCTATTTTTCCGCCTCGCTTTTCCCCTTTTCTCTCCCCCCCCCTCATATGCAGCCATTCCTCAATCACGCGGTCGCAACACTGTGACTGTACTCTCTCTATTTCCTCCTTCTCTCCCCCTCTCCCTTCACCTCTATCACTCTCTTACCCTGCCTTCTCCCTCGATGGGTCTCGCTCTCGCTCCATCTCTCCGTCTCCGCCAGGGTGTGAGTGAGTGATGGAGTTTTAGTGGACCCTGAGAGTGGTCCTGTGGTTTTTCAGTGCCACACATCAGAGGCAGAGCATTAGCCCTCTGCATGCTTCAGGAGTTTAGCTTGGCAGAGAACCAGGCCCTAACTACCTCCTCTGTAGCGCTCGCTGCCGCCAGAGCAGTCCAGACAAACTAACTTAGCCCCGCTCACAATATACGCGAAATTATGCCGATGTCCCACTGTTTATACTTATATTCATTAACTTTTATAAGGACATATGTGTGTTTTTATTGCATTAATTTTCTGACTAGACCCTGACACAGAATGACTTGAAGTAAGTTTTTATTGGCTGTCTTGAAGGGAAAAAAGGGTCTCTATCTGCATAATATACAGTAAATCTTCATTATACAAACCTCAGACTGAATGGTTGAAGGAACAAGCGTAATGAAGAGAATATGCACAGCAATGCAAAGTTATAGTCTGGTAATTTTGTGAATTAATAATAAAGCTACCTGGGACTTGTGTCTTAAAGGTAAAAAAAAAAAGAAGAAAAGGATTATGTGCACTTTATAATAAACTTGGTCCAGGCGGAGATAATCGAGGCAAAGGAAGCATGAGAAGTACAAAGACAGGAAAACGGGTGTATGATTCATATAGCTTTACATATGTATATGTATTATGTGCAAGAGAGTAAAACCTTTTCGAGACGCCTGCAGCCCCCCCTGTGCAGTGCTTGAAATTCCACACACAGTAAGCGTAATTAAAAACAGGTGAACATTAGGTAATCTGAACATGAGGCTCGGATATGATCAAACATAAACATTCTTTCGTTATTTGCTATATATTACCAAAACTGCTGTATCAAAACTGTGGCTTTGGCACTTTTGGCATTCAGCGGATGTATCTGAAAGCACTCTTGTCATATGGGTGATACTGAATCCTTTTTAGGGCTTCTCTTCACAGCTTTTGCCTGTGAAGCAAAGAAGCATTTATTCCTGCCCTCGGACCCTGGGTCATTAAAGCAAACTCTCGGTCGTTACAGAACCAGAAGCAAACAAGTGACTTTTATTTTTTTCTTAAATTTTTCTTTTTTTTTTTTTACTACGGCTGATGGTCTGACAGAAATAGAAGGGGCGTCAAGAGTCACCGCAGCAGACAGATCGCTTCAGGCTGTGGCACACACCACCTGAACTGCCTGCACATGTATGCTTGTGTGTATGTGTATGTGTGTGAGCATGCATGATTTTGTTGTACATGATCTGCAGCCATTAAAGCATACTATCAATCAAAAAACATCATTAAAGTTTGTATTTTAAATAAATGATTTTATTAAAACATAATTACTGAAGCACTGGTGTAATATATATTATTTCCAGTAAAGGACAGGAGGGTGTGCGCTCGCCACACATCATGGTCCAGCTAATTCTGGGAGATTACATTTGGGTCATTTTGAAACAGCTCTCTTGTGGTAGTTTTGTAGCAGAATAATTTATCAGAACATTTTATGCTGTCCCCCAATTGATTGTGACCAGCACTAAAAGATGCAATACTTAGGCATGCAGTATGCATGAAATTATGCTAATGCATAACACTAGCGTTCATATGGATCTGCATATTGATATATACAGTATCTTTTACCTGATTACATTAAATCTAATAAATGTAGGCAAACACCGAGTGATTCAAAATAGACATAAAATACAGAGCACCAGCCTTTTCCTTATTGCACTTTTTAATATAATAAAGTATATATGCGATATATAGTATAAAAGTACCAGACATACGTTGGAGCGCTCCAAATTCAATTTCTGCAAATGTCCACATGAGTTAAATGGTTTAAGTTGGAAGTAAATGCAGCCATGTATGCCATATATGCTGAAACACAATATTGTGACTCCTTAAACTTCCAATTGTACTTCACCAAGATTTTGAATATTTCCGCGTGATTCTTTTGTGAATTTTGAATCAAATAAGTATCATTACATGCCATTTTCAAGCGTAGGCTTATAATTTCAGTCGCTTTTAGTATGATTTTTTTTTAATGCTACGAACCCTAATGGTAATTTAAAATTTTGCTTTATACATTGGAGTTAGTCATTTCAACTGATGAATCAGATGTGTTTCGTAATATAACAGAAATTGATTTTTGAATAGTTAGGCCATTTGCCAGAGGAGCGTTGGAGTATCGTATTAAGCTAAAAGCTATAGCTGTAGGTTAATGCTGCTTAACTGGATGTTTAGTTGCACACACAGACACACACATGCACAAGTTACGAACGTTCAGTTTGCTGGTGACACCTCAGTAGTCACATGCTTGGCCATATATCTATGATAATGGTTGCTATGCTGATGATCAGAGCTATTTACTTTAAATGGGTCATTATCAGTCGAAGACTCTACCGTGTGATGGTGATGAGGGCTTTGACAGATATATTGCTAAACGGGAATAGGTGGTGATGATGAGCCACAGAAGTGTGCCACTAGTCTGTGCTTCCATTCGCTCCTTGCATCTCTCCACTTCATTGTCGCTTCACCTCTTTGTCCTTTAGCTCAATTTTCGAATCACAAGTCAGGAGCAGTCAAGTGCTGCCATTCCAGCGCACAACAGCGTGTCTCGGGACTCTGGAAAAAAAAAAAGATTATAGAAAAGACAATGGAAATGTATTAGTAACACAAAGTCTGCGCTCTGTTTTTATTGAATTATGAAGAATTTATGATAGCAATTTGATCTGGGGTATCACTTTCAGCTAGGCTCTTGTTCTGCATGTTTAAGATATAGTGCAGCGCTTGGATATCTGTCTCTTTGGGGAGTTGGCAAGGAGCAAAGCATGCTGTGTGATGCTCCGCTCATCCCAATCACAGCTTTGAGTCTTCAAAGAAAATATGACGACTCAAATTCATATTTGACACGGTAATAATAAAACTACTTAAAACTATAAAGTCTCTCCCAATTCCCCCATTTTCATAAGCCCATGTTTATCTCCCCATTTTAATTAGCAAGTGGCATTAATTTCTGCTTTTGCTTTTATCACCTATAATTTACAAGCACAAGGATGATCGTGTGAAAATTACCGAATTATGGAATACATTCCCTAGGTTAATTAGGTTGTTCTTTTTAATTAGAATGTAATTGTGTGAACTGGTGTCTTTTCAAGGGGAAAGACAGGCCATCAGGCAGCACAGGCAGGCCAGACTTTCACCAAGTCTGACACTGTAGGCAACAGTGCCCTCTACGTGTCAACAATGGGACCACATTATTGTGCCGGGACTGGCCTTCTAAGTGTTAGAAGGCTGGTTTGTGTGTGAATGTTTGTGTGTCAGGGTGCACATGTGTTTGTGTAACAGGCCTACATGGGAAAAAAAACGTGAAAAATGGTCTGATTCATAATGATTCATGGCTGAGTCATAAATTAAACTGAACACTCCTGGAAGAATATCTATTTTCAGGCGTTTATGCTCGGACATACTTATGATGTTAGGTAACAGATTTTTTTTCCATCTAAAGCTGATCTTTTGGACTGGCAATCAGTTTTCCATGAAGCATGAATGTGTTGCAGAAGAACCTTTTGAGCTAAGCCACCAGAACTCTCGATTTGGGCGCGTTTCTTTGGGAAAAAAAAGGTTGGAATTTTAATATATGAAAGCCACTATAAATGCAACTACTCAAGGGCCTCACGAAAGTGTTGCGTCTGCGCATGTGTGGATGTTATTCTCCTCTTTTGTCTATCTGTACATATACTGCTGTGTATTTGCCTACAGCATATACACCAGCGCCTCCAGCTTAATCATTCAGCGCAGTCCCTCGCCCTCCATCACGCCCACAAACAACAAACATAGTGGACCGCAGGTAAACAGCACTATCTCTAGGCCAATCCCTCACATGGGGTAAGGCAATTACAAACTCTGCATGCCACCACACCATGCCACCTACATTGCACACACTTCCACACACACATTTGTGCACGTACCTGAAGACACACCCCCCTGTTTCGAACCACCCTGCACACTTTCTCAGCATTTCATCCCTCTCTCATTCCTTCTCCCGCCCGCTCTGCGTGTCATTCTCTGTCACTCGCCTTGTGCAAAATTGCACCGAGGCGAGCTGCCACAGTATTGAGGAATAGTGTCATATACTGGCAATTTCCTCCCTAGGTGTCAGGCATACTTTACCTTAATATGTCTGCAGCGACTCTTAATAAAACAGTCTTGTCTATATACATATCTCTACCGCAGCCTGGCCTGTGCCACACTGCACACGGCACTCAATAGCATGCTGTTAAATATTTACCTCCGCTGAATGTCAATGGAGGAGGACTAGCTGGAGAGGAGAGGAGACAGAGGAAAGAAATGGAAAAATGTGTCCCCGGTTGGTGTTTTAGCTGTCTGGATCTATTGCATGGAGAAATTCCATATCAGCCAGCAGAATGTTTTAGGATCTTGTGACGCCATATCAGTGTAGCCTGCCTGCTTGAGAAGGGGGGCGGAATAAAAAAATAAAAAATAAAGTTAAAAAAAAGGCGACAACTGGAAATTGAAAAATAGTGGGATATTTGCGATTCAGACAGAAAAGAGGAAGTATTTGGATGCAGAGAAATTTACTGCGCCTATCTGCCTTGCATTCACGATCTTAAAGTCATGCACAACGTGCCAGAACTCTATGTGCTGACAAGCCTTTGACTTAAAAAAAGAACAGTAGGTCCCTTACGGAGAGCCCGGGCAACACTTATCAACGCTAACTAAGACAGCCTATTGTGGTTTTGGATCAAGCCGTGCATTGCGCGATTTCACTGCTAACCCTGCATCTTGCGACAAACTTCATTTTTACACCTCACATATTCACTTCTCACTCATACTCAGTTGCTGAGGGGTAGTTGGGAAAGGGATGGAGAACAAAAACAGACATGTGACATTTGACCTTAATTTTCAAGGTAATGACAGGGATATTGGATGTCACAGAGCGCAGATATGTCTTGGTTTATGGCTTGTCGTAGCTCGACTCTGGCTTCTTTCAAAGTCGTCACATGTGGAGAGCTAAAAATAATGCAATATAGCATGTGCATTGTATTCGGCAAGATAGCACAAGAAGTGCTGGGAATGTGTCCTAGCTTTCAAAGCCAGTGGTAAGCTGAAATAATCCTGCTGCACATGCAGTAGTTGCCCTGAATAATCACTAATACTGTGGCTTATCAATCCACTCAGAGCACGCACCCTCGACGGCTTCATGTGGAAATGAAAAAAAATGCACTGTCCAACCCCACGAACTTTATCACTTAGCAGTGGCATTCATTTGAGCGAAAGTTAGAAAAGTATCTCCTGGATGTTAACTATGTGGCAGGTGATCCTGATAATAATCATGAGCTTGAAGGAAGGAAAGCTAACATCTCCTTTAAGTGCAGATTTTCCAGCTCAGACTTAGAGTCAGAAATATTCTCTGCGAGGGGAAACAGAAAAAAAAGAGGAAGAAAAACGGCAGCAGGGTTTTTAATGACTTTCTGCACATTAGAATAATCTGTCATTTCAATTAGCGGGATTGTCATCTATGAGATGTCTCCCGCTGCACCCATACATAGACACACCCACGCGCTCACATGCACACACACAGGCATACCACACATACCTATACCTTGAGGTTGTCATCTGTGTACCCCTCATGGGAGAGAAGCAGGGGTGTCAAAGCATCCCCCTCCACTCTGCCGCCACCCACCTCCCTCCCCCCAACACCGCCACCACCACCACCACCACCGCCGCCATCACCACACACGCAGACACACCACCAATACCCCCACCACCGCAACTACACACACCATCCTTAAAAAACAAAGCAAGGTTTCAAGGGAAATTGCTTGACAGCAGCTTAAAAGCCAGTCAGGAATAACTTATCAGGCAAGGGCTGCCATCGTGCCTCGCGGGGTCATTTCATTACGATTACTTTACCCTCCTTAACTCAAAGAGAGTGAAGAGAGAGAGAATGAGTAAGAGAGAGAAGGGGGGGGGTACAGGTGGTAGTGGTGGTGACGGCAGGGAGGGGGTAAACTCTTCAAGAAAGATAGATAGAAAGGAAGCTGAAGTTTCAGGAAGTGCTTAACTTTTACTTTTCTTCTTTTTTTTCTCCACTCTCTGGTTTTAAAACTTGTCTCAGTAATGAGCTTACATCTTTTTTTCCCCCTGCTCCTCAGTATATCATCTGCTGTTTCCTCCCTCCTGCACGTGGGGTGTTTTAAGCCGTAGAAAATGAAAGGTGAACAGTTTAGATATTTCTTTCAGTTGTTTCTGTTTTGGGTTTTTTTTTTTTTTTTTGAAGGACAACATTTTTGTACAGTGGAACATGTTTGACCCCAGACCTCATTTGCCCAAAGGGCTGTTGCTGCCTTCAATACCGTGTGTGTGTGTGTGTGTGTGTGCGTGTGTGTGTGTTTGTGTGTGTGGGGGATTTCAAGCAGAGGAAAATAGCTTGCCCTCATGTCCAGTGGAGTAATTTCATTAAACTTTTTTTGTTTATTCAGGATTACTTGACCCACTTTTAAGCTGTTATTCCTGCTATCTAATTATGTTCTCTAGGTTAAGGAAATAGATATTTCTTTATTTTTTTTGTTTGTACCTCAAGGCAATTAAGAAGCTTCTAGAGAATAAGACTGCATGGCATGTAGGGATGATGTTATGATTGCTAATTATGCTCTGATGCGGCCCTGAGAAATGCTCTGCGTTCTGGCTTTTGTCCGGCCAGCTTTGCCAGGCCCAGATAATATTTATGAAATGTAGACATTCTTGGGGCTAAAGCAGAGTCTTTATAATGGGAGACAGATGGGGTCTGCTTCGGATTAAGAACATCGAGTCCACTATCTGTGGGAACACCTTCTCTCTCCGTATGTGTGCACTTAAATGTGTGTGCATGTTTGCCTCAGTGGGCTTGCATCTGTGCGTATGTGCGCCTAAGTGCTCACTCATGTGTGGATGCGTGCGCGTGTGTAAATGCAATTGTCTTTGACAGCCGCAGCGTAGTTATTTTTTAATGCATTTCTGAGTTATGATAACCATCGTGCATTCTGCCCTTCCAATGGCTTATATATCTGACAGTGGAAATGGGAGTAATTGTACAAAAACGCTTCTCAATAACAACAAAAAATCCCTTACAATTACATAGCTAGAGTTCATTTGGGCCAGAACTTTGTTATTGCCAACAACCAAGGCAATGTTTCGGAGTAAATGTTTCTTCATTCCTGATTCATCAGAAGCAATGATCCTCCAGTACCTCACTGAGAGGAAGAGATAAGATAAGATAAGATAACCTTTATTAGTCCCACACGTGGGAAATTTGTTTTGTCACAGCAGGAAGTGGACAGTGCAAAAGTTATGACGCAAAAATTAGAATACAATAAGAATAAATACAGTACACAACTGTACAGAATAGAATAAAATAATATACTATATACAGTAGAATAAAATAGAATAAAAATATACAATAAGATAAAAATAGAATACGAATGCTATATACAACTGAGTAAAAATACAACGATGCCAGAAAAGATTATTGCACTTAGTGTTATTGCACATGTGTGGATGTGTGTGTTTGTTCAGTTAAAGTCTTTGTTGTGGAGTCTGACAGCAGTGGGGAGGAAAGACCTGCGAAATCTCTCCGTCCCACACCGTGGGTGCCGCAGTCTCCCACTGAAGGAGCTGCTCAGTGCTGTCACAGTCTGCTGCATGGGGTGGGAGACGTTGTCCAACAGGGATGACAGCTTAGCCGCCGTTCTCCTGTCACTCACCACCTCCACTGGGTCCAGAGGGCATCCTAGAACAGAGCTGGCCCTTCGGATCACCCTGTTCAGTCTCTTCCTGTCCCCAGCAGAGATGCTGCCGCCCCAGCAGACCACACCATAAAAGATAGCAGAAGCCACCACAGAGTCATAGAAGGTCTTCAGGAGTGGGCCCTCCACCCCAAACGACCTGAGTCTCCGCAGCAGGTACAACCTGCTCTGCCCTTTCCTGTAGAGGGCGTCTGAGTTATGAGTCCAGTCCAGTCTGTTGTTCAGATGAACACCAAGGTACCTGTAGCTGTCCACAGCCTCAATGTCCATACCCTGGATGTTCAGTGGTTGCAGTGGAGAATGCTTGTGCCTGCGGAAGTCTACCACCAGCTCCTTGGTTTTACTGGCGTTGATCTGGAGGTAGTTCAGCTGGCACCAGTCCACAAAGTCTTGAGTCAGTCCTCTGTACTCCTTGTCGTCCCCATCAGTGATGAGGCCGACTATTGCAGAGTCATCAGAGAACTTCTGCAGGAAGCACTGGGTGGAATATGATATAGATATGCAATATGAAGGCAAATTGCAGATAATATTCCCCTGACAAGCAACAATATAGTATATGGTGTATTGTTTACACCACTAGCATGTCATCTTAATGCCATCTGCTGACGCACTACTGATAAATTCAAAAGCACAGAGGTTAGCTCAGCGGGCATGATGTACTGCTGTCTGTTATTTGCACTTATTGAGATTTAACTATGTCAGTGTGACTTCCAGAAAGGGTGAGATCAAGTAATGGCACGTTGTTATGTGTGGTGCCATGGCAGAACTGTATTATGTTCATTAGATTCCAGAAAACAAGATGAGATTTCAAAATTCACATTAAAGATATGACACCAGGAAATAACCTACACGACTGCCTATCGCCCTTTCGTCATTCCTTCTTTCCTCTTCTTTATCTCCCGTTTTCTGTCCTCCTTTTTTCCTTCTCCCACTCTCTTTCTCGGCTCTCTATCTTATCATTTATCTCTTCTCTCTTTTCTGTTTTCCTCTTCCCCTTCCTCTCTTACTTCTTCTCTATGCTCTCCTTCTTTTAATCTTCCCTCTTTTTATTTCTCCTTCTCAAACATCTTGTACTGAGAAAAAAAAAGTCATAGTTTTTTGCATATTTGTCACACTTAAATGTTTCGGATCATCAATCAGTTTCTAAAATTAGACAATGATAACCTGAGTAAAATATAGTTACTAAATGATGATTTCATTTATTATGGGGCAAAAAAAGAGCTATCCAAACCCTACTGGTCCTATGTGGAACAAGTTCTTGATTTCATTTCCACAGCTAGATCCAGGCCTAATTTTTGAATCAGGAAATCACTTCAACAAAACCTGTCTGTCAAAGTGCAGTAGGCTAAACGATCTCAAAAAGCAGCGCATCATGCCAAAATTCAAAGCAACAGCTGACAAATAAATTCTTTGACATCTTTGGTATTCCAGCAAACATGGTGAGAGCCGTTATCTACAAATGGAGAAATGTGGCTGGCCTTTGGAAATTACTCCAGGACCACATCAACGACTCATCCAGGAGGTCACAGAACAACATCTAAAGAAGTGCAGGCCTCACCTTACTCAGTTAAGGTCAAAGTTCATGATTCAACATTAGAAAAAAGCCTGGCCAAAAATGGCAGCCAACTTGTGACATCCGGCATAAAACGGTATTTCGTAAAAGAACGTCATACCATAAGTCAAACGTGGTGGTGGTGACTGATGGCCTGGGGCTGCTTTGCTGCTTCGGGACCTCGACGACTGATTGATGGAACCATAAATTCTGCTCTCTAACAGAAAATGCTGAAGGAGAACGTCTGGTCATCAGTTTGTGCTCTGAAGCTTAAGATCAAGTGAATTATGCAGCAGGTCAATGATCTAACCACACCAGTAAATCCACCTCTGAAGGGCTCAAAACAACAAAATGAAGGTTTTGGAGTGGCCTAGTCAAAGTCTGGACTCACATCCTATTGAGATCCTATTAAGATGTTTCGGCATGACCAAAACAGGCTGTTCATGTTGGAAAACCAGTGTAGCTGTATTAAAAAACTGTTCTGCAAATAAGAGGGGATCAAAATTCTTCCGCGGTGATGTGAAAGACTCGTCGCCAGTTATTGCAAACACTTCATTGTAGTTCTTGCTGCCAAGACTGGCACAACCAGATATTAGGTTTAGGAAGCGGTTACTTTTTATTTCAAAAATTGGTTTGTATTTGCTCAGGTTTTTGTTTTTTTGATGATAAGAAACAGTTTCTGTCAAAAACTTGTTTAAAACCATGCACGTAAATGATGGTAATTTGGTATCTTATTCAGCAACCACATATATAAGATTCTGTGTTTTTAATCTGTATTTTTTTCATGCATATGTCTCAGCTGCACACTCTGGTCCTCTGGTCTTTGAGCTAGAAGAGACAGAAAATGGAGTAAAAACTCAGATGATTGCATTACTATTGAACACGGCTCAGAGTTAACCAGCAAAACACTGCTTCTATGAAATACATTGGCTGAAATTTATAAAGACACTAAAACTCTACCGAGCCAAAAGAAAGCCAATGTTTTGTTTCAACTGTTTTGAGATTGTTGGGCTTCACTTTTCCTTCTCTACAAGATCCTAAGATATTATGGCATGTTTGGATAAAATACCTAAGCTTTTTCAAGTGTCTTCCACTCTGTAAATACTATTTTTGAAGGTGGAAATGTCCCCGCTTTGGTTGCAGAAGAAACAAGAGAAATGAGGGATGAATCAAGCCTCTTTTGCCACATATTCATACTCATCCTTCACCAAATTGAGCAGATGGAAATTAAGTGAATCTGGTGAGGCCATATTAGTCCCATTTGGGTAAATGTCATTGAAAAGATAGTGAACAGAGCTAAGTCGAATAACGCTTTGAGCCCAGTGAATTAGGCACAGTTAGGGATTAGCCCACAATGGGGGTCAATTGATTAACAGTGTTAAATACAGTGTTAAATGTTGGAGTTTGAATAAAGAGAACAGAGAGGGGAAAAAAGAGGAAGGTTCACATGGAAACTTGGAAGCAGGCTTTTTTTTCATTTTTGTTGTTTTTACCTCACAGGTCAGTTTATGCATGATCTTATTTTACCAGTTGATATGGTTTCTTTCCCGTTGAGCTGTGATTCCCTGGAATATCAAACACTTGGATCTCCCTTCTTTTATCCTTTCTTCCCTCTCTCCTCCCAGTCTTTTATTCTTTTCTCCCTCTGCCGTATCTCTTCTGTCATATCCCATCTTTTGTCGTTTGTCTGGTTTCATCCCCCAACAATGGGGGTGAAAATTACATTTCAGCTGGAACGTTTCATGTTGCAAAGCGCCAGCCGGTGTAATCTTTTTTTTGCAGAGGTGAAAACATCAGGCTGCATTTGCTGCACTTCACGTATGTAAATCAGAACGGTGATGCACACCTTCTGAGGCCAGCTAGACGATGCATTTAGACTGCTTAGGGAGACTGATACAATGTAAGCTCTCGGCGTTTGTGTGTGTGTGAGTATGTGGTTTTGACTGTGCATGAGTGAGTGTGGGTACACGTCTGTGTAGGCCTATGTTTATACCCTTTAGTGACAGCCTCAACATAATCTGAGCTTGCTCTACAGGCATGGTGGGATGATACTTCAAAGTAAGTACCTGCTAACAGACATTAGTCCATGTAAACAGGGCATACTCAACCTAAGCTGGGTGCGCAGTACAACATGCATGTACAAATATTTCTTGTTTGTGCAGTGTCACATTAATGCAATAAGACACTGTTGCGTGGTGTGGGTTTTTTTCTCTCTGTGTGTAAAGTTACATTACGCCATGCTGGACAATTCAGCATGTACACGCGAGTGTGTGAGAGTGAATGTACAGGTGTGCGTGGTATAAACAGGAGCCTGGAATAATGGAGGCAGAGACAGAGAATCAGTTCAGCTTCTTGAAGCAGAGAAATAAAGAAGGACCGAGCTTTCAGGTGTGTAACAGTTTACCACATTGTACTGCAATGAAAAAACCCCAAATTTTGTACACCTTTAGAAGGGTTCTGCTGGATAATGCAATCTTGTAACTAAAAAGGTCAGGGTAAAAAGACCATATAAAATGAATAAAATTATCAAATTTACACCATGTCTTATCCATCTTGTTTTCAACCATACATACATTTTGTTTCTGGGAGGAAAAATGAAACTACATGAAATATATATATATGGGCAGCACCGGGCCACGGTGGCACGGTGATTAGCACTGTTGCCGCAAAGCAAGAAGGTCTTGAGTTCAATTCCACCATCAGGCCGGGGTCTTTCTGTGTGGAGTTTGCATGTTCTCCCCGTGTTTGTGTGGGTTCTTCCCAGGATACTCCAGCTTCCTCCCACAGTCCAAAGACATGCAGTTAGTGGGGATAGGTTACTTGAGTAATCGAAATTGCCCATAGGTTTGCGAATAGTTGTCTGTGTCTCTATGTGTTAGACTGGCGATCTGTCCAGGGTGTACCCTGCCTCTCCCCCTATAACAACTGGGATAGGCTCCAGCGACCCTGGAAAGGATAAGCGGAAGCAAATGGATGAAATATATTACCACTAAATACTCATATTCACTGGGCTCTTTATTAGTTACACTTTGCTAGGTGAGCTCTATTTTCCTTCAGAGCAGCCTTACTTTTCGTGACTTAGATTCAACAAACTGCTGGAAACATTCCTCAGAGACTTTGGTCCATATTGATATCGTAGCATCATTCGGCAGATTTTTCAGCTGTACATCCATGATGCAAATCTCCCATTCAACCACATCCCAAAGGTGCTCTAATGGATTGAGATCTGATGACTTGTTTACACTACATTCTGACCCTACTGTCCAAATGCTGCAGTAGAAATCGGGATTCATCAGACCAGGCAGTCTTCATGGTGTGATCTTCTGCTGCTGGAGCCCATTTGCTTCAAGGTTTAATGTGTTGTGCCTTCAGAAATGCTCTAATGCTAATAGTTTCTTTTTTTTGGACCACTCTGTAACTCTTTAGATGGTTGTGTTGGAAAATCCCAGCAGATCAGCAGGTTCTAAAAGACCAGCCCGCCTAGCATCATCAACCACAGCACGTTCAAAGTCAAATTCAAATTCAAATTTTATTTGTCACGTACACAGTCATACACAGTACGATATGTAGTGAAATGCTTGGACAACTGCTCGTGACCTAAAGAAAACAAAAAAAGGAAAGGCTATGAATAAGATAGGAAATAAATATGAAAAATTAAAAAGGGTAAATTTAACTAGGAAGGAATAAAATATAAATTAAGGTTAAAAATGAAATAACTGTACAACACAAATTAGAATGAAGGGTAAATTTAACTGGGAAGAATAAGATAAAATATATAAATTAAAGTTGAAAATAAAATAACTGTACAACAAAATACACAATACACAATATAGAACTATATAAGAATGTATGAAGAAATCTAAATCTAAATAAATATATACACAATAACAGCAGCTGTACAAGTATTAACTGGAAATGAAGAATATAGTGACCAGTGTTGTGCAAAAACAATGTCCAGAATGTCCAGTGTGTGTGTAAGAACTGTATGTGTGGGTCAGTACTGTGTGGTGGTGTGATTGAGAGACCGTATCGCCTGCGGGAAGAAGCTCCTCCTCAGTCTCTCTGTGTTGGTCTTCAGGGAGCGGAATCGCTTTCCTGACCTCAACAGAGAGAACAGTCTGTTGTTGGGATGGCTGAGGTCCTTCACGATCTTCCTGGCCTTAGTCCAGCACCGCCTGCTGTAGATTGAGTGCAGGTCAGGGAGCTCGGAGCGGATGGTGCGCTCAGCTGACCGCACAACCCTCTGTAGTCACTTAAGTCACTTAAATCAGATAGGTAGATATAAATAATAAACAGGTGACGCTGGATTAGAAACAAATCAAGACATCTCATCCTTCTGTTATTTATTTGCACTTTTTTGTAAGAGAAAAATTGGATTTAGGGCACAATATGATTCACTGACTTACATTATCTGTTAGGACAGATCACCTCCAAGCCCAGCACCTTTGCCCTGTAGTTCACAATGCTGCTGACAGGATATATATCAAGTGCACTTATCAAACACCATTATCACACCTTCCGATGCATTGATGGTCGTCCAGAATGTGCCCAAACCAGTCAGTCCATCCCTCACAGTGTGTTTTTTTTTCCATTGATAGAAATGAGAGAATAGATGTGAAGAAGGTGTAAGAAAATCACCCTGGCAGACATCATTGCCACGCCGAGACCTTTTTCTGTGATTTGCCTTTGTGTGACTTCCATCCAACATACTTTTGCACTTTCTCCTTTGAATCCCTCCCCTGTTCTCCTTTTCTGTCACTTCTCGCTTCCTCCCATGTCCCGGCTCGTCCCTTATCACTGCATGTTCAACACAGGCTGAGGGACTCCTCTCCCTTTCTCTGTCCTTGCTCTCTCTTTGCCCTCCTCTTTCCTGCAAAGACAATAGGCAAAGAGGATAACCCCTTACTCTAGAATTAATTATCTGCCCCTTTAATTCTGGGCCACGCTGATTAGCTCTGTATGTAAAATGGAGTCCATATTAACATAATATTTGGCTATCTTCTCTAAGCTGAGGTCCCCTGACCTTTTCCACCTCCTAAGTCTCTCTGTCTCTCTCTCTCTCTCTCCCTCATCTTTTACTCTCAGGAGGTCCCTGACAGTCCCAGCCTATGAATGTGATTTGAAGGGGTAAATTAGATTTTGCTTCTCTCTCCCTTTCTCTCACGTTTCCCCTCCCTCCTTCTGTATGTTTATGAAACTAACGACAGTTCATTTCGAGGCCCCCGGTATAATTATGTGTGCTTTTTTTCTCTATCATTGACTGCTCTGATGGCAAGGCTGATATGCTGTGTTAATATAAACGTTTAGCTCAGTTATTATGAGCCCTGAGAGTCATAAAGGACAGCCAACCTGCGCGCCGATTGCCTCCCGTACAGGATGTCCACCTTCACTCTCTGCTGCTATTCTTCCCTTTATCACTGTCCCCTGTCTCTCAGTTTCTATATTTATTGCTATGTTGTGTCTTTTCTAACATTGCCCGTGCCCAGTGTAATGTCTGCCTTGCAGAATTGCAGACACCGGAGATTGCTTTCAAATCAACTTTCTTGAATAGCCATGAATGGATGGCACACTTAAGATGGCTGCTGTAAGAATGGTGATAATGTCATTTGTGGAAATGAACATTGGTATGGTGCCTTAGATCAGAAGAGCTGACTTGCCATTGCAATCATGGCAGATTTCTCTTCAAAAAATCTTTAACTGGTATTGTTTTCTTTTGCTTCGGTATTATTGGGCTGCAGCCAACAATGTTAATGATACACTGAAAAATCTGGATGGTTTTTGACTCAAAGTTTGCACCACTTACTCGCAGATTCCAGATTTTTCTTTTTTTTTTTGCTTCTTTTGGCATAACAGAAAGATCAGTTTGTTCTGAACTCAAAGTCGGATTTCAAATGTGCAGATTTTTGGTAGTTTTAATCTACATTTCTTTAAGTACACTTTTTGTCAATGGACTAACTGGTTGATTCTTAGTGCTAGCTAAAAACAAAACCTAAACGCTCTTGACAGTTTGGATGGACCGCCCTTTTTTTGCCACACCTTGGCATGATATTATCTGAAATCCCCAATCAATACAGGGCAACTTAACTAACTAGCCTAGCCAGTATTGCCCATTCCTGGGTCAGTACTTGAATATTGTATACAAGCCTTTTATCAATATGTACAACACCAGCTATATACAGTGGGGCAAAAAAGTATTTAGTCAGCCACCGATTGTGCAAGTTCCCCCACCTAAAATGATGACAGAGGTCAGTAATTTGCACCAGAGGTACACTTCAACTGTGAGAGACAGAATGTGAAAAAAAAATCCATGAATCCACATGGTAGGATTTGTAAAGAATTTATTCGTAAATTAGGGTGTGAAAATAAGTATTTGGTCACCTCAAACAAGGAAAATCTCTGGCTCTCACAGACCTGTAACGTCTTCTGTAAGAAGCTTTTCTGTCCCCCACTCGTTACCTGTATGAATGGCACCTGTTTGAACTCATCATCTGTACAAAAGACACCTGTCCACAGCCTCAAACAGTCAGACTCCAAACTCCGCCATGGCCAAGACCAAAGAGCTTTCGAAGGACACCAGGAAAAGTATTGTAGACCTGCACCAGACTGGGAAGAGTGAATCTACAATAGGCAAGCAGCTTGGTGTGAAAAAATCAACTGTGGGAGCAATCATCAGAAAATGGAAGACATACAAGACCACTGATAATCTCCCTCGAGCTGGGGCTCCACGCAAGATCTCATCCCGTGGGGTCAAAATGATCATGAGAACGGTGAGCAAAGATCCCAGAACCACACGGGGGGACCTGGTGAATGACCTGCAGAGAGCTGGGACCAAAGTAACAAAGGTCACCATCAGTAACACACTACAACGGCAGGGAATCAAATCCCGCAGTGCCAGACGTGTTCCGCTGCTGAAGCCAGTGCATGTCCAGGCCCGTCTGAAGTTTGCCAGAGAGCACATGGATGATACAGCAGAGGATTGGGAGAATGTCATGTGGTCAGATGAAACCAAAGTAGAACTTTTTGGTATAAACTCAACTCGTCGTGTTTGGAGGAAGAAGAATACTGAGTTGCATCCCAAGAACACCATACCTACTGTGAAGCATGGGGGTGGAAACATCATGCTATGGGGCTGTTTTTCTGCCAAGGGGACAGGACGACTGATCCGTGTTAAGGACAGAATGAATGGGGCCATGTATCGTGAGATTTTGAGCCAAAACCTCCTTCCATCAGTGAGAACTTTGAAGATGAAACGAGGCTGGGTCTTCCAACATGACAATGATCCAAAACACACCACCCGGGCAACAAAGGAGTGGCTCCGTAAGAAGCATTTGAAAGTCCTGGAGTGGCCTAGCCAGTCTCCAGACCTCAACCCCATAGAAAATCTGTGGCGGGAGTTGAAAGTCCGTGTTGCTCGGCGACAGCCCCAAAACATCACTGCTCTCGAGAAGATCTGCATGGAGGAATGGGCCAAAATACCAGCTACTGTGTGTGCAAACCTGGTAAAGACCTATAGTAAACGTTTGACCTCTGTTATTGCCAACAAAGGTTATGTTACAAAGTATTGAGTTGTATTTTTGTTATTGACCAAATACTGATTTTCCACCCTGATTTACGAATAAATTCTTTACAAATCCTACCATGTGGATTCATGGATTTTTTTTTTTTTTTTCACATTCTGTCTCTCACAGTTGAAGTGTACCTCTGGTGCAAATTACTGACCTCTGTCATCATTTTAGGTGGGGGAACTTGCACAATCGGTGGCTGACTAAATACTTTTTTGCCCCACTGTACTAGCCCACTTTTACAATGCCGATTCCAGTTGTTATACCCTAATGTAAAAGTAATTTCACAAAACTGTCTTTGAACAGAACACTTAAAATGCATTATATCCACTTCCACTAGACTTTATAACCATTTTCAGTGATTTAAAAAAGTTCAGTATAACATTTTAGATGTTTATAATCACACATCTTTAAGAAATATTGCAAGTTCGTGGCAGGAGGGGGTAAGGGAGAGGGAGCAGGTGTCCAAAAGGAACCAGAAATCCAGGGGGACTCATTTATCTCCAGAAACTGAGCAGGTGAGTTCAGAGTAGAGTGTAAGATTTGTGAGACGACATTTACATAAACACTGACTGGGTAGAAAACAAGAAAATCCTAATTTTAGACATCTGGTGAATGACAATTAGATGTGAGCGCTTCACAACTGTTGAAAAGCTAGGTCCTTATTTCCTTATTTCTATATCTGATCTCACATTCTCCCCATCAGAAACAAGAAAATGTTCATATTCTGTTCCTGAAAATTAAAGAAACGCCTCTAGCAGCAAAGGTATTTACAGTGGCTTTTCTGATCTGAAGGTCAGGAGTATGTAAGAATGTTCAACGGGACTTTTTTTGTTGTATTGTACATAGTCACAAATGAGGAGTTCTCAGGCAGCTTGCATCAAACTGTGCACATGCAAAAACAAACACACTCGAGGCCTTTCCACCACCACTCAGTCACAGAGAATTAGCAAGCCGTTACAACTTTCACAATCTCGGCTGAGGAAGGTTTTTAATTGCCCAGCAGTGTGTAGGAGAGAATGTGTGTGGCTGCGCTTTCTTCATCCTACTCCTCAGCTCATTAGATATGGTGTGTGTAGTTCCAGCCCTGGGCAGGTAAACAGTCAGAAGGACATTAGCTTCCAATCAGCCTCCACTATATCACCTAGAAGTTTAATTAATTCCAATCCATAGGGCACGCAGTGTATGGAAAGTCTGTAATTCTACGTATGTGTGTGAGCGTGTATGTGCATCTGTGTGTGTCTGTTTCCATTTAGACTTCCTTATAACCCTTTCACGGACACGGTGTCTAAAACTGCTGGAAAGGTCAGCACATAATCACTCTCTTTAGCCTGCCTCACATTTTAATTGACTATCTTTCCCCCTGCTCCCCTTCCCACACACACACACACACACACACATACTGTACACACTCCCCCATCATTACAGCCGGTATAGATCCCAGTATGAATTGATGATCTCCTATCTAAAGCCTAATCACTGTGCAGGACCTTAGGGAGACTCAGTGATCCGTTTCCTCTTCTACTACACCACAGGAATCTCACATTCGCATGCTGAGCCTTTTGATGGGTAGAAAATGAGCATTCTACCTGGTTTAATATTGTAGTTCATCACAAGTCCTGTGAAAAATGGAAACGGACATAAAATGGTTCTCTGAGACGGGCATTAAGATTGGAGAGATTGGCTGAAGTAAATGATTAACTGTGTAATGCAAGGGGGCAAATTTAGATAGAAAAATCAGGATGATTTGCCTTGTATTGCAGGGTAACCATACGTAATGGTTGCATATAGATGTAAGATGTGTGAGGTAAGATGACAGATCTTGGCTTTGTTAAAGAAGCTGTTTTTTCTTTTTATTAAACACATTGCAACACATGCTGAATGCTCCATGTTTTCTAGAACACCTAGAGGAAGAAAAGCTGTGTCTACTGATGCTAACGGGGATTCTTACTGTACAACAGCCTATTTAGTACAGCAAGCATCACTGCAGTACAGAACCGAGTGGCTATGGTGTTTAATCATTGGCTTTCATGCTTTAATATTAACAATGGGAAAAAACAATTAGAGAAAAAGTAAAGTGGGAAAATAGTAAAAGCAGAAGTCAATTGAACATTTTGTCATGACTTCTTTTAAAGTTCTGAAAAATCACTTTTAAGACGCACTTAAGCAGAATAGCAGAAATAATTATGTAATTAGTCTCATAAGGCTAAGACGTCATATTTGTCTCGAGAAAAGAAGGAAAAACCATTAAGAAAATATAAAACACTGCTTTGTAAAGCCGTGTTGCAAAAAGAACATTTTTTTTCTTTCGTGATCATTTCTACTTTCTTTCTTAAAATAAAGAAAGGCGCAGACAAAATTATGGCGACCCCCGATAGACCCTGAACAGCAGCTATTCAAGCATCTACATAATGCTCTTTGATGCACCATTTCCTGAAGGAGCAAGAAAGGACCTCTACATACACACACAAACACACACACACACACGCAAGCTCACGCACACACTCGCAAACAAAGTGGCGATAACACAGGCCTGCTTTTGTCTCAGCCTTTTGGAAGTGGAGAAAAGGGGAGTGTGAAAATGAGTGCGCGAGAGAAAAGAAGCCCAGGATGAGGTGTGTTATTCAGCCTCGCCGCAGGGGGTTAGGACAACTAGGAGACCAGGAGAGTCTGCCCATTGTCTACACATCCCACACACAAGCACACACACCGGACAGAAAGCAGGCTCTGCCGAAGCAAAACCCAATATGTTGCAACATTTGCCAAAGAAATGTGAAAATGAGTGTAAATTGAGGTTATTTTCTCCACCTCTCCCTCACTACCTCACACTTGTTATCCAGTCACCCTGCGAGAGGGGGGTGGGTCATTCTACACCCCTTTCTATGGCTGAGCGCAGCCACCATATGCAGGTGCTTCCAGAAATGTAAGTAGCAAACAAGGAGCCGAGATTACTTTTTGCTCAACTTCTTCCTAACAGAGAGTTCTCCATCCGTGTCTAAGATATTGGACGAAACAGCTTGTATGCAGCTCATGATCATCCATGAGGATAATATTGATGGTCACTCTTATCCTCAATAAGTCTTAACTATATCTACTGAACTCCCAACACCTCCCTTACTGCTTTCTGAGAACCTGCAGCTGCTACTACTTAAGATACACATTATCATGAATCAGAGATCACTGCTCCTTCTTGGAAATTTTAATCATAGGTTAAAATTCAGCTACATTTGCACTGATGATGCAACTTTGAATGTTTGCACATCACGCAATCAAATCTGACTGTGGGAATTCACCTTCAGCACTTGTTCATTTATAAGCATTTGCTGTAGCCCTACATTAAGATCTCCCCCATGCTGTGGAAGCCAATATATTTCCACTGAATTTGGAAAATGCCTCCAAAGCACTGCTTGTCAGCTCGGTGCTAACTTTAATATGATTATATTAATACGATGTAGTTGGAATAGATTTTTTAAAATATTATTATTTGTGGCAAATTTATTTCTTTTTTTCACACTTTTGAATGTTTAACACAGACCTCCCGCAGTGTCATTGTCTCCGCTGTTTAGACACAACACAGCCAAAGTGTTTGTGGCAGCCTTTTATTCCACTATTAACGCAGTCAAGTGAACCCTTTTCTCACAGTAACCTGTCAGATTTTAGACAATGATAGAAATGTTTATTTTGAGAAATTCAAATTGATCTGACCAGGAGTAGGTGCACGATCAATCATGGTTCCCTGCCCTGAACCGCTTTGATATATGACTCGCTTCAGTTTGCTTTTAACTTTTTAGAACAACGTGCAAGACTTGTATCAAGGCTAATAAACATCAACACATATCAGTTAATACAGCATCCCTTCCTGTGCGGGCTGTACAGAAAGAAAAAAATCCCTTTGTGCTCCATCACCACTGAAAATCCTTCTTTGCGCCTCCAAATAGCTTTCTTTCTTGTACATATTGAGTTTGTTTATTGGTCAAAAAGAATATTAAAGAAGCTCATGCGTAGTTGTTTCTGGTACATAAATATCAGCAGCAGTGTACCTATCTAGGTCTGAGCATACTGAATAATGTATTCGATGTACTGGATTTTTTTCTGCGTGTCATTAATAGTTA
The DNA here is from genome assembly GCF_057381915.1 of Diplotaxodon limnothrissa. NCBI lineage: Eukaryota > Metazoa > Chordata > Actinopteri > Cichliformes > Cichlidae > Diplotaxodon > Diplotaxodon limnothrissa. Next base: position 29,448,118 of record NC_140604.1, on the reverse strand, counting down.
TCAGTCTTGATGGTCTTTAAAACATGCCCCGTCAAATTCAACTGTGAAAAACATTGGGAATGTGTACTTTTTTTTTGCCAGAGACAGCCTGATCAAGGGAGTCCACATGAAAGCCTTGATTCTTTATTGATTTCACCTTTTTTTAAGCCTCAGCTCCCCCGAGGGTGAGTTTCAGATTATGAGAGGTTAAAAAAGGCTTCACAAATTGACACACTGATTGCAACCAATCGGATGGAGCTCATTATTAAAATGCCATTCCTAATATTTTGTACACTCCGTGTTTATTAGCACAGCTGAGTTCCTAATTTTAACTGTCTTCACACATACATCATATTAGAAGATGCTCGTTTTTTTTTCCTTGACTTGCAAGATACCCAGTACAAAGTGGGCACATGCAACACATCTGGTTGCTTTGAAAACAAAAGCTGATAAGGGTTGATAATGATATAGAGAACTACAGTAGAAACTGTCATCATTTGTTCTTTGCATAGCATCTTCCAGTCATGCAAATCAAAACTCCAAACCAGAGGCTCTCCGTTTGTCTCCAACTATTTTTGATCATTCTGCTTTATCAGTTTCAAAGAAAAAATTGCAAAAAAGAAAGAAAAAAATATGTCACAAGAGCTAGACAACTACGACATGTGGGAGAGAAAAGATGGAGCTTCGATAAAGGTATTCATTGTTGTTACGCACCAAACACTCCTGTGTTCTTATTTTGTGCTTTGCTTTTGCTTTTGGCTTCTTTCAGCTGATCCACTGCTTTAAGCAGGTGAATGTGTTTTGTAAATGTTGACTTCTGTCAGGTAAGTTTCTGTCACTCGTGGAGTAAAAGAAAGAACTGTCTTTGAGTTGCAGCTATGCAAGTTCCCTCAAAAAACATCCCTAAATTAATTCATTTTAAATACAGTTATTATCATTATTGTTGAAATGTCTATTATTTTGTGTCTAGTGTCACCATTACTCTCTCAACGCATCAGCTTGGTTAGCTCGTAACGTGTTAGCGCCGCGCAGCCCCATGCACGGTGCGATCCGCGTTAACTCGCTAAGGAGATTTGCCATAACCGCGTTAATGCGGTTATTTTTACGAGATTAACACTGACAGCACTAATATTATTATTAAAGTGTACACTTGAACTTAAATACATTTCCCAGTTAAATTACGCTAAAGTATTAGCCGCTAAAGTACCAGCAGCTGCTAGCTAGATTTGCCAGCAAAATACTGTTATTTTACAGCAACGTCAGTGTAATGTGTAGACAAAAATATAGCATACAAGCATTGCCATGCAGTACTGTCAGGTTGGAAATTTGATGTATCTGGCTCTGTTTAGTGTTATTAGTATTATTACAGACAAGAACTCTTGGACAAAACTAGAGGAATGCTGCCGTGTTCAACATTTTATCAATCACCTTGAAGATAAACGATAGCCGACCAGATAAATATCTACAAGAGTCTTGCACATGGTGGCCCTTGTTGGCTAAACTGCTACTGCAAGCCACACACTGGAAATCACATCGCACATTCACAACAATCAAAGGCTAAGCACGCCATACCTAAAAAGTCCATAACAACACGACTAAATTAATCATTTAGTGTAGTAGGACGTGAGGAGAGGAATGTATGTCCAGAGAGAGATGAGATGGTTAAGAAGAGAAAAAAATTTTTTTTCCTTAATTGTCAGGAATCAAGAGGTGTGTGCGTGCATGTTGATTCATTCACACCTGTGTTGCGTGCTGTATGTTTATGAGCGCTCTGTAATGATAGATTGACAAGCTGCTCCCGCTGGGCTGCGGCACCTCTGACCCTTGACCTTGAAATCTCCAGTCTGGTTTAATGATCCAGTCCTCTCACACCCATCCAGGAATATGTTACCGTGGAAACATAGCCTTTTACCCCCACTCATAATGCAGGAGAGTTTGCCATCCGTGTCTAATTCAGTCTCAAGCCAAGTCGGTGACCTCTGAAGAGATGTTTGCAGTCTGATCAGTATATCCACAGATGCACTGCTTGTGTCCCAGAAGCTGCTGTCAGGATTTCAGGTTAAATACTACAGTTAATATTGGCGGGAATGATCTATGCAGAGATAATCTCATGCCATCCAGCACAATCCTTCAGAAAACATCTGGATTACATTGTTAAAATAACTCAGATACACGACATAAATAATTCTCATTACTCCATAAAAGGTTGTTTCCACCTTCCTTGTGAATCAAAGTGGAATTTTCTTTGAATACATCGACTGACTTTGAATATTATGCGATTCTTAAAGTGAGCATTTCTTTTCTGCCTTGCATTCATATTATTCAAAAATGCTGCTTATGTTTTAAACATTCACATGTAAAACAGTTTTATCATGTTTATCATGTAACTATGTGACTTTCAATCTGCACGTCACATGTTGATGGCACCATATAGCAAGCTAATTGTTTGCCAGATAAGGTTTACAGCATATAGTTTATAGATTCTTAATGTCCAGCTATTGGGAAGGAGAAAGAAATGGTTGCTTTTAATCAAGGCAGTATTTGTGTCTGCGAGCTGGGAACCAGCCACATTATCATGTCAAGTTACAAATTAAAATGCCTGGCCGCTAACAGACTCGGGATATAAATGGGCCATCATGGCCATCTAAGTGTTGTAATGACATTTTTTTGCCTGCCAGACAATTAATTCTATCAATCTGCATAACCTTTCCCAAAGCTTGGAAAACAATGGCATTTTTATGGCTTGAAATGAATGGAGTCCAAGTGAAAAGTATGCTTAGGCAATCATTACATTATTTAACAAATGGATTTAATTGGATTTTGATGCCTGGGTGTCTGTTTCTGGAGCGCTGCGGCCAGTGTGCTGACTCCAGCTCTGGCTAATTCAATAGGCTAAATGGAATCAGTGGAAAAACTCTGCAATCATCACTGCATTAGGACACCCATTCCCATCATGTAAACATTGCTTTGAGCTCCTGCCATTTATCTTATGGTCTGTCTGTCTCTGTTTCCTCTTTATTTCCACCACTTCTCAAGACATTCTTTCATCCTCCGTTTAATGAAAGTTGAGGTTGAGTTCCGTTTTGGACTCAAGTGAATTCAGAAAAAGCAATTTACCAAAAAGCTGGTACTTCTAGACGCATGAACTGCTTAGCTCCTCACTTTTCATAAATTAGGGGGGGAAGGCTTCCATCAGACAGGGTCTCAGAGGGATTGGGAAGGTGCTAAGCATGTCTGCCTTTAACGGAGGTGAAAAACAGACTAATTCATTAAGCATTGATCACCCCAAATGACAGCAAAGTGCTTCAACATTTAGCGGGCAAATAACTGGCAAATTGGCACACAATTTTTGTACATTTCCAACTCTTTAATGGGTAAAGTATGGAGCAAAAAGGCAATAAAAATGTTAGCAGACAACCCGATGAACCCACACCCAGCCCATTATGTTCACCACTCCTTATGGCTAAACGCCCTTAATGTCTTAAACTGTGGGCAAGGGCTGTCCTAATGATGCATTTTGGTGAGTGTTTCTTACTTTTTGATCAAAATTACATGTTTTATTTGATTCTTTTAAATGCAGTTTGTAACAGGATCCCCATTATGCAGTGGGTGAATGGACCCATTACGAAGGGTTAGGCTTAAAGTACCTGAGTATGTATTTGAGGAAAAGTGCTTAATCTTGGATGGTCTAATATAATTTCTATCAACACTTCACCCTGTTCCGGCCTGTGAGATGAATACTGATATGACCTTATTATTGTATTATCATTGGTTGTGCAGTAGGCCTTTGCAGTCACATACATACTTTAACGTAAAGTCTTATAACAAAAAAATGGAGCATGTAGACATATCAAATATCAAAATTTGGCAGCGCACACACTGTATCCAGACACGTAAATGGCCACAGATGTAACAAATTCTGCATTTTTAACAGATTCAGCCTTTGGCATGGCTCCATCTGAAAAAACAATTAAAAGAGGCTAGGGCATGTCAGTCAACACAGGAAAGCTGGGAGACGGCACCAAATGTGCGAGAGTGCGCAAGGCTGGAGCAGTGCTGGATGAGCAGAGAGCTGACCTGAGCCCCAGACAGACTTTATTAATCAAGGCAGGAAACGTGTGCAACCTCTCAAGCTTGACTGTACTCGCTGTCTTCCTGTGCTGTCTGCTTCTCCATCTCAATGCTCTTTTCTGTTTGTGCTGTTGGCCTTTTCCATCCGTGAGTCTCTCTATCTCCTGTGCATGTTTTGCAGATAAATTTTGTCTCTTAGAGCATCAGATAGCAGCAAAGGGATTTTGAAACAATACCTCTTCAAGCAGTGACTCCGAAAGGTGGTAATGATTTACAGCATTATACCTGCAGAGACTCAAGAACCCCTGTGTCTCTGTGATTCATCTGTTTCATCTTCTCATTTCATAGCCGCGGATGGATTGATGTCTCGTCCCCATTTCTCCCCTTAAAACTTTGTTGTTTGTGGTGTTGGAGAAGATGCTCTTCTCATTTCCAGTGTTTTGTGGATGTGATTGAATTTTTTTCATTTTCTTTTTGGCTATCTGTGGCTATTTTTTGCGTATAGATGCTGGTTTGTGTAAAGGGCTCATCTGGTAGACTTTCAACATAAACCTAGTTCTAGTTACACAGAGATTCAGGGTAAAATCCACCAGTGACTGTCATTCCCTGTTCTGTCAATGTGTCAAGCGTACGCGATGGATCTCCTCCGCTGTGTCAAAATGTCAAACCTTTCAAATTAAATTTCAATTTTTTTGGAAAGAAGATGAAAGAGGCTGAAGACAAATAAGAGAATGGAATAACAGGGAACCAAATCTAGTGAATAAGGCAACACTTTTGTTGGTGTGGCAAAATAAGTTGCTTGTTTTTAGCGCACCGTTCTCATGTTCTCATATAAACGCCTCGGGATGTAACTGAAGATCTCAGAGTTAAGAGTCGGAGCGGAGTGGAAGGATTCATGGTACAGTAGCCGTAGACCAAACTCTCGTCATCAGTGATGATCATCAAAATTAAGGTTAGGTCATCCTCGGCTTGTTGACAGGCTTCTGCTTCATAGTGCAAATCATAAGTGCTGACTTGGAAGTGATCGTGCAATACACAACACAGGTCTCTATACTGGTTGCATCACATCACACCCTCCAGCACTTGGCTCATGCACAATGGGCAAAGTCTTAGGAACTTTTTCACTCCACCTTGCCAACTAAATTTTAAACACTTTCAAGTGCCAGACCCTTCTCCATCTTTTATTACTTTCATTTCTATTACTCTCCCCTTTGTCTTTGCCTCCTACCTGACAACAGGGTCAGGGGGGAAACAAAAGCATGTCCTTGTTCCCCATTTAACCGAAGCTCATAGAGAACAGCTCCCGATGTATTCTGTAGCCAGTGTACGTTTTACCCTCAAAATTCAAATCAAAATATCAGTTTGTTGTGACTTTAATGTTCAAGATAAATTTAAGTTTCAGCCTTGTTACTTAACACAAGATTCTCAACTACTCCTCAACTTTGTTTAAAAAGAAACCTCATTGTTCACCCAGTGAAAATATACAGAATAAAGGAGAAAATAGTCTTGAAAAGGCGTTTTGTTTGAAATTCTGAGAAATCCAATGCCAGTTGTCAGTGACTATTGCTCTTACCGAATATTGCTGACGTGGTTTGAGGAGTATGCTGTCAAAGGTATATAAAGAAGCAGAAGTAACTGTGAAGTATATTCCACTTGGGGTCTGAACATTCTTATCCAAAATGACGCAAATAAGGCAGAGAAGAATGATTAATGTGATTGCATGAGTGATTGCAGGACTGATTGATGGTTGGCCCCTTTTAATGAAAAAAAAAAAGTTTGTGACAAATAATGTATTTTTCGTCACAAGGAAAAGAGCAGAACTGTAGCAGAGACTGGGGGGAAAGTACTCAGACAAGTTGGTGCAATATTGACTGTGCCATCTGTGATGTGTGTGACTTCAAAGGTACAATTACTTTGAGCGGTTTTAAGACTGATACCTGCTCATGTTAAGAGGCAGCCTCTCACCTCCGGAGAGCTGCCTGCCAGACGAGAAATAATTCATTTTTAAGAAACTTAGGCAAGGGCAAATTCTGCCGTGCAGCTCTCTTCACATCCATCTTCAAAGAGAACCAAGTTCCTATATGAAACAATAGAATATTTGGCTTCTTATTCATGTCATGGGGCTTTTTTTTTTTTTTTTTTTTTGCCAGTGCAGGGTCCTTTAATTCCTCTATTGTTACTGACAGGCCCTATTGGGAAGGCCTAAGAGGCTTTTTGGACCCCACTGGACACTCTTAAACAGAGACCAATCAGAATGCACAATAACAATTGAACATTCATTCCAGAACTGCAGGGATTTTAGTATCAGGATGATCTCCATCTTTAGAGAGACAATAAAAAGTCCCAAAGACATCCTGGGTGTTTCCACGAGAGGCCATTTTGTTCGCTGCAGCTGTTTCCTCGTTTCTCTTAAATGACAGCTTTGCTGCAGCCATTAACATGCATGCCACTGAAACAAGTATTATAGTTTAATTCCTACCATGAAAAGCTTCCAGAGGCATAAAAATGGAGCCGCGATGCGGAGGATGGTGCAAAGGCAGACAAGCTCCAGAGGCCTCGTTGCTTGTGTGTTGCATTGACTTAATGGCAAATGGATGTCATTGGAATTTCGAGCGAGGCAGCAAGATCTTATCACTCAGATAAATGAATTAATATTTTACACTTCAGCTGAATATTTTTTTCTGTTACAAGAGGGCTAGATTTGGGGGGGTTCAAGTAAATTAAGAAAAAAAAGAGAGAATGAGACAGAGTAAGAGAGAAATAAGAGCCTGGGATGTGAACTCTCCTAATGTTATTCAGAGGCAGTGAGTCATGTAAGAGAAAAGGATCTTTTCTTGTACCAGTCAAGGACATTATCTTCTCCTGCTAGCAGTTATTAGCATTAGCATTTATATATTCAATGCAATTTTGAGGTCTGGTGATACTCAGAGGGGTCAGGAGAGAAAAACGAAATGAGGGAGGAAGGATAAAAAAGGTCTTTTCTCTGTGCGCAATTGGTGCTAACCAGCACAGAATAACCAATGAGGTAAGACACAAGGACATTTCATGCTGGAATTTAATCTGTGATCAGAACTCAAATTCTCTCCATCAACAGGAGAAAGCCATACCTCGGAACAAAGCAGAAATTATATGGATAATTTCAGTCTGATTGAGAAATGAATGATTTGATCGCTTAAGATTCTGAGCCAGCGCTTGAATCGCAGACTAGCATATCTATTTGTTGATTTAAACAATGCATTTACATGCATTTATTTTGTAAAAGGTATTAATATTATACATTACATTTAGATGGGTTAAAGCCATCCAAGATCGACTGTCTAGAGATGTGCGATAACATTTGTGGGTCAGATTGCATTCAAAGCAAATGGTTTGAATAATTGAAGATTGGGTGTTAAATTGTGTTTTCTATGAAGGAAAAGTGGGGGAGGAGATCCACTTGATAGACATGCACGCACACACTCACACACACAGCCATGCGTGCACATACACACACAAAGTGGCTCGACGTTCTCATCTAATGGTTTATCCCTGCAGCCCCGGAGGGTCAAAGATCACGAGCTAAAGCACTCAGATGGTTTGACACAGTTAGATGCATCACCTGTTCAGTGTAAAGACAATAAAAGGGACACAAATTGTTTCATACTTTGCTTTTAATAGTGAAAATTGCGCCAAAATTATGGCAAAGCCTAATTCTGAACTCTATAATTGCTTTTAATCATATATAGCTCGAGTTACAATTTCATTCTAGATTAGCAAAGAGTGGCATGTGATTGACAGCTACAGCCTGTATGTTGCATTTGACAAATAGAAATGCACTTAGTATTCATGTATTCATCAACTAACCACTTTGTTTAATTCTGCAAAAAGCATATATTTGAAGTGTTTTCTTTTTTATTCTAGTTTTTTTGAGAAGGCATCCTGTTTCTTAATAAACCTTGTGCTGAAAATGTTTTCCACTTGAGCCGTTGTCCAAAGAACCAAGCGTACACTGGATTTTCTTTAACTTGAAAGACAATAGGTGCTCCCACTTCAGCGACACCTCTTCATCTCATGCACCTCTCATCATTTTGAAGGCAGATGGGGCGTAATGCCCATCATTTCCACAGGCGATGTGAATTATAGAATGAAAAGAGGCGGATACAAGCTCCGAAAACAATGTGGGCTTTTTTCCTGCAGAGACAACAGAGCTGAAGAAAGAACGACGGCAGTTCTTCACTTCTGTGTGGAGCTGAGATGGAGAGAAAGAGAGCCACGGTCCATGAATCTTTTCTCAACATTCATATTTCATTGTAGCTTTAAATCCCACCTATGAGAAATGTGATCTTTACATAAATTCACCCCCTTTGTGTGTCCACTAAAGTCGTCTAATCTCACATATAATGAGTCTCTTTATACTCGCCATCATTGTGTTTGTTCCAGGAGTAATTTTGGCGGCCCTAAGTGTCACAATTTGCTCCCCCCCCAACACCACCACCCCCCTCCCCTCCTCACACTAACACACACACACCCACAGCCCACCTTGTCCTAGACAGTCATTGTGCAGTTGTATTAAGTGGTAGGGGGCAGAAGAGGAGGGGATGGGGCACAGTGAGGGGGGTGGTGGTGGTTTGGTGGGTGTGTGGGGGGGCACATTCTCTTCTGAGGCTGACTTTGAGATTGTTATTATCATTTTCAAAGCATCAAAGCTTTCTCTCTCTCGCTTTCTCTCACTCTCTCTCCATCCAAGCTTAAAGAGATGAAAGTTTGCCTTTGTTCCATCCCCTGCTACATTACCTCTATGCATTAGGCCTCCTCTTTATCCGTGAAATTACCTTTTAGCTTTCTCATTCAGCGCAGGCAGTCTGCATGCGACGAGATGGCTCGCACTTTTTCACCACATCATATCCCCCCTGCACACCTCTCTCTCTCTCTCTCTCCTAAAAAGATTGTTGCATTTGCAGTTTGATTTTGTCTACACCTCTCTCTGTCTCTCTCTCCTCCCATTTTGCTGTAGTTCTCTCTGTCTCTCTCCACTTCATATAAGGTCCATCTGTCCCTTCATTATATGGTTAGTGCTGTTCTTTGATCGTTCTATCTCCAAAGCAAACACAGGGGTCTGTGTTGTTCTCCCCATAACGCAGATGGCTGAGAGATGATGGCTGAGATGCTTCTGTTCTCGCTGCTGTTCAGAGAGCCACTTTCCCAGCCTCTTAAAGCACTCTTTGAAGCTGACAGGGAGCACTCTAAGAGAGAAAAGTTGCTTGATAGTCATGCAAAAACATTTTCATCTCCCCCTTTTTTTGTTATGCATGTTTTCCCCTTTGATTGAGCTAATCTTTCCATGTCTGCCTGTGTTTCTATCTATCTATCTATCTATCTATCTATCTATCTATCTATCTATGCAAGATTTTGTTTTACAATATCTGAAACTCGTCAACCGCATTACAAGCAATGAACGGAAAACCATGTAATGCTCAATGTCTGTGCAACCTGTGCCAAGTCAATAGATGTGATAAATGTTCCCCTGTCCATAAAATGCTCATATAGCAGTGGCTGTGTGTTTACTTTGCAAAGCAATACATGAGAGTAAAAGTCCTTTCCACACTCATAAACTCATCTCTGGAGAAGCACTTACCGGCTATTGTTTGGCCGCAAGACAGCATTAATATACAAATGAGCAAAAGTGTATACAGTATAAGGATGAGAGATATACACAGACAGAGATACACACACACACACACACACACACACACACACACATTCTACACAGCTGGAATGACTCTCTGCAGACTAATGTAATTAATAGCTTTTTATCCATGTAGAATTTGAAATGAAGATGTAAATTGTTCGTTTAACATAGCCATAGGACATGGAGGCTTCTGCTGTCAAAGTCAATTACAGACTCAGCATAGTCCCAGACTTTATGAAAACCTAATCAAGATGTGGTCTGTGTGTGTGCGCATGTGTGCTTGTGTGCATATTAGCATGTCTGGACACAATATGAGACATGGAGCGCGAGACTGCACGTGCGTTTGTATGTGTGTACATGTGAGTGTAAGCAGAAAGCCTTATTCTGGGAAATACAGCATCTACAACTCGAATCTTATCAACAGAGGAAAAAGTTCTGTGTTAGCTACTGTATCAAAAGTGGAATATAGTCTTCATTATTATTATTATTGTTATTTTACAGATTATTTCAATTGCTTTGGCTCATTTTTCCAATATGTCTTCAGAGTTCTTAGCGCTGAAGGTGCAGTCGTCAAAACAGCTCTTACATTCAGCAAAACACTATGGTTGATGTGCATGGGGCTTTAAAGTTTTTGATCCTCATCTTCTAATTTCCAGTCTTGCCCTACTTTTTTTTAAGCAGCAGTGAATGTCTGCTGTACCAGACTATTATCTTTCTGAGGATAAGTAACAGCTATTATGTATGAAAAGTGAAAATTCCTCACATTTTAAGAACGCGAGGTTTTTCCATTCCACTTTGTGAAGCAAAAGCACACTTGTATTTACATTTAATCTGATTTTTTCCCCTATCTCTATATCTAAAGTACAATAAACAGAGAAAGAAAAGTAATGTAAATAGAACGAAACAGAACAAAAGCATGTTGACCATCAATTTAAAGAAGAACATGTCATTTAGAAATAAAGCAGGCCTGCAATGTGCAATATTATACCACAGTGAAAAGGACGAGAAAATATGTTGTGAATGCTTTTGCTGCAGTCCTTGGCCACAGATTCTCATCAGCCTGACATCTAATGCTCTCCCTTGCAATGTATGGGGGGAAAACTGCCCGAGTCATCCTCTCAACTTTTCGGCATTTTCATATATTCTTTTTGTCTGTTCTTGACTACAAAGTGATATATCTGTAGTCTTCTTCCTCTTCTGGCTCTGAACAGGCTCCTGCAGTGTTTCCAGACTGTTGTAACTCTGGTGGTCTTGGCAGATTTTGACATTTAAATTGACTATTTTTCATGCAGCGACTTACACAATGAAACGATTCTAACACACGTTGGAGGATAAAACTATTCAACTGAGACGAGACTATCTGTTTTGATCACAAACACATATAAAACCACAGTATTGCTCAAATTGCAGACAGTTGAGCAGTTTCTTAAATGTGCCGAAGTGTGTGCAAATGCTAACATAACTTTAGCTATCATTAAAAAAAAAAACAGAGCTAAATGGTGTTGCATGGTGTTTTAGCAAAGGGAAGACAAAAAAATTATAGGAAGATTCAGAATGACATGGAGGATGTTTGGGGGAAGCTTATCACCATTCTTTAAATTGCAAATGAGAAAAAAAATTGCATTTCCACTGCTTTCTTATCAAGAAAACCAAGACAATTGAAAGACTTTTGAAACCTGATCCATCTAAATTCATTTTGGCAGTAAGACCTAAAACATACAGCAAGAGTCATAAACTGCCCTAAACTTTTATAGCCACAATCTCGAGATGATTGTATTTCTTATATTAATGTTATTTATTTTGTCATAAACAGGATATGACAAGTGACAAAAACTACTCTGTGTTTATCAGGCCTGTAATGTGTGTTTTTAACATGTTTTAGTGCTTTGTATCTCGTTCTATTTAATCTGAACAAGCACCTAAAAAAGGCTTTGATCACTGTCGGCCTCTCTCGTTTTTTTTTTTTACCACTCTTCATTTTAAAGTTCTGTTTTTAAAACCTTACAATGTAACTACAGCTCAGCCCATGCAGCAGTATATTAATGACTAACCTCGTAATGTGGATTATCTCAGTTGTTCTCTTGACTGAAATTTGGTCCGTTTACAGCATCCTGCCATGTGATTGCATTTGTCCCAAAACATCGGGAACCCTCACGGTAACTTTTAACGAGTGGAAAAAGTTAGCGTTCATCCTCCAGCTTCACTGTGTTTATATTATGCTAACATAGCTGTGTAGCTAGCCACCATGTAGCACATCATTATATACCGGCTAGCCAAACTTCAGTAACCCTACGAACATCACTGCTGTTTAGTTCCCTGTCTTACAGAACTCAAGAAGTGATAGCAGAGCTATACGTTTTAATTTTTCAGAAATCCCTCAGCCTTAACATGGTATATTATTTAATCTGGAGACTTCCCGCATACCACTAGATGGAGCCCAAGTACCACGAGTGGTACGCGTACCACAGTTTGCGAACCAGAACCATTGGTATAAACCATTATGGTACCAGATTTCTAACAGTCGGGACAACCTACCTGTCAAGTCCCTTTTTCTATTGTGAAAGTAAAAACTGAAATATAGTTTTTACTCTTTGTGGTATTTTACTTATTATTATTTTTACTTACAAATTATTTAATTTAGATTAATTGATAAGCAGAAAATCTATCATTACAAAACAATTTTTTAAGCAAAAATATCCAAAGCTAGCTTATTAAATATGAATGTTTACTATTATTATTGTTATTTATTCTTCAACAATAGAAAACTTAATCAACTAACTATTTTGTGATTATTTTGACCAATGACTGTTTTCCACGGTCATTGTTTTTGACTGTCAAACTAAACCAGCAGTCTGAACATGTAAACTTTGATGGCCGTTTTCTTTTCCAGTCTGTACCATCTGTGACCACATTTATGACACTGAATCTATAAAAATACGGTAAACTTTAGATGTTTTTATAATCATATTCATTTTTCTGGATGACTATGCAGTGATACTACATTCATTAGTGTATTTCTGTATAAGCTACCAAACAGTGCATAACAACAAAACCATTAACATTTCACGTAAGACCTAAGACTCTTTTTAGTTTCTCACCTGCTGATCATCGACTGGAGATCGTTTTTTTTTTTTATGCACATTTCTGTTTACCCACGCAGTGCTATTTATCACTCAAAAAGTCAAAAACAGTAGTGAAAAATCTTGTCAAACTTTTTAATGCAACTTGTCATGCCAGTGGATGACTGACACAAATTCTGTTGACAGACCTCAAATACCCAAATGAGCAGTCGAGTAAGCCATGCAGGCGGAGGTTTGCTTGTGTGGAAAGTCATTTATAAACGCCAAGGGTAGCCATTCATGCTCAATGATTTAGGACTTTCAAAACACATTTCTAGCTCATTTGAATAATAATGGTCATAAAAAACACTGCCTCGGGCGCAGCAAGCATACATCAAGCAACAACAAATGCCTTCTGAAGTTGTCGAAAGACCCACAAACACGAAAACAATTAGGACACACAACTTAATTTGCAAAGAGTATATTTCCCAGTTACGCCTTGCTCATTTTAATGAGTTTGAAGGCAGGAGTGTCTTGTAGTTCGTGCTGCTGATTAATTTACTGTTGCAGACATACAGTGAAGTCTCAGACAGACCTCCATTAAACTTCAGCATGTTTATGCAGATGTGCACACTCAGGCCTGTTTGCACAGCACACATACAAAAACATATTGTGCTCTACCTGGTTTCTTAATCGCACTAGGTAGCTGGTGATACGACACTCAAACACCCACATGCACAGACTCAACACAAAGATGGATCAAACAAACCTACCCACTTCAAACAGATGACCTCGCGATTGCCTTACATCAAAACTGCATGCAATTAAGGCTGAGTAGTGTTCATCAGCCTGGCCTCGCTTTGTCCAGAGGCTTTTCATTGTCCAGCACACTCAGCAGCAAACATCAGCGTGGGGAATCAAAAGATGAGTGCAATTACATTTTACCAGTGTGTGTAAAAAAATAATATATTGACCTTTAACATCTGAATAAAAATAATTTTAGGATTTCAGCGTACATTCTTGACACGTTCACAGGCTTACAAAATTTAAATTTGCACTACACAGATTTGAAACATCCTAACAAGATAAGATCAAAGATATAGGTCTATAGGTAAGCATACTAAATAACTTAAATATTTGTATCTTTTTATTAAATGCCTATAATGCAACCGTTACATACAATAATCAAGTATATCTCTGAAGTATTGCCACTACTAGAAGGTATGGATTACCTAGACACTGAATTTTTGATAATGCCTTCTCTTGCAGTGCTGCTTATTTCAATGATATAAAAATACACATGATCTTTTTGGACATTTAAGTTTAAAAAACCGATAAAAAAAAATCGCTAAAGACATGTCAGTGTGTTGTAGGGAAGCGAACCATTATAGCAACAGAAAAAAAGCTCTTCATCTGATCATGTCGTGAGGCTTAAAAATGCAGTGGCAACACAGTGGTGCTGAGATTAGCACTGTTGCATAACAGCAAGAAGGTGCAGGGTTTGGCTGGAGCCTGTCTGTGTGGGGTTTGCATGTTCTGTCTTTGCCTGTGTGGGTTCTCTCCAGGTCCTCTGGCTTATTCTCATAGTTCAAAGGGATGCTTGTTAGGTTCTAAATTGGCTGCAATGGGTTTCATGGATGGGCCCTGAATTGGATAAGCAGAAGAAATGTAGGAGCTTAAAACATTTAAGTTACAGCTTTTTTTGCATCTTCGTCTGCAGTAAATGCGATTTAGTCTTCTGTTTGGGAAGTTGTTCAGTTTTTGGTTTGTTACAGTTACACCATCCAATTTCACTTGTTTCACATTTTCTGAGCCCACTTTGTGACATGTAACCATGACACATGAATTTACGCTGGAGATTTTACATGCTGTTCGTCACATGTTTTCCCTAGTCTGGGTCACTCTTTGTTTACCCTTATTGCACTGAGTGATAACCATTGTTAGCCTTGTGATAATGCAATGTAACCGAGAGCATATCATTTACTGATGTAGCCAAGTGAGACTTTTATTGTCAGACAGATACAGAGGTCATGTCTGTTCATTTTAGATGTTTTCAACATTTTTAAGAGAAGTTGTTAACTTATTATTAAAGTTTGGCAAATATGTATATAAGACACATACTATAAATGGAATAATGTATATAAAATAACAATAAAACAGCCTGTCAAACAGTGGTCTAGATACAGTTTCTTTGACAAATGGAAAGCTGCACACTCTGACTGACTTTTCCCTTTCCGCAGCTTGTCATACACAGTCGCCTCACTGATTGGCTTTTATTGTCTTTGTTGAGTGAGAATAGCACATTGCCTGTCTCCACTGGAGACCATATATACGCATCCAGACAGCACATGCTTCCACACATGAAACAACATGCTGAGATACACGTACGCTCTTTAGGCAAAGAGGACAATACCCACTGCAGCCTAGGTGGAAGTGACACAAACAAACGCACACAGCTCACTGACTAAAAAAGTGACTAGCAAACAATGCAAAGTGGAAGCATATTAATATTTAAATAGATCATTTGCAAGATTGCTATAATTAGCAGCTCATATTCATGTATTCACTTCAGGGATATCACATCGAGACATGTCTACTTATTCAAATAAGATGCAACATGTCACAGGGTGCATATATGCAAATGCACATATGCCACTAATTACACATTGCCTGTCACAAAGAGAGAGAGGCTTTCAGCAAAAATGTTCAAAGTTCTCTATGAACTGCTCAACCAGGCTGCTCAGGTCTAATTAAAACATGCATGTCCCCAAGGCCTTATCAAAGCACTGTAGAAATATGTACATCTCAAATAGAGGAGAATTAGCTAAATAAAGGACCTCCCTGGTGCTTTTGTCCTGCTCACATTCCAGGCACTGCGCTAACAAACTTTATTTCTGATTGATACTGATCGTCCACCGCAGGGATTTGAGAATATTTTGACCTGAGGCGGGGGACTTTTATTTTGACATCTTTTCCCCTGGCACCATCCCAGATTTGATACCGTACTTGACACCAGCTGTATTGAAGGCTGTTGTGATGGAGATTGTTATTTTAATGAGGTGGAAATGAGATGTAAACCTTCTAGGAAGTGTTTTCTAATTAACCAAATGATTTGGCCTATGGGGTTGGCTACTGACAAATCATGCATTGTGTACCACACGAGGCTGATAACAGGATTTATTTTAAGGCTTCAAAGAGCCAAAGATTCAAGAAGTGCTTTACTTTTTGCCACAACTTCTGACTGATTCTTGCTATAATGTAATTTTGTGGCTTGATTTGATGAAGAGTAACAGAGAAACATTTATGAAGTAATTAACTGTAAATAATGAAAAACACTGACATTTTCACAGAAAAGCTCTTTTCAACTTTTAGAAAGGTCATGTTATGACATGCAGATTGAAGTGAATAACTTAAAGCTGACATACTGTAATTCACTGCTGGGCAGGAGAGACAACCTCATTAATGTTTCCTCTATTGTGCATGCAGTTTGACCAGCAAATGAACATTAATTATTTTTCAAGTTCTGTGCATTAATGTGTATTTCTCCAAAAGAATTTTACAACCAAATAGATAAACAGAATTGCATCTTTCTAAAAAAAATTGATCTGACCACTCACAGTACACCTGTGTGTACACACACACACACACACACACACACACACACACACACACACACATACATACATTCATTCTAACATATACTTGCATTTGTACACACAATGCATCCATTCTGCAGAGCTCAGAGGTGTCCAGAAGCCTGTCTGTGTGAGGAAAATGTATGCAGCTCAAATCAAAGTGATGTTGCGCACAGTAATCTTTCTCTATTAAGGCTGTCACTTTTTGCAATCTTTTTGCAATTGCGGTCTAATATCCTTTACCACTCCACTGCTGGGTTGGTGAGCTTCTGCAAGGCTGCATACACACATGCACTCGCTGTCTCATCACACACTTCCACGGCGTGCGGGTATCCCACTGAAGGAGTCAGTCATGTGTGTCTTTCAGATAGGAGCTGAGAAAGCTCTTGATTAGGACAGGAAGTCATGTGTGTAAAATTTACACTTCTTTACCACCGCCATCTTTCTATACACGGTGAATGTAACGTGTAATGCGAGGCTGTGTGTGTCCGCGTGTGGAGCGCACATCTATAGAAGCCATAATTAACTGACGTAAAAGTAAATAGTAATATAAAATTAATTACACGCTTACAGTGGATTCCTTTGTACCTTTTAAAGCGAGCTCAGTTCTAATTTCGAGGTAAAATAATTAGATCCAGAGCTGTTTGGGAAATGAGACGCCTTGCCTCCTCTATGAAATACAAATTATTTACACTTGGTTTGTTTCTGATGATAAAAATTCGAAATGAAGACTCAACAGTCTTGTGAACTGCCGATAAAGTGACTATTGTCTAATTCCACTGATCTTTCTCAGGTGTGTTTAATTTTTTTCTCTCTCTGTCTCTTTTGATTAAACTCCATTTACTGTGAAAATACTGTAATTTATACTGACAGCTGCACAAAATCCCCTCAATATGCATGGGTTGACCAGAGTTTACCTCTGTTGAAGCATTCGTGCATTTAAAAAAAAAATCTATTCATGCATTTTAGTATTTAGTATTTAGTATTTATTTATTTATTGTCATTGTCAAGAACAATGAAATTGCGTTTGGGGCTTCCATACAACCCCCCAAAAAAGAAGAAAATAATAAATACCCCTTAAAACCCAAGTGTACATATTTAACCCAGTGTGACTCCAATGCAATAAGACAATCCTTAGCAATAATGTTCGTAGAAATTCAGACAAAGACCTGAGAAACATGACAAAATACAACAATGCAACCCATTCAATATTATTGTACTGTGAGATATGATATCAGATATGATAGTTATCTATTTAAGAAAGGGGGGGGGGGGCAGGAGGGGGAAGAGAATAAAGATATGATGCACCAATGCAGACCAGTTCATTGCTATTAAGAAGTTGGATATGGTTATTGTCCGTGAGAGGGGGGCAGAGAGTTCAGGAGCCTCACAGCCTGTGGATACAGGCTGTTGGCCAGTCTGGATGTTCTGGCCTGTATAGACCTGTACCTTCTCCCTGAGGGCAGCAGATGGAAAAGGTGGCGCGCAGGGTGATGTTGGTCCCGCAGGATACTGTGCACCCTCCTCAGACAGCGAGTGGGGAAGATATTACTGATCTCTGGCAGACTTGTTCCAATAATTCTGCCAGCTTCTTTCACCACCCGCTGGAGTGCTTGCTGATCGGCCTTGGTGCAGCTGGGGAACCACACTAGAAATCCATACGTCAGAACGCTGCTGATGGCACAGTTGTAGAAGTTCAACATCAGAGATCTGGGAATGTGTGCGCTCCGCAGTCTCCTCAGGTAGTAGAGGCGCTGTTGGGCCTTCCGTACAACTGAGGTGATATGGTTGCCCCAGGACAGGTCCTCGGTCACAGTTACCCCCAAGAATTTAAAACTGCTCACCCTCTCCACCGCCTCACTGCCAATGAAGAGAGGCAGATGGTTGTTATGACCCCTCTTCCGGAAATCTACAATGATCTCCTTGGTCTTTTTGGTGTTTAAGACCAAGTTATTGTCGTGGCACCATGACTCTAGTTGTTGCACCTCTGTCCTATAGTTTGTCTCATCATTGTTGGATATAAGTCCGAGCACTGTAGTGTCATCTGCAAACTTAACAATGAGATTGGACGCGCAGGAGGAAATACAGTCATGGGTGAAGAGAGTGTATAGCAGAGGGCTCAGAACACACCCCTGAGGGGCACCGGTGTTGACCACAAGGGTGGAAGAGGTGTTCTTACCCACTCTGACACTCTGTCTACGGTTAGTGAGGAAGTCCACAATCCAGTTGCACAGAGAGGAGTTAAGTCCCAGTTGGTGGAGTTTGGGACGGAGTTTGTATGGCCGGATGGTATTAAAAGCCGAGCTGTAGTCTACAAAGAGGAGCCGTGCATAGGTGTTCCTGTGTTCCAAGTGCTTCAGTAATGTGTGCAGCACTGTGGCGATCGCATCCTCGGTTGACCGGTTCTCCCTGTATGCAAACTGGTGCGAGTCCAGGGATGGTGGAAAAGCAGCTCTGATGTGTTTAATGACCAGTCTCTCCAGGCATTTGGCGGGAATGGGGGTGAGTGCCACAGGTCTGAAATCGTTCAGACATGTGACATTTGACTGTTTTGGGATGGGAACGATGGTTGCTGCTTTGAAACAGGATGGTACCAGTGAACAGGACAACGAGGTGTTATATATAGAGGTGAAGACGTCCGCCAGGTCCGCAGCACAGTCTTTTAGCACCCGGCCCAGCACTCCATCCGGCCCGGCCGCCTTCCTGGTGTTAATGCTCCGGAACACACGCCTCAGCTCATGAGTGCTCAGGACCGGAGCAGGGTCGGTTGAGGGGAGAGGGGACAGGAAACACTAATTTGTAAAAACTGATGTTTTTTTCTTCTTTTTTGGTTTGCGTACTGTTAAAATTGTCTCATCTATGTTTAATTCTGTTGGAAACCTACTACATTTCCCAGAATCCCTCCTGAAAACATCCAGAAAACGTACTTAAACTTGTCAGCTGTTTTGGGAGTAGGGAGCAGTGAAAATGCCAACCAAGTGAGTAAGCTTTCCCAGGAGAGAGAAAGCGAGGGTCACAATTAATCAAGACACAACTTGTCTTATGACAGCAATATCACATTATGGACTATTGATGCAAGCGTCACAGGAGAAATTGCCATCTCTTGGAATGGAATTTTCCCATACTGCCGAACATAAAATTGGTTAAAATCCTATGCTGCTTGGTTCTCAGAGGCGGAAACAACCATCTAAGAGCCGCAGATATTTTAGATATAGATGCAGTATAGATGAAGTTACCTGAAATTTCTTTTTTCTTTCTTTCTTTCTTTCTTTCTTTCTTTCTTTCTTTCTTTCTTTCTTTCTTTCTTTCTCACTTATTTACTTACTTATTTATTTTAAAGGTTTGCATTTATAGCACTGGATTGCTGGGAGGAAACTTTGTGCTGAAGCTCTAACATAATTAGAAATAAACATGTTAAAAACTTGTTAATTACTACAACTGCTAATGCCAACACTCTGTGTTATATTAAATTCAAATTAATTCAGTTTAATTCAGTTTTAATTCAGCTTTATATTAGAAAGATGCTATAATAATCTAGGGGAAATCTCCAAAAATCATAAGACTCCATATAAGCAAGCATTTGGTAACAATAGGAAGGAAAAACTCCCTTTTAACAGGAAGAAACTTGTGGGAAAACCAGGCTCAGGCAGCCATCTCCTGCATCAGGTTGGGGTGAGGGGAGGAAGACATGGCAAAAGAGCCTGTGGAAGAGAGGGGGAGATTAAAAATAACTAACAATTAAATTCAGAGTGGTGTACAAACACATAGTGGGTGAAAAAGGTGACTGAAGAAGAAACACCCATCCGCCTAGGCCTGTTGCAGGGTAACTAAAGGAGGGTTCAGGGTCTGATGTAGCACTAACTATATGCTTCATCAAAAAGGAAAGTTTTAAGCGTAATCTTAAAGGTAAAGATGGTATCTATCTCCTGAATCCAAACTAAGAACTGATTTCATAGAAGAGGGAAAGCTGAACGCTCTGCCTCACATTCTACTTTTAAATGTCCTACAAACCACAAGTAAACCAGCAGTCTGAGAGCAAAGTGCTCTACTGAGGTGATATAGTACTAGATAAGATGGGGCCTAATTATTCAAGACCTTGTGTGTGAGGAGAATGATTTCTCTAAGCTAATATGTGAGAAACATGGTCTCTTAATATTCAGGCCTGCCACATTAAAACCGTTGGTTCTGCAAGGCAGTGTTCTTAGAAGGGCTTCTATTGGTCCCAAAATCATCTCATTTAACTGAAAGCACCTAATGAAAAAGTGGAAAGCAAAATCATCTGCTTGTTTGGTCAGAATGAAAATGTGCAGATTCGTTGGCCTGCAAGGTTAAAACATATTTCAGTGATGACATCAAAGAGAGCCATACTTGGCTTTGGTTCCATGCCACATTGTGTATAAATAAGGACAGTATTCCTGCACCTTTATTACTGTTTCATATTACCTCTTATTGTGCAAAACATAGCCCACCTACATGCTACAATTTGCAGTACATTTAGTATTATTGACCAAGGTCCATAGGCCCCTATAATTTAAGATACCAAGCGCAGACTTCTGCTGCGCTTCACTACAGGGTCCCTAATATCCTTTGGATTGAAGGCGCTTTAGTTTCCGCTCCAACAACATTAGATGGGTAAAAAGGTAAGAATTTCCTAAATGCATATGGAGTTATCTGAAATCATGGCTCTAGTATTCAGTCCTCTCCCCTCCTCCTCCCTTTTCTCCTCCTTTTTCTCTCTCGCCCCTTCTTTCTCAATTGTGTCCCTCGCCTCTGGCAAATGGGAGTCATTTGTTTGTGTGAACTTCCCATAACCCGCAGTGTGTGAGACACTTATCATTCAGAGTGGGGCTGCTTCGTCCCGAGTTGTAATACCTCTTCTCTTCTCTTCTCTTCTCTTCTCTTCTCTTCTCTTCTCTTCTCTTCTCTTCTTCTCTTTGCCATGTCTGTCCCATTTGACATTTACCATGGTTCATCATAAACAAGTCTCCATATTTCTCTATTCTTTCATTCTCTTCATAATCCCTGCTGCCTTTTTTTCTCCCTCTACAGTACACCCCCTGCACTCTCATTCTCTCTCTCTCTCCAATCTCATTTCCTATGTAATCTCAGGCTACAGAGGACCATTTTCATTCCTGCTCTACTCATCTTATCATCCACCCTGTCACCTCCTCTGTCTGCTGTCCTTTTTTATATTCCTTTATTCTAACAAGTCTGCATCTGAGAACCCATCAATAGTCCACCCCTTTTCATTTCCCTAATGTAACCCCACACTTGCACACACATACACACAGCACTGTGTGGCCCTAACCCTTAATTTCATCACCGTAACCTGTTCCCCCATCATTGCAATGTGGTGGACCCCGCTCCCTATAACTATGTAATTGACTGTGTGTGTGTGTGTGTGTGTGTGTGTGTGTGTGTAGCCAGCAGTGCACTATTTTAAATCTGCGTGTGGATTATCTCTGCAGGTCAAAATGAACAGCAACAAGACAAAGCAGATAACTTAAAGAAGGAAGAAGATGTAAAGGGGTGAAAAAATTGTGAGACAAAAATAAATATGAAGGTGACGAAAGGAGGGTGAGACTGGGAGGGACAGACAAAGAGGAAAAGAGTGATTTCAAGGAGGGAAAGCTGTCACCGAAGGCCGAGGTGAACCCTCACCCTCATGCTTGCTTTAATCCCTCATTTATGTGAACTCAGCTTTGGAAATGAAGCTGTCTCTGTATTTTTCTTCCCTTCACCCATCCTGTGGTATAATCAGAAACCACACATGCATTCAACACACACACGCACACACACACACACACACACACACACACACACACACACACACACACACACATATACACAGTTGCAGGACAGAGACACAGAAAATCACTCAGGAGAGGTTTTAAATTCATTCCAGAGTTAGAGGCAGAGATTCATACCGCCTCACCTTGTCTCCTAGAGGAGAAATCATCGGATATGTTAGAGACAGAGGGGAAATATGGGTAAATGCACTGGTGAGGAATGATAGTCTGCAATCTCCGGCTGTAATCTCGGATCGCTGACACATGCCATTCATTTCAGACTGTACCAATATTCTCCTGCGTGGTCTGGAGCCAAAGTGTGTGACTTTGCAATTTTTTTTAGCCATTTTCCATAAAAAAAATAAATCACAGTTTTAAATCACAAATGCAAAGTTACATTTAAAAAAAGAAAGAAAGAAACGCTGAAAACCCCTCTCTTTAAAAATCTTTATTGCTTAACTAATCCTTAAGCTTTGATCTTTAATTAGTTTGGGAAAACCACAGATGAAGAATAAATGGTAAAAAGAAACATGTCAGTGTGTTTCACGCTTCAAACACGTTAAATAAAATGACTGATATAAGCACTGTGACATCTTAAATGTTGCAGCTAAATGAAGGTGGCTTGTTGCATTTGTGAATCTGGTTCAGATTTTTTGATTCTTTTATTATTGAAATTGTGATTATTTTAATCTTTTATTTGGCTTAGGATGGCAGAAGAAGAAGGAAATATATATACACGCAACCAATAAAATGCAACACGTCCCTGTGGAAACAACAGTACTGTACAGCCATCTAGTGGTCATGACAGAAAAAGGCAGTGTGGATTGTTATTTGATGAACAGATCAGAAAAGGGGGATTAACTTTTTGCAGCCCAGCTCTCAGCACTTATACAACAAATAATAATATTGCAGTTTGAAATCAGTTTTTCTCCAAAGCAAGTTAATCGATGCCCTATCAGCTTAGCCACTCTAGAAGCAATGGCCACTTTAGAACTTCTCAATCTTAAGTGTAAAATTAAAACATGCAAACCTAAGATCCAGCTAAGGAAGACCAAAACATTTCACAGTTGCATCCTTCTTTTGTTCCTCCTTCTGTCTGTCTCCTCATCCCTTTGTTTCACCTTCCTCAGGTGGAGTGAGTATCATACTGGTTTGTAATAGCGTGCTGTCAGTGTGGGCCGCTGTGAGGTGAGGTGTGGGGAGGAGAGCAGTGCGTCTCAGATGAGATATGTGACTGGCATGCTAACACGCAGTTTTATCTGAGCAAAAAGAGAGAGAGACAGGGCCCCCATATCTCCTCACTATAGGCCTTTGATTAAAGCTCCCCAGGTACGCACACATACTCACAATTCCAATAACACACACAGGAGTGTACACCCACTCACCCGCTCGGATTCTAAATAAATTGCAGCTGGGAGAACACACACACACACACACACCTACTGTATATGCACATACACACATCTTTCCGTTGCAGGTGGTGTTGTTCTGACCTAAGCCAGGTAGCTTGTCCATTATGGAGTTGATAGGAGGATTTGGCCATGTTGATTCTAGACAACATCATCTCCTCCGCCATAAATAACCTGAATGTTTTCTCTGAGTCACACCACAATATATAGACAATAAGAGCTCTCGGCTTTATCCCTGGGTTGCATCCACTGCACGCAAACAATCACACATACACATAAACCTCCATAAAATGATTGCGTGTGGACGGACGTAAGCAGAATCACAGATTTAAAAGTACAGTTGGCCCCTCAGCTTAGTTTTATTGTAAATTACAGCTTTGCATTCGAGTTTGGCTTCAATGTTTGTCTCAAAAATGTGTTTTCCTCAGATGGACCACGGGGGGAAGCTGGTTTGCTTTTAGATGAGCAGCGTCGTCCGGCGCTGTGGTCTCAATAGCTTGCCAATAAAGCTTTGGATACAAACTGTATACCCCTGACCAGTGGAACTATGGGGGAGTGTGATGACTTCCATGAGGGAAGTAATAGACAAGCCACACTCACTATTACTGAATGTGGGTAAACCATATTGAAATATATTTCTGCCAATTTGTCATTATCTGTGTCTATATTGTCTTCCTTTCCAAATATGGAAAAAAAGTCAATTTTACCTTTTTTCCATATAGCAAAAAAACCCTATACTGAAATTACTTTTTATGGTTGTAGAAACAGATAAATTGGAAAGGAATCATCTTTTTTTCCAGACATTTTTTTATTTGTTTTATAAAACACAAAAATGAATGAATGCATAGACATATAATATTTCATATATTACATATACAACAAGTAGTACACCTGGCACGCTGTTGTATTTCACCTCTTCACAGCTAGAGGGTAGTACTGTGCTACAGCATAATGTACTGAATGGCAAGGTCATTACAGTTAATCCAAATTGACAAATTCATTCACAAGCACTTCTTAAAGATTGTCTTTTAATCAACATATAAATTCAGAAATGTACACATCATCAGTACAAACCAACCAAAATATACAGCTGATTCAAGAAACTGAATGGATTTATATTTTCTGTAATTTTGAATATATACAGCAAGTTAAATATTATCCACATTCCTTTCTGCATTTATCATGAATTTCATTACTGCAATGCTGATCTTTATTATATTAATATATGTATGTATATCAGGCAAGTCTCATTGTGTAAGCTATGTGTATTATAACTCAGTATCAAATATTAACTACAAATTTAAATATATATATAATTTTGTTGCATAACTGTCATTTACTTCCTGTGTACATACTTTAGTTTAGAGGTGAGCACAGTTTTAGATGTATTAGGCCCAAAAGAACAGTATTATTTTTGTGATAGCCAGCTTTTTTTCCTGAGTATCTTTAATTTTTTTTATATTTATTTTTTTGCAATAGCTTTTTTTCCTATAATGAATAAAAGCAATTTTTGTACATTCACATATTTTCAGATAAGTTATAAACAGTACCGTTTAGTACATTAGGATTGATCTACAGTAGATATATGTTTTATATATATGTATAACCAATCAAGTAAGAAATTTAAGACAAGAAAGAAAGTTAAAAAAAAAAACATTTTCATTTCACTAAGCAAGAAGGGTGCCTTACTGACTTGAATACCATCAGTCAGTTAATGGTTTTAAGTGACCACATAGATGCACAACTTCCTTCATTAATCCCAGTTTTGCAGCAGAATATTAAACTCTGAGGGCTCAATTTTCTTGAGACCGAACACAGATGGAGGCTCAGACACAAAAGCAGCAACAGGTGAAACAGAAAGCACACGAATTTCAAAATAAAAATCAAGCTACATCACCTTAAATAGGCTGTCAGCAGTGCCTATTTAAACAGACCCATTTATGTCTTAAAAGTAAAGTCAGCATTCTAAATATAAAAGAGTGTCTCTGCAAAATACCAGTTTAAAATACTCATCAAACAAAATAAACAGTCTTCAGGTCACTTAGAGATAATTTTGTTAAACAAACGGTCAGACTGAAATTCAGTGAAACCATGAAGAGAGCTCCTGCCGCCACCATCTGGACTTTTTTTTTTTCTTCCGGTGTGCTGCAAGCTTTTATCTTCCTTACTCAGCACAGCGAAATTAAAGGCTACTGGACCCCTGCGGGAGTCTATCCCTGATATTTAAAAATAAATTTGGAAGGCATGCATTTGAGCTTGTTTTAAAATGTTTTCACCAACATGTTTACTTGTTTAACATTCAGGTTGGATGAAAGTCATGTGAGCAAATATTTATGAATATGATTCCAGTGGTCAAAATGAAATATTATACGAATGTAATGTGAATATATATAAGTTTAGATAGAGTCTGGACTTTGTATTACACATAATATATGTGTGTGTGTGTGTGTGTGTGTGTGTGTGTGTGTGTGTGTGTGTGTGTGTGTGTGTGTGTGTGTGTGTGTGTGTGTGCGCGAACGTATTTTGATGGAGCTCGGAACTCATCCTGGGGACAGCTGCATTACTCCAGATGATTTCACTGTTAAATCTCTGAGAAATAGCTTTCTAGTGTGATGCTCAGAAAAACAGAGAACATGCCTTTAGTTGACGGATCCTGCTGCCAAGTCTGGAGATTTAAATGAATAATAAAGTTGCTGCTGTGCCATCATCGCAACTTAAATACAATCCCTCTTTCATATCAGTGACTACAGTGGAAGCACACGTATCATTCTTGCTGCGGTGTGATGACTATGGGTAAGACATGGTCTGAGCGTGTTTTAAGGCAAATACAATTTTGTGCTAAAATGAGCACCAATGTTTGACTGCGCCGCCTGATCAGGATACCCAGAGTCTGCGCTGCCAAACACTCTGGTGCCAGGAAATAAGCAAATAAGCATAGACACACACGCAGACACACACAGACAGGGTTGTACCTGAAAAAGACTGCATAAACATTGTGCTTTTCTTTTGTGAGTTTTGCCACTGTAAGAAAATAAAACCTTGAAATGTGGTGCACATAACCGGTTAGGATATTGTATCAGGAGCTCCAGGAGTCATGGGGTAGGAAAGTCTAACTGTTGACACTGAACAGAGATTTCTGTCATAATTTTCATACCATGCCTGGATAATGAACAGGGGGCAAGGAAACTGATCTGCTGTCAGATTCGTTGACATAATGCAGGAAAGAGTCAGGGGTCTGTCTGTGCAGAAGGTGAAGGGCTCGCTGGAGGACAAACAGGCTGGGGAAAATGTTTGTACATTTCCGGTGCAGGACCCTGCGGGGGCGATGGGATGGGAGTGTCTGGAGAGGCTGCAGGAAAAGAGACAGGGACAAAGCAACATTTGTAGGATTGTGTGATATACATACATATATATTACAGATTTTAATTACTTTGTTGAAGCATAATTTTAAAAAAAAAGTTTTTGGACACACTCTTTAGATAAGATAAAGTGTGTGTTTGTTTGTGTGTATGTCACGTTTGCTCCAGTGTTACTGAATGCACTTTACATGACTGCATGCATTTTTGTTTGTGTGTGTGTTAACTGATAGCATCCAGAAACTTACCTATTTGTGGAGTGTGATTGACAGGCATGGTACTGATGACCAATGTGTGTCCAGTCACAGGGTCCTGGGCCAGCTGGGTGTGTGCTGAATGGTGCAGGTGTGTGGGTTCTGTTGCAAGCCCTTAAAATATAACACAGGTGCAAATAAACTTCAACACACAGTGATGAAGTTGTAACCAGAGTAATTTTGCAGATTTCTTCCTACTTTGTTTCATGCGCTACTTTATGTTCAGGGGTGTGGATAAAGGGGGCACCCGGGGTGGCACTACCTCCCTGAAATTTGATTGCCACTCCTTGTTGCCCCCTTTAAACTGTGTTGCCATGTCAGATAAATGTATAATTAAATGTAATAATAAATGTATAATTACGTACTGCTAAATAAGTTAAATGCAGTGATAAAATTTTGAAAGTTGGACCCCCTCTCATCGACCTCAGTAGTCTGGGCTACTGCCTACCATCCCCTGTAAATGTAGAGACTATGTCATTTATGTATACCACTCAGTAAAATTAAACATATATGCTGTTGTAACCAGACTAACTTTTATTCAGCTTTTACCATATTACAGTTGCAAAGCAGTTAGGTTTTTGAGTGTTTCTACAGGTGAGAGGTCTGTTCACATTAAAATATATTAACTCACTGATTTTTCAGCTAGTTTGTTTGTATGTGTGTAGATATCCTATTTCCTTTTAAAAAGATGGGCCAACCTGAATGAACCTTTGCACAGACATTGTCACATATACAGTAAGTCCCAGTTCTTTTGATTTTGGTGTATCATGTTCACTTCATCATTCCCCAGAGGATGCCATGTTATGTTCTCCGATATGTGTATGTCGCCCGTACATGATTTCACGGTCACGAAAATTTGAATCAATGTTCTGTTCGAGTCACCACTGAATACAGATTAAAGAATAAGAAATATGGTCCATAAATATCACAGCCGTAGAACTTAACAGGTGACATTTCATTCAAGTAAAGCTAAAGAAGCTGTAAGTACTGCAAAAGGTTTTTATGTAAGACTTAATTTTTCATATTGGTTATGTGGGTGTTGTTAATGATTCCTGTATTATATATACAACATTTCTTTAAAATATAAATGAATTACTATGAAGGCAGCAGTTTGAAGTTAAAAGACCAAAGGCAGGATGTGAAACCATGAGGCTACAATTGTGATCTTAAATTATTGTAGAAAAAATCCCCTAAAGCACTTTTTTAAAAAATTACAGGTTACATTTTTGTCTGTTTTTGGTGATTATTACCAGACATACTAACATAACCTGTAAGCCGTCTTTCTTTCTGTTTAAACAAGTTTATATATACATATATGTCTGTGCCATTCATGAGTAAAGCTAAAAAAATTACTTGATATGAGAAGACACATTGTTTTTTATAGATGTTTATAAGCTATACAGGATCTTTCCTTTTGTCTTTCAGTTTTGCTTGATCATACTCATTGCTAAATATAATGTCATCTTAACAGAATTTGAATAGCCTGAGAGTTTTTATTACTGCGTTTTGTGTGTGGTTTCGTTCTACGTTCTGACAAGATGCTGGCAAATGCAACAAGTGCAGCTATTTCTGTGCTCTTTCTTTTAAGTCGGGTTGTCATATCATGGAGGGTTTTTTTAAGCATATATGGTGAAAACTGGAAAACATTTTTGGAGATGACTTTTTAGTTTATGTTTCAAGCTTCAATTGTCTGTCATGGCCCTCCTGAGAATATATTTGATGCACTGTAGCTTTAACTTCAGATTTCCCGTATTTATATACATTTAGATGTGTTTGCAGATGTCCCTAGCAGCATCTTATGTACCCGGTTTATTCTATTTCAGCTTAACGTAATATAAATATAAATGCGTATTGTACAAAGTTATTGTGTAAAACTTTTTGCCTCCTGTATATAAACTAGAAAACTTTCAAGCAAGTATTCTTTTCGTTTTCCGCAGTGCTTCATAATTCTGCACTGAGAAATTTCAGCAGAGGATTTGGTGGTAGTGCTCAAGGTCAAATTAGTTTTTTCTGCACATTTACAAGCACAGACATCAGCCAATCTCACCTCCTAGAAGCATTTCATGCAACAGGTTGTCTATCTTGGCCAGGCCGCAAAACTTAATGAACTGGAGCTGTTCGATCATCTGCCAGGTGATGCTCTGCAGGGTGGGCAGCAGGAGTAACAGCTCTCCAAAACGACCTCTGGAGTCATACTGACGATCATTAATGTAGTCTTCCAGACTCATCTGAACCTGTGCGCACGCACAAACACAGAGTCCCTATGTGGTCACATGTCACTGTCATTATAAGCAAAATCCATTTTTCTTTAATTTTGCTGACATATTGAAAGAAGATGTGCATAAATTAAAAGAAAAATACATGATGACATTGAGGTTGACATTGACAGGATGGTTGCTTTTGAAATCAAAATCATTTACATGATTGAAAATTTAAAAAAAAAAAAGAAAAAAGAAAAAAATATCCTAGAACGACCAGATGTCCCGCAACAATCTAGAAAGGTCAAATGCTTGACCTACCTGCAGTCGCATGGTCTTAATCTTCGAAGGATCCCGCAAAGACTTTGCATCTGCAGAATGGAAGGCAAAGCAAGGAAGGGGGGTTGCGTTAAGGCGGGGAAGGGATATAGGACAGGATTGAGGGACGGGGCAGCACAGGATAAATAAATAAATAAATAAAAATGGAAAGATCATGGATGGAATTGCGGATATGAGTGGAATTGATGGAATGATTATGGTCAAACTTTGGCATGAAGTGCAAAATGAAGGATTTAGTGAAGGGGATAGAAAAGGGAGGGAGTAACAAAACATGGGGGCAGGGATTGTGGTCACACTAGGGTAACGTAAAGAGGCAAGAGAGGGATTGGGACCTAACTTTGAGGGGAAATCTAGCCGGGACATGTCGGGAAAGATGGATATGAGCAGAAAAGGCAATGCAGACAAGATAAATTCGTCTGTTCAAATTGATTGTGATGTCTGTCATCATCTGTGGTTTACTATTTTTACTGGTTCTGGGGTTAAATGCCACTTTTTATTCATTACCTGGGTCAAAAAAGACAATAGCCTTGAGTGCTGCAAACTCGTTGTCATCTATTTGTATTTCCTGGAAGGGCCGCACCAGCTCATCCAGGACTCTGTTGGCTACCCTACAGATCTCTGGTTCAGGACTGTCTCTGTGGATCACACAGCCATTACCTGCAGGGACAGTGAGTAAAGTTAGCGGCAGTGTTGAGATGAAGTAGGTACTGAACATGGGTGTGTATGAGGTGGAGCGCTGTGGTATGTGCTTTTGGAGCCAGGTGGATTTTTGTTTCCTTCAGAGAAACTTGTAGACTCTCTTTTAGGCAGGGCAATGGGCTATGGAAAATAGGTGTGGAGATCTTAAGAAGTATAAAAGTGCCTGATTGTTTGTAGTTGCTTACAGTATGATGTATCGATAATGAATAATGTAATTTACAAGAAAAACTTTTGAAGTCACAGAGTAACAGAAAGCTTTAGTTAATCATTCTAAGTCCACATGACTTCACCACACATAAGGAAGAGGCCTTTCTAGTCATTGGTTTCTACCTAAAAGCAGGAAGTCCTTGAATGGCATTGACCTTTTGGCAACCCCAAGCAAGAGGTGTTCACCAGCATGAGCCCGAAGCAAGCTCACCTATGGACAAACACACACAGGTAAACAAAGAACAGAAACAATGTAACAATGCCTCAAATTTAATCATTACCTTCAAATATTCTGTTTTCAAACCTCGCACATCAACAAGTGCTGAAAATTAGTTTCCAAAACCAGACATGAGATAATAAGTACAGTATTGTACAAATGTCCTGAGTCCACCCTCATTTCTCTATATTTTGGTTCCAAGTGCTTGCTTCTAATTTTTGTGGTCTTAATCAATAGTTCTCCAGGATGTCTGAAGGGCTTTGTACCTGACTGTTTTCAGAGGAATGTTTATTTGTTTTGTTTCGCTCTGCTTTTTGTTAAGCTATTTCAAACGGACCTATGAATCATTCAAGCATAAAAAAGGAGTGTAACTCAAGGGATTAACCAATGTTCTGTCTACACATAACAACTCTGGAAAAGAAACCCTTTTAAATTGTATCTTTGAGCACTTTGTTGCTAGCAACCTAAAACCCCCCACAATTTCTTCCCCTTTCCTTAGTTGAATTTATGGCAAATGCCAAAGATAACACAGTTTCACAGGCATAAAATATATAATTTTTTGCACCTGCAAGGGGATTCTCAAAAAGCTGTTACTTGAAAATTTGGCATATCTCAGCGATGTGTGTAAAAACATAGAGAATCTGTACAGGTGGAGGACAAAAGACGATGCGGCAAGCCTAAACAGTATGTGCAGAAGATGAAGAGTAACTGAAGTCACGTCATTAAGAAATAGGAAAACTCCAGCAAGGACCTCAGCAACTAAAATGTGCATCTGGCTAGGGATGGGTACCGGTATCCGGTGCGCACATTTCGGTGCTTTTTTTTTCCTGAGATGTCATACACTTTGGATTCTAGCCAATCATTTTACCTTTGCAAGCGTAGTAGGCGGGCCCAGGTACCTACATTCTTTTAGAGCAGAGCTACAGATTAAAAATGCCCAAGGCGAAGCGGTCAAATTCTGGCTGTACTTCACAGCAAAAGATGCAAACTCAGCAGCCTGCAACAAGTGCTTTAAGGTGATACTGTGCAAAGGAGGTAACACCTCGAATCTGATGAAACACCTGGCGACGTATAGCATTTTGTTAAAAGCCGAGAAATGCGCCGTATTTGATAGCTTGCTGCGAGACTTCACACCGTGCACATCTACTGCGGGTGGGTTGCCTGTTATCGGACTAGGATTTAGTAACATCCCCCAAGAACCCGAAGAGTAGAGTCCTGGCCCGTAGCCCGGCCAGTGTAGCAGAAATGATGAGGGATGATGATGGCAGCAGCAGCCGTTCTTCTCTGCGTGAGTAGCTTAATGTTGTTCGTGTGTAAGCTAACCACGTTATTGAATTAATGCATGTAAGGTGAACTAGCAAACACCGTCGTAGTTACATGCGGCTGTCTTCTTGTTTGATGGCAGATGCTCCCTTCACCCTGGCCAAAAAGGCTAAAATGACCAAAGAAAAAGTGGAGAACAGCTAAACATGAGAGGTTTTTGGACAAAGTTTGTTTTTTGCATTGTTTAAGCACTGCTTCCATCCAAGAGTGATACCATAAATCCCCTATAGCTGCAGAAAAGGCTAACATTGTTATCTTTTTACAAAAAAACAGCTGAACATGAGAGCTTTTTGGACCAATTTTGTGTTCTCCATTCTTTAAGCACCGGTTCGAGCACCATTTAAGCACCGGCACCGTTTCAAAAGTACCGGTTTGGTACTGGTATTGGATAAAACCTAAACGATACCCATCCCTACATCTGGCCCTTCAGCTGTTCACCAAGTCTTAGTAGAAATAGCCTCAGTGCAAAGGTGGCTGTCAAGAAGCCATGGGCAAGAACTGGACTGTGTCATCAATATATACAAAGGAGATCAGGAGAGAGGCACAGCAGTGAATGTCCACAGAAACCTGTAAATTACGGTGGAGGCTCTCAGCCAGTGGTGCTGTGAATCTTGTCAAACATGGACTGGCCTTGCAAGAGCCTGGACCTTAACATTATTGAAGCAGTGTGACTTAATTGGGACTGAGAACATAACATTCAAAGAATAGCTTTAGAATGGCCTTTAAGACTACCTCAAGAAATGGCAAGAAATTTTAGGTTGAATTGGATATTAAAGGCAGTCATACCAAACTTCAAGTTCCTTAGGATTGTCCAAACTCTGTACAAAGTCTTTCCATGTATGTTTTTAGATGTTACAGTACATTGCTATAGCCATTTGCTATCATATATTAGGAAGTGAGGGGCAGCTCAAGACTTTTGCGCAGTACTGTATGCATGACACTCATTACATGCAAAGAAGAAATGTCACAGTCACAGATTGCAAATCAGGCAGAACAGCCAGTTACCTGGTCATCCAGTGGAAGTTCTCCAAAAGTAGGAATATATTTGGCCCATTCCACCAACACCAATAACTGCTGTCTCATAGAATCACATATGTCCCCTACAGTGGCTGACTTCTGCTCTGACAAGTCTGCTATTCCAACCGGAGTAGTGCTCTGCCGGAGAAGAGGAATTGAACAGCTTGCAGGTTACAGGTCACTCATATTACTGATAAAGTTCATCAACTAACATACAAACATAAAAGAGATTTAAAATAAGAAATTTATAAAGGGATTATCACCTGGTGGGACAATGATTCTGCTTGGGCCAAAATAGTAATAGTTGGAAGGTCTTGGGAGTCGGAGATACTTCTTCGGGAACTGATCCGATCCCTCTCATTCTGCACAGCTAATATATCACAAACATAATTATGGCTGTGTGTATGCATGAAAGAGGAAGCAATCTAAAAAAGGGAACAGTGAAGAAGCAACATCTCCAACACTTTACCAGTCAAATAGCCGCCCCCCCCCCAAAAAAAGAGTAACAAAGTAACAATAATGAAGCTTTATTCCTGGTTTTCCAGTTTTGAGGCTTTAAATTTTAAGTAATTTATGAGTGTTAAGAGATGCCTGCATACACTACGACAGTTAATAATTAGGAAAAATAACACTACAGACTCTCATCAACAAAGGGAGTCAAACGTTAACCTGATACAATCCAGAACAACATGTTTAAATAACACATGATTAGGGGTTGTAAAACTCTGTACCAAGGTTATACCCCTCATAAATACAAACACACACTAAGTAAACACCTGTTTTATGGCAGAGCCCATTTCATCCATCTTGAAGCAGTTGTCGGTTTCTCTGACAGAAGTAATTTCTTCTCTCATTTTAATTTTCCACTTTGTCATTAAACTTCACTAAGAAAGGTACTTCTCCTTCATAGTGTGTATATAATGTACATACAGTGCTGTGAGGGATTGGCCCTCTTCATGATGCCTTATCTTTTTGCATATTTGCCACATTTACATGTTTCAGATGATGGAACCAATTTTAATATTAGACAAAGATAACTCGGGTAAATACTGGTTGACAGTTATCTAAACCCACTTGGCCCTACGTGGAAAAGTAAATGGCCCCTAAACTTAATAACTAGTTGTGCAATGAGTCATTCACATCGCGGTGGAAAAACTTTGGCCCACTTTGGAAAACTATTTTTATTCCATTTCATTTTGAGCATGAACAGCCTCTTTAAGATCACGCCGAAGCATCTCAGTAGAATTTGAGTCCAGACTTCGACTAGACCACTCCAAACACTTCCGGAGTGTTTTGGATCATTGTTCTGCTGCATAACTTGAGAATACTTAAGCTTGACTGATAACGGATGGTCTTCTTTATGTAAAGAGCAGAATTCATGGTTCCATCAGTTATGGCAAGTCATTCAAGTCCTGAAGTAGCAGAGCAGGACCAGATCATCATTGCCAAGTCGCTTTCTTATTGTTGAATCATGAACTCTGACCGTAATTGAGGCAAGTGACCTTTCAGCCTACTTCACTTCTCACTTTCTTGATTTATCTGATCTGACAGATGAATGAAATCATTGTTTAAAAAATGCATTTTGTATTTACTCAGGTTATCTTTGTCTAATATTAAAATTTGTTTGACAATTTTGTGCGACATATATGCAGAAACGTAAAAGATCAGGAAGACTCTATCTCTATTCTCTGCATGTAGGTGTAACAATTTCACTTTGCGTCTCATTCAAAAGAGGTTTCACTACCTTCTTTTTTCATGCCAGCTCTGAAGCATTTGTTGAGTCTGCAGAAACGACACTGGTTCCTCTTATCTTTATCCACGACGCACTGTCTGCTGAACCTTCAGAACATGCAAAGTTATCAGAGCAAGAAAATTGTGACATATCATTTGACAATAAAGTATGCAACCCTGAAACAAAAAGCAAATTATCACTATTTTTGGCAAATTATCTTAAGGGTGCATGAGTATAAAAGCACATTTGTGATGATATTTATGACAATTGCATGAACTATTTCTTATATTTCCCACATGCATACACACATTATGCATTTCATGCTTGCACAGTGTATCTTTGCAAACTGTACCTGCAGGTATAGACGTGGCTCTTGCGTATCGAGCGTCTGAAGAAGCCTTTGCAGCCATCACAGCTGGAGGCTCCATAGTGTTTCCCTGTGGCTTTATCTCCACAGATTGCACAGTTACTAATGATCCCATCTGGACCAGGCAGGCTTGGCTCTGTCGGCATGCTGTCTGGAGCACCAAAAAAAACAAAATAAAACACACACAGGTAAATACAAATGCATATGCATTATGCACACGTCATTCTTTCAAAAGTGATTCACTTTGTGCATTTTATGATGATGATGGAGATTTTGACACTTTGGTCCCCAATCTCCAATAACCATGTGGTGATATGAAAGACCGTAGCATACAGTTCACATTACTTTCACACATTTCAAGCTATTCAGTGACCCCTAAAGCCCTGTGGGTGGGGGCTTTTGGATCACGAAAGAGGCCACTCTGATCAGGAAATGATCATCGGATTAAAGGTGATTTTGTAATGACTTTTATCCCCAAAGGAACTCAAAAGTCCCACTCGGTAGGTCAGCAAAATGCCCCTTCACCATTAGACCCGCTACATCCTCTGTGGGGTTAGATTTTTTCCTTTAACTTCTCAGTGTATTGCCTCCGTGGGAGCAATTAAGGTATAAAATGTTTAGTTAATTAGTCACTGTGTGAAGCCTTACTCCAGAAATAACAAATATCAAAATGTCCCCCCCCCCCCCCCCCCCCCCCCCAAACCATGTATCACTGAAGGAAACCCATAACACTGCTGATACTTCTCTGGTAAATGTGTTGTGCATTGTGTTGGAGGATGTCTGGTATTACCAGACATTGCTGTTAATGACAAAACATGATTGTCATTGTCTTTATTTCTATTTTTATGTCTTTATTGTCATCATCAACATAATCTCTACCATTATACCAGCACCAGCATCGTCACTGTAATAGAAACCATCACCATCATCGCTGCCTCCATCTAAGTTGTTCTGTTAAAGTCTACTAAATGGAACCTACTGTCGATCGAGTAAAAACTCAAGATGCATCGAACACATACATGTTTAAATTTCTACTGCGCACAACTCATTTGGTCTCACACGGGCCAGTGCCATTGTTAAATGAGTCAATGAGTGTCTACAGTAAATGTTTGACTAATTTTCCTTCCATGCTGAGGTAACGCCTGTGTATCACAGAGATTTGTGCTTGCTGTCCAGTAAAATATCTTTATGACACATTCCTGCAGTTTCTGCCTAAACTGTTTGGTTATCATTCATTTAGTCCCCCTCAAACTTTGACACAGCCCTTTTATTTCCTTCACAACACACACTTCCTTTCATGATGCATACACACATACACAGGCAACAACAGGCAAGTGGGATTTACTATACATAATGGTGTCAAGCAAGACACACATACACACTGGCAGTCAGTATTAAAACATCAGTCAGAGTTTCCCAAGCAGTGCACTTGAGCATATCAAACACATCAAACACATTTCCCCTCTTTCTGCAAATAGCAACTCATTTGCGTTCAGCTGCTGTCACTAAACTTCATCAGTGACTGTCTTATTTAACAAACAGCCACAACTCCTCATCCAGTACTCTGGCTGATGACCCAATCAGATCATTCTAAAGGCCCTGATAAGTATGTGAGAGAGTGGCCTATCTTTCAATGTATGTCTTTCTGTGTGCTTGACTTGTTTGTGTTTTGGTGTGAATCTGTCTGTATTTGCACACACTTACCTCGTCCTACATAGAGTACCTCTGCATGCTCAAAGCCCAGCGTGTTGTACGAAGGATCCAGGCCTTCACAGTAGTTGGCTACTTCCATATCTAACAGAGTTTTACTCTGAGGAGTAGGAGGATACTTCATTCCTGTTTGAGCCTGGTTTTCTCTCTCTTCTCTTCTCTTCTCTTCTCTTCTCTTCTCTTCTCTTCTCTTCTCTTCTCTTCTCTTCTCTTCTCTTCTCTTCTTTTTTCCTATAGTCCTGCCTCTGTTTCATCTATTTCTTTCAGAAATAACAAGGGAGATCCCTGTCATAAAAGACCCATAATCTGATCTGATTGGGCCTTGAACAATAAGGAGGGGAGGAGCTGGGGTTCTTCTCACCTTATTACACTTCACTTATCTACCCTTCTCTCATACACTTATCACAGGGATGAATAGATAGTGAGAAAAGAGACATTTCCTTTCCCTCCTCTGTCTTTCATTGCTCTTTTATTTATTTATTTGGAGAACGCTTGCACACTATGTGCACAATTTAGGCGTTTGTTCTTACAGAGAGTAGCATGTATGAATGTGCATCTGACGTATGTGTGTGTGTGTGTGTGTGTGTGTGTGTGTGTGTGTGTGTGTGTGTGTGTGTGTGTGTGTGTGTGTGTGAGTGACTGTGCGTGTCCTTCCCAGGTTTCCTAATCTAATCAATGGTGAAGTAATAGCACTACCACCTCAGCAGATATAATCGATAAGGACACGCAGTGAAGTAGAAAACACTGATAACTCCCATTAAGGCATCCACATACACACCATGGGTTCACCCAACCCACTGTTTTTAACTCTTTATTTACTCTTTTTCTACTACAAGTTTCTAAATAATCTGACTGCTACTTTAAACATCACCAACAACACTGCTTTTAATTTCTTCTTCTTTCATAGTTTTTTAGCTCAGTCATCAATGTCTATGGTTTCATATCAGTTAGAATAATTATTTGCAAAAAAACCAAACAAACAAAAAAAAACCAAACAAGATTAGTAAGTACAAATTGACTCTAAAGTGCAAATTGGAACAGGTGTTACCCTCCTATTTTCAGTCAGGGAAGTTAAAAACATAATATGACCACCTTTGCATGAATCCATCAACATGTGCCTAACCCACCCATTTAAATCAGGGGTTTCATTACACTAACTCTTATCGTGTGGGTTAAAGGTAATCAGCTTGAGGCATTGTGCTGTGAAGACTGTAAATGATAAGAGGCAGTGTCATAGGAGATTTGATGCCCTAAATCAGCAGTGAATGGCCCAGTCTGAGGGGTTCGTCATATATGTGCAGGTATGGTGTGGTCAGTTTAGGCAACAATATTGCACACATGACAGAAAACGCTATTAGCACTTGGCTGCATGGTAATAACAGATATATTCTATAATATTGGAAGCGTAGGGACTAAGAGACAGAGGCGATAGAGAGAGAGAGCGATGTGATAGAGAGATTATAGAGAGATTACATTTTAACCAGGTAGTAACGTTAGGACTCCTGACTCATCACATTTGTGGAAAGGGAAGATGAAGAATTGCATCCTTACCGTCACATTTAGTCTGTATAAAGGCATGAGGGTAAATGCAGATGCTCCATGTTAGTTTCTAATAAAGGTTCTTATGTGATTACAGTTTAATAGACAACAAAGAATCGTGCTTTTAGGCTTGTAGATAGAAAGAAAAATCAATGTTCACTCAAAAGTAAAAAAATCTTTAATCCAGAACAGCCTAAACGCTCTAAAGGGCTTTTTTAAAGCTTCACCTTCCACTCTTAAGAGCAAGGACAGAAAGCACAGCAATTGAGGTCTTTATTTCTGTAATGATGAGTGCCTTTGATCTTTCCCCTCTTTTTCATTTTGAATACATAAGAAAGCACTTTCTGATTTGCACTAAGGAAGCTACAACATTTGGAACAGCAAGGGTGATCAGCTGCTTGTGTTGTTTCACAGTAGGTTGTTAATTTTGTTGATCTCTCAGATACATTGAAAGTCTATTCTGCCACCTGGCAAAAAAAGAAAATATAATATAGAAGCAGTTCAGCCTAGACGTAAATTTAAATTAAAAAGATTTTAATGTATGAGAATCACATTCATAGAAACAGTTGTAATACTAAAAAGGTATTGTGGCTTGTTGCAGGACATGTCTGAGAAAGCTTGCATCTGCCTAGCAACCAAAAGCCTTTTGTGGCCATAAAACCCATAGCTAAGAGGCTATATCTGTGTGAACTGGCCATAATACTGTCGCTTCTATTTAGACTAGGTTTTAATAGTCACAGATGACAATCAGCCTCGATTACTGACTCTAGTAAACCCTTACTTCCTGATACTCTGGAAACAGTTAAGTACGCAGTTCAGTAGTATTCACTCCTAAAACTGTACGTCTTTAATACAGTATTTCTTTTTTATGTGTTGCAAAAGAGAGGAAGAGAACATGCAAGAGACTAGATGCATGAAATAAATAGTTAACTATGGTTTTGCAACTCTCACTCTTCACAGTGAAAAGTTAGCGTTACTGTATATGCAAGCTGAAAAAAAAAATGTTAAAAAAATACAAATCAATAATTCAGCTGAAGTGCGTCCTGTGGGTTTAGACATTATAGTTAAGTTTAAGTCTAACAGAACAGCAGAACAGTAAAGGGCAGACCGATATGCACAGCCTCAAAAGTCAATCAACAACTCTGGGAATGCCTCAGCAAAACAATCCCATTGCAATCTGGGCTAAAAAATTAACTAAGGGTTGTTTCTTTTTTCTCAATATGTGTATACTTCATGTATTGTCAAGGTTTGTGCAAAAAACAAGTAGTTTTGTTCACACAGGCGTTGCATGTTCATGTAAATAGTAAAAAAATAAAGAGCAAAACTTCCGCCTCCTTCAGATCAATTCATTATAGAACTGCATTATAGAAATGGAATCGTCCTATTGGACATTAAATGCAGTGATAGTAGAAGAAAAACACCACATGAACAGATTACCATCTTTCTGCAGATGAAATGGGTTATCGCCCGATCAGCGCAAGCCCATGTTGCAAAGTTAGTATTTCTTATCTGCTTTTTACAAAATGCCTGCAGATACAGAGTACTGGCTACAGGACATAGCAGCAGGTGCCAGTTGTGCGAACAAGGAGTCCAACCATTGCCACCATAATACAGAAACCACGTGATTTAAGGGATCGCATTCACAAACTTCCTTGAAAAACTACCAAAGGTAACCTTCACTCCCACTACAGCAAAAACAACACTTCTTCTACTCTTCTTAGTCTGATGTGAACCATTTGAATTTCAGCGACAGTGTACTTAAAAAGAAATGTTTGGCTTACCTGTGTTTCTGTTTCTGTCCGGGATGTGCATTTATCCAGGTGTACCGTTGTTCTCCGACAGCTAGCAGCCCTGAGCCCCTCAGTGTGTCATTGGACTAAGTCACACTGAGCATGGGAAAATAGTAAAGGTGTTCAACCACGTTAAAAGGGAAGGTTGGAGAGCTGAGCGGCCTATAATTCAGAAAGCGACACATTGGATGGCGCCACCATAGCCCTGTCATTAGATCGATTTACTAAACAAACTCAAACTAGGGTGGGGATGTTAAACAGTAACCCAGGACCATAAAACTGAAAAGGAAAAGATCACCAGGTGTGAGTCTGTGTGTGTGTGTAGGTGTGTGTGCCCTCTGAGACCCAAAAAAGGTTTGAGATAATGTTTCACAAAATAATGGGGGAGACATAACAATTTACAGTATTTATTTCTCTTCTTCACATCGGCTATGTACACAGGATTTAACTGTTAAGTGCAAATACAGTTAAAAAGTATTCACTTCCACTTAGAGTCCTTGTACACAGATTTACAGAAACAATATCCTGAGATCTCCAATTTCATAGTCTAACATTATAAATTCTAAGTATGAAGCCTTTCTATTATAAGCACAAACCAGCAAATTGCAAGAGCGCCTGCATTAGGAAATAAAATCAAAAGACAGTTTTAAAGTCCTTAAATGTTCTCATGAATAAAAACACGGCTTGCTGTGACACAGTACACATATATAGTAATAACAACAGTAATAGTTAAAAAAAAGCACAGCTTGAAAAGTGTGTGTGTGTGTGTGTGTGTGTGTGTGTGTGTCAGTCAATGGTACAAAAATTGTAAAAGTGCAAAAGCATAACTAAGGACATCGTCAGGGGTCTGTCAGTTTTATTTTTTGAAACTCTGTATATATTAAATTATGTTCAAATGTAAAGTGATCTGAAAGACTTGAAGCCAAATAAGCCACTAAGGGAATGTTTTGTCTGACTAAGGTCAATATTTATTGTTAGAAACTGAAAGTCGAACCTAAGCTTATAATCAGAACCAGTGTTTATGCGTCATTCGCAGTTGTCTGCACAGTCTTTTTTTTTTTCATGTGCAATTTTTATGATAAAATTTGTTTTTTAATAATTTTTTATGCTATTTCAAACACTTCAAAAGCAATAAGATTAAATTGTTTAAATTTATGGAACTGTACCAGAACCCTGACAGGCATAAAAAAAAGTGAAGCAAACACAGTACCAGCCGCTTTTAAGCAGCTTTTCCTACAAAGCACATGTTACAGGACCTCCTCCCCAGGAAAGTAAGCATGTCCAAACAGTTAAAAGTGGTTATGCTCAGAAATATTTCATTTGTACCCTCTAATTCTTTTATATTGTTTAAGTAGGACAGTCGAAAAATGTGGTAGGGAATGAAGCAGATGACCATGATTAGCGCAAAGCACAGGCTCTTCAGCTGAGCTCCGAACTCCTGCTGAAAGGTGCATCCCTCCCGATGCTTCTTGTATAAAACCCATAGGACATTGGCCTGGAAGGCTGTCAACACAATGGCAATGACTATAATCAATATGCTTGTCAGGTAGTTCAAAATCAGAACAGATTCTATAGATTTTCCAAACTGGAAGCAACGAGTGGCATTTTTGTCATGGTCTTTGCCATAATTAAAATGGATGATGCAAGGGACAGTGATCAGCACAATAATCCACACCAGAAAACTGATAATGCATGCATGCATCCTGTGAAAGGACGCCACCTGGCAAGCTTTCTTGTAGAACGTCAACAGACGGGTGATGAGGATAATCACATACAGGACAAAAGACATGTACATGTGGATGTGGATCATGCTGCTGGTTATTTTACACCATTCATAGCTCAACTCCCATTCATGAACTGCGTAATAGTAGATTCTGAAGGGAACCGTTAGCAGGAAGATGAAGTGAGTGAAGATCAGGTTGAGTACGGCAATTGACGTGGTGGAAGTTGTGGTGGATTTCATGATGCGCATCATCATGGTAAGGCTAATTGTACCACTGATCAGGACCACAGTGTAGATGACCAAGAGGGCTGTGTGGTACTCTTCTAGTTCATCTTTCTCTGAAACTGAGGGTGTGGTCATTGTTGAACTTTGGTTTGGAGATAGTGTGGTCCCATTTAATGTCGAAGTCATCCT
Organism: Diplotaxodon limnothrissa; assembly: GCF_057381915.1. Classification (NCBI taxonomy): domain Eukaryota; kingdom Metazoa; phylum Chordata; class Actinopteri; order Cichliformes; family Cichlidae; genus Diplotaxodon; species Diplotaxodon limnothrissa. The sequence goes on along the minus strand of NC_140604.1, from coordinate 29,405,623 downwards.
AAACAGAAGAGGAAATTGAGTAAGAAAGAGTAAGAGACATTAGAACAGGAAGACAGGCAGGTGTGAAGAGTTAGTGGAAATGAAGTGTATCCAAAAATGATTAAAAACGGGTGTTATAAAAAGAGAAAGAAAACACAAGGCTGTATTGAAAAAAAATAAGAATGACTGATTTAATGTATTTTAAGGGCTTGTTTGTCTTCGGGTGATGAAACAAGACTAAAAACATGTGGCTATGTCACACACCAAACATGTTAGTAAGACTAACTAAAAAAGGTATCTCAAGAATTAAGAAATACAGATAGACCATTTAACCAATAATGGAACCACTGAAGGACACCATATGGTCCACATTAACCATTAAAGGAGCACCACAACACTGGAAAGAACATGATGAGAAAACACAAAGTCCAAGCCAGAGATACTATCGTTTATCAGTGAACTTACTTGCGCTTCGGTCAGTGAAGAACTGTATGCCGAGTACTCTTCTGTGTGTGCGTGTGTCCTCTGGAGTAGATCACATTATATCCAGCAGCGGTATGTTCACAGTGTCGCAGAGGAAGAGAAAAGCTGAGAAAAAACGGATTCTGGTTGAGTGCATTTGCGCATATGCCTTTGAATGCGCGCATGTGTGTGAGAGAGAGAGTAAGAGTGGAAGTTTGCCAATGTTCGGCGGAAGTTAAGGTTCTGAAAATGAAGCCTTTGTGAGCCTGCGTGTGAGTGTTGTAAAAAACCACCATCTACTTTGCATACTGTGTCAGAAACAGGAGGTTGCTGTAAACACATGTCAGCACACAGGAACACAGGGTTGCTTACTTCCTCATTTTTCTCTAAATGCACTCTTCACTTTGACATTTAAAGTGAAATATAGACGATAAGAAGTTGTTGTAGTAGGATGCCACTTTGAATAAATTAAGAAATTCAGTAATTTGGGGAATGTAGTGCTTGTGTCCTGTATAAAAAATTGTGTGTGGTTTACCAGATGACCGTAGATAAAGACAGTTAAAAGCACTGTGAAATGATTAGAGTATTCGCAAAAGCAACAGATTAATGCAACATATTAGGCATGCATGTCAAACAAAAAAGTTTATACTTTTTCACTTTAATGTTCTTGCATCTCTTACACCTTAGGAAGATAACAACTTGTTGTCGATTGGAAGAACACAGTTAAGTCCACTAGTATTTGGAGTGTGGCACAGTTTGTGTTTTTTTTTTTTTCTAAATTCTGCCTCTGTACACTAACATAGTGGATTTTATATCAAACAATCAAGATGTGATTATAGTGCAGACTTTCAGCTTTTTTCCAGAAAAGTTTAGCCAAAGTATTACATTAATATTTTAGGAATTACAGCCATTTTTATACAAAACTTTCACAAGGGTGAAAACACAAAACAAGCAGAAGCTGAAGGTGACTGCAAAATCTCAAGGGAGGGGTGATGGCATGTGGCAATGTCTGGGTGGTGGGGGGGGGGTGTTCTAGAGTTCAGAACAGTTAATGGTTTGTAAATAATTATTTTTTGAAACCAGTTATTAAACAAAGCTGAAAGTCTGCACTCACATCCTAACACCACTCTGCTGTAGAGAGGCAGTATTTGGCATCATCCAAATACTTTTGAACCTGGTTACAACTTTGAAACATTTGCTTTTGCACTTGCTAGACAAAGTCATCTACTTGCTTATTCAAAAGAGAAGTTAGTCAGGATGTGGTAATGCTAGCTGTGATGTTGACAGATTTATTTAGTAACAACAAAGTGCAAAGACAAGTTACAAGTCATATGACATATACAGCACATTGTATATTGTGATTCCAACTAATATCATAGGAATTTATAAGCTTTTGACTTTGCACCACAGTTGCAAAGATGTCAACATAAAAGATCCAATTAACACCACAGTCCACTTTACTAAACAGGAAAACACCTTCGCATCACTCCGACCACAAGCTTAGTGTGCATGCTGCAAACATTTACCTACCAACGCTGTCCAACATCGATGGTTTTTTAAAGGTTGGTTTATTTGATCCTGCGTATAACCGCACACAGTAAACATAGAATTTGTTCAGTTACACTTTTGCCACAATTAATACTGTTATATTCTGATTTAGGTTTGCGCTTATTTTAAGAACATTTACCTCATCTTTTATTTTTTTCTAGTTAGCTTTAAGTCCAACTGATGTCTATTTTTGAACAAATGTAGCTCTACTGCACTACTAGTGCATAGAGGGCCAAATATTAAAGTGTTCAATCGTTTGTTTTCATTGCAAAAAGAACCCTTGTCCTAAAAACTGTTGCCCCAGCCTTTTTGCACAATTACCCACCAACTTCTGCACCTTCCTGGCCCTGATTCTGCCAGAGATGTTGACACCACACTCCATTAGATGTTAAAGAACCTCTCGTCACTCCTTAAGAATTCCCTGTCAGTTTGATTTTTGATTTTGTTTAAATAGGTCATCTTTACTAATATGCACTGTTGCGAAGACAACCAAACGTCTAAAATGATGGAAAAAGTCAACAATTTGCAACTCAAGTTTTCACGCGACAATTAAATTCTCTTAAACACACGTTTGCACGCCAATCCTTCAGTTTTATTGATACACACGTAGTCAAAATAAGTTAAAACATCCCTTTTCACACTAAAGAAACATACATTTTAGGCAGCGTTATGAAGTCTCATGTTACATACTTTCACCAGACCATTTATCGTAGCAGCATGAAATCATGAAAAAGCAGAATAACACACACAAAAGCATTTGTTTGCTTTTTGCATGCGTTTCATAAATCAATTATCATTACTAATGCTTTTCCTCATTTGTTTACACGATTTAACCCTTTCAGAGAAACATGTACAGAGTAAAATATTTAAATGTGACAAGCAACATGTGGCCAAAGTTTTTTCTTACTGAGGTACAGTCCCATTGTATTATGTTGCAAATCAACACCCTCATCAAAAACCCAATTCACAGTCATATTTGCAGCAGCCTATTACAAATTCACAAATGAAACTAAGACTGAGTGCATTTGTACCAAAGAACACAACACAGTACTGTGCAAAGGTCTTAGGCCACTCTGCAAAAAAAGTATCGCATTATTTAGGTTCCTAAGATTATTTTCCATTTTGTCTATTAAAAAAATTAAAACAATATGACAAAACATAAAACATATCTGAAATAAGACAGTTAAATAGGTACACTGATAAATATCGTGTTTAAGACACATGGTAACATTTACTAGGGGAAGTGCATCTTGCGTTGCCTCCACAGGACGAGTCTTTGTGAAGTGAGAACATGTGTAACCACACTCAGCAACATGAGAAAGATCGTCATTGACATCACTATCACATAGTGACTAATGCTGTAAAAGACAGAGGAAGCTTAGCATGTTTTCGATGCATCGCAGACACCCAAACAAGAGATTGATAAGACATGGTTTTAAATGCATGTCCAAGTTTCATTACCTTGTGCCAATGTCCAACCAGCTGCCATAGTCCTGCACCATGAAGAAAAAATGCTGAGGAGAGCAAGAGTGAGTTAAAATCTATTTGAGCCTCATGTGCAGTTTGCTTAACAGTGGACGAGAGAAAGTCTTTTATAAAAGATCAACATTAAACCTGCATTACCAGAGCCATCAAGTCAGAGATAACCAGGACGATGAGGAACAAACTGCAAAATAAAAATAAGAGAGATTTAAACATTAAGGAGCACACATTGGTCAGTGCATTTAAACCTTTTCATGCACAATGAAGGAGGAACTAGAAGATCCTGGGCCATTTACTATAGTTATTTTAGATGCCTCAAGGTTTAAGAGTCATGTCTAACAAAGCAAACAGAACGTACTTTAACTCTACAGACAGAATCAGATCAGTGATTCAACGTTTCCAACAAATTCAAAGAGTTAATTCAAGAATTAAAAGACTAAATTTATAATTTTAGATGAGGAAGCGAAGCGTTACCTCCTTGATGATAGCTGTGTTGCAACTTGGATGGTCTCAAATGTACACATAACTATGATGAATGGAATGATAACCTGGAAGAACAGATGACAATTTAAGGAAATGCAGGATTCTATTAAATGACTCGAAATAAACACATTATTATATAAACTCGTTTAGACGTATGATGCTAAAAATTTCTATTACAAATCTGTCTGCCTAAATTCTCCGTACAATAAATGTAAAAAAAGATACAGAAATTAATGGGCTAGGTCATGGCTGTTAAAACAAATTAACATGAGCGAAAAAGAAAGGCAGGTTAAACCGTATTTAAGCTTACTTCTCAAGCAGAATATGAATAGATCATGACTTGTCATAATGTGCAAGACTCCTTCCCCTTTTGGGGAAGCACAATACATATCACAAAAAGGAAATGTTTAAGAGTACAGTACCTTCCACATCATCAACCCTCCCATTATGAAAGGGTTGAAAACAGTGAGGAAACAATAAACAGATGCTGGGTCAAAACTAGGCAAAGGGAAACAGAAGTACACAAAGTGACTACAGACACCAGACTAGAATCTTTAACTTTTCAGAGAAGAAAATGGACCTCGTGTTGTAGAATATACACACTAACGTACTCTATGTTTGGTGCAAAACATATAGTGCATAGAAAAGAAATTTGTCAGAACTGACTTTTTTTTCTTATCCCCTTCCTGTATGACACTCTCACACTCACACAAAAATACTATAATGCATATACCTGTTTATGGACGCAATGTTTCCTGTGCCAAAAAATGCTGTTATTATAAAAAATACCTGAAGAAAAGGTGAAGTCAAGGTAATGCCCAATGTGAGAATGAACCAAGTTGATTTTTTTTTGTCCGATTGTACACTTTAAACATAAAAAACTTTTATATTACATTTTTAATACTACATCTTATTTGATCAAATCCAGCCTGAACATCACCCACAGACTCTAATGAGCCCAATGCGCTTCTGTGCTTCGGCGAACTAACATTGTTGCGAACTTGCGACTGGTCTTAACAAGGATACAAAAAAATAGGACCTTCGGATGTCATCCAGCTTCAGCTGTCGAATCTTGGTGATGTCGATGTTTGCAGAGAAATCGATGGTGGATAACTGGAGGAAAAAGAAAAAAAACATGCATGTCTGTAAACTAGTGGTGCAACGGATCAAAAATCTCACGGTTCGGATCAGATCGGTTTTAAGTCACGGATCGGATCAATTTTCGGATCAGCAAAAATAGAAAAAAAAAAAAGACAAAAATTCAACTCGCCATTTACTTTGCCTATTAAAAAACATTCAACTGAAGACTCATTCCACGCACTTATATAAAAACAAATTAAGGTGCAATATGGACATTATGGACCATGCTGGGCATCCTCTGCACACGGCCATAAACAACCAGAGGAGTCTGTTCAGTGACAGGTTGCTTCTCCCAAAGTCAAGGACCAGCAGACTTAAAAAGTCCTTTGTCCCACACGCCAACAAACTGTTTAACTCCTCGCTGGAGGGGAGAGGGAGGGGAAACGGGGACAAAGGAGGGGCGAACAAGTAAGCTGTAGTGCCTTTTCACTGTGCAATAGTTTTTGTTAATAACCAACGGTGTAATAGACTCACAATACTTGAAATGTGCCGTTCCCTTGTATTCTTATTCCTATTTATTCTTTTTATCCCTTTTGTATTCTCTGTGTTTATATATCTGGTATATTTCTGCTCACATTCTGCAACTTCTGTGGGTGCTGTGCTACTGGAAACTGAATTTCCCGGAGGAACCCACCCGAGGGATAAAGTTTCATCTAATCTAATGTGATCTATAGGGCAGTACAGGGCCACTCCGCTGTGATATAACGAGCGGTCACGGTCACGTGGCTTTCCGTTGCCCTGGAGGTCCACCCATTTGTAGTTTGAGCAACAGAAGATGCCTGGGACAGTTCAGCCATAACTTTAAACTTCTCCTGCTCATACATGCTTGGAACGATCTTGTCACACTGAAGTGGACGCGCAACGAGATATCATAGCGTGGCTCAAGCACGTTCATCACAGTTTAAACCCCTTGTTTTGCACAACTAAACACCCCAGTAGCTTTTGTAATAACTTTAGCCCGGTCGGATTGGTCAGCAAAGGGCTGCTTAAATGCCGCAAACTCCTTTGCTCTGCCACTTGGACCGCTAGCGCTGGCCATAACTACCGCTTGACAGACTGACCACGCGCACCATACACATACTTTTTTTTTCTTTTTCGAATCTTTGGATCACGTGCGTACCGAACCGTGGAGTGGGATCAGTTTGGATTTCGGATCAACCGTGATCCGTTGCACCTCTACTGTAAACCCGGCCACAATGAGACATGGACTTTAAGACCTGTGTCTTTTCTTTCCTGCAATTTGAATTTTCTGTGTTCTCTCTAAGCTCTGTTCATTCTCATCTCTTTCCCCTCATCCTCAAACTGCTCATAGCAAACAGCCTCTCCCTTAGCCTGGTTCTGCCAGACATCTCTTCCTGTTAAAAGGGGGTTCTTGCTTTCCACGATTACTGAGTGCTTCCTCATGTCAGTTGACTGCTGAGGTTTTCTTTCTGAGATTGTATGGTTTTTACCTTACAATATAAAGCTCTGTGAAGTGGCTGTCGTTGTGAATTGGAGTTATATCAGTAAAATGGAAAATATGACCTTCACAATTAAATACATACATAAATGATAGCTTCCCAAAGCTTTTGGTTTGCAAAAGTTTTCTATTACAAAGGGAAAAACAATGGCTCTACCTCTTGCCTACCAGACATGCCCTGAGCAAGCAAGGCTTCCTGTTCGATGTTAATCCACACAAACATTAACCAGGATAACACAGGGGGGAACAAAGCCTCTGACCTGTGAGGGAGACAAAAATAGAAATATCATTTTACAGCTTTGCTGCGGTGGTGCAACTCTGCACAAGACACAACTAAAGCATCAATGTGTTGTCCTACCCAGTGCTAAGCAGCAGGTAGGTGGAAGTGAGAGACAAGAATATGCTGAGGAGTCGATGAAAAAGTCGTGTTGAGCTCAGCAAAGGAACAAATATAGAAGATGCTGTAGAGAGAAGAGTTGTCAGAGGTTACTTGGGTGTCAGCGATATGACGTTTTAACGTCTTTTGAGGTATAGCTTACGTATGCGATCAATATTTAAAAAGTAAACCATTCTAGATCCCAAGTATCTTGTGGCCACTTGCAACCAACCCACCTAATGTGCTCCAACTTATGATCTGATTAAGAAGGGGTAGGCCCTGTTTCTGTTGCAGGCTGGAGTGTGTGAGGGATGGCACGTATGCACACACAGCAACAAGGAGCATCTGCCGGGTTTGACAGGTAATTAATCAGTATTAGCAAATGCAGTAACACACACAAAAACACATATGCCCACAGTGACATGTACCTGTATGACAAACTGTGGTCTGTCACCGAGGTGCAGCGGTGTCCTCCGTCGAGATGACCAGAGGTAGCAAGCTGAGGTGAAAAGAGCGAGCAGACCTGCACAGGTACTGAGTTGACAAACAGGATGTGTTACTGTACTTTCAAAAACATGGATAGTTTGTACACACAGCTCGTTGTGGAAAGACGGTATTGTGTAGCAGTTTAATCATTCCTCGTTTTCAAATGTACCACTTTCAAATTTCCCGTCTGTTTATATATAGAGAAAGTAACCATCGTGGGACTTTAACTTTTAACAGTAAGTCTATTCAGTTTCCTTTAACTGGGGGTGGATGCTCGTGGCTCCACAGTTTTTTGGGGTTTTATATTTGAATATTGTGATGGATATTTGCATCACTAATATGATGCAGATTCCAGTCACATTTTATCTTCCTGATCTGTTTTGCAGATGTTCTAATTTACTGAAACTCACCTACCTAACCTGGCATGAATTGGGCTCTCAGTTTTTTCCGTGATAGGATATTGCGGTAAATATTCAGATAAATATATACAAATAAAGGAAGTACTCACACCAGATGTATGTTAGGTTCTCTACCCACAACAGGCATGAGGGGGAAAGCAGCTAGACACAGACAGCCCACAAGCCAGCTCAGTGAGCGTGACTGCACCGAAACAGAGACAAAAAGAAATGCTGTCTTCCACTTTGACACATTTACCATTGTGTATCTATATTTAATAATTACCTTTATAATTATCTACTGTTTTAGGCAAGCAGTACCAATAACACTCTAGTTATAGACACATAAGAAGAATTAGAATGGCTAGACATTTCTTATTAATGATTAGGCATTTTTTGTAACTCTGTTTACTCATAATATATATATCTATAAATATATATATGTAGATATATATATTATTGGAGAAACAGTGCTGTCCATAACCAAAACAGGGATGGATATTAAAAACAGCTATAACACACATTTTCCTGCTTTTATCTGGCTAATCTGTAAATTACCTTAGCCTTGCCAAAAAGCCCCGACAAGAAGGGCCAGAGAGAGAGAACAGCCAGCCCTACAGTCAGCATGGCGCGATGGAAGAAGCTCACCACCTGGGGGCAGCAAAAATAAACAGCCATGCAGCATCCAGGTTTATTTCTTACAGTTAATGATACACAAGTGAAATTTTGTGCACTTATGCAGAAGGATGCCTTTAACACAGCAGATTTAAAGACACCTACCAGCAGCTCAATCCCAAACGCCACCAGCACAAAATAGCCCAGACATTTCCACAGTGGGAGAGAAGGGGCTGTCTGAATCAAATCTCTCAGAGTTCCAGACCTAAAAATAGATCATTGAGGGGATTACTTTTTCCTGTCATAAAAGGATGAGATGAAGAATAAAACATCTCTTTATCCCTTTTACATAGGAGAACCATGAATGCATAAAACGCCAGTTCAAAGGATCTAATTAGCACTTCACTCCACCTGAGCCAGATGTGCATACAAGCCTGTGTGAGGCTAATTAGATCCAGTGAAAAGCTGCTGTACTCACTGACTGATGTGATCCTTTTGCGTGTGTTTTAATATCAGGGTTCTGTGACTATAGTAAATATACAAATTATTGTAAATTGACTGAATGCATCTGAACAAACTTGTTTTGTACATTTTTTAAATCCAGTTTGCATTATTTTGAATGTGTCTTTTACTTACTCTTTCAGAACAGAATACCACACAGGGATAGGCAGCAGGCAGTAAATATAGTAGGTTATGGGGCTTCTTTGAATAAGCAGGAAGAGTGTGATCACCACTGCCACACACGTGCACAGCCTTGCCAAGTTACGGCCAGGAATCTGCACACAGGAGAAAAATACCAACTTAACAAGACATTCGGGTTGTGCAGACTTGTTTGGGTGGAAGGCATCTTGAGGGATTACAATCTACTGTATATCCTAACCTGTTTAGTGAGATTAGGATGTCTGTTGAGACTCGCGTGAGTCTTCAGTATGACTAAGACGACATATGAGGTCCAGCCTACAAATCCCAGCACCACACTGCAACCGAGGAAGAATCGGTCGTAGGTGTGGTAGTAAACCAAGCCTTCCAGAGAGCGAGATATCAGAGACTGGCACAAAGAGATCTGACAAGAGACAAAATAGGGGGACAAAAACCTAATTTGTTGCTTAAGCGGAAGAAAACATACGATGGAGAAAGTAGCGATAATGTAGAATGCATTTACTGTAGTTCATTTAAGTTAGACTTTAGTTTATGAACACAGGTTCAGTAAATGTTTAAATAATTCATCAAAGTATCAAAATAAATCTAGAAATTGGCTTTGCACGTATTGTAAAAGTATGATTAGATTTAAAAGCCACAGACCCCCCCATACTCACAGCATCCTCGTACTTCTCCAGCTGAATGAGTATTCGGGCCTTCTGGGTGAATTCTGCTTGTTTTGACTCAGTCAGGAGTCTGGGAAGAAAGAGGGTGCAAGATGGTGCAAAACAGATGAAGTGTGTGAAAGTGTGCAATTTAAATACGGCCATGAATATGTGGTTTGGTTAGTGGACACATTCTTGGCCTTCGTGCTGCATAACCTCAGAAGTTAATCTAAATGTCACATTGACTGATTTTTAATGGGTCAGCAAAAGAATTTACTGTGAAAGTACAAACCCCGTCTCCAGAAACGTTGGGATTTTTTCCAAAATGCAATAAAACCCCCCAAAACTTTATATCTTCAGAGGAACCAGATTAAGCAGGGTAACTGATTGGGTAAAGGTAAATTTAGAAATCACCACAAACTCGGTCTTTGTGGGTTGTGGTTCATCCCTTATTTCCTTATGTGTTATTCATGAGAGAATTGCTCCAGATTTCAAAAGAAAAGATTTCTCAGTGCACTATTGCAAAGAAATTTCTTCAGACATCTATAGTATGTACCACTATGAAAAGATTAAGAGAATTCAAACCATTTCTCACACTAAGGTCAAGACTGAAACCAGCTTGAGCCCTCAGGCTACACCGCCTTAGAAACAGTCACGCTGCAGTGATATAAATATATAAATATAAATATAGCCACCGGGGCTCAGAAGTACTTCAGAAAACCACTGTCACTTAACATAGACCCACATCCACTAATGCAACTTGAAACTGTATTATGATTGAAGGAGGAAGTCAAATGTCAGTTGCATAGAGCTCTCTATGTCAGGGTTCACCTCAGAAGGACAGAAAGACTGTGTCATTGTGCGCTATGCACAGATAAATCCACATTTCTGTGTTTTTGGAAAACAGCGCTGAGTTCTCTTTGCCAATGATGAAAACAACTATCCAGATTGCTATCAGCGAAAAATGCAAAAGGATCTGTGATGATACAGAGGAGCATCAGTGACCACAGCAGGGCGAGCTGCATCTGTAGATACCACTGACTGAGGCACAGAGCGCTGCCTGTTAGGATCTATTTCCTACAGACAACATGACCGCAGGTTAAACCAAGTAAAAATGAACAAAATTTCTAACTGGAAAACTACAACACTCAGTTAAAAAAAAACAACAGTAAATATGTCTCAATCCCAACTTTTGTGTTTACTGTGTTGCACCTGTCAAATTCAAATTTTGGTACATTTACAAAAAACAATTAAGTAGGTCAGGAAATCTTCCAACATCTTTGTACTTTGGTCACTTGAATATATGTTCACGTGAATTAACATATCACAGATTTGTATTTTTTAACTTCCTAGGACCTGGCATCCACATATGTGGACATCACATTTTGGGTTGTCTAGACAAAAATACTAAATTTTGCTCTACAAGGGCCTGATATCCACTTACGAGGACGTTATACTGCTACTGTTCTATCAAAATTTAAAACAAATGTCTTCATATGTGGATCTAATTTTTCTCAGAAACAAAAATCAGTAAAAAAAAAAAAAAAAATAGATTGGTAATTCTTTGTTTTTACATTCATCAGGTCCCAAACAGCCCAAATAGCTAAGAGAAATTAAAAATGCATGCCATGAAAGAGTTTGGAGGTTAAAAACATTTTAGAACATATCCCAACTTTTCTGGAAATGGGATTGATATAAAAACACAGCATTTACGTTACAAATACTTTTGTTTCTGCCAATTAATTCTTTGCAAATGACTCTTTTAATCTATTCTCTTTACACTATCTATGAGGTCACAGTAAACACAACAGGCCACGGTGAAAAGCAAATTCATGTTCTTCTGATTGGATTTTTGTTAGAAAAACATCAGTTAGTTACTGTACGTACTGGTATGGGGTGAAGAGAAAAGATAAGGTTGTCTCCTTTTTCTGCATCATTTTCATCTACAAATAAACACACACAGTAAAAACACAGCTTTACCATCAGTTTAGATCACAGTGTCATATAGAATAATAAAAGACATGACAGATAGTTGATAAGCATTTTGTTAGCCAAAGCAGATGCTGTACCTTGAACTGCTCCAGTACTTGAATAGCATTAGTGTACATGCTCTCAGCCATGAACCGCTCACTGTTGTTGAGGTAGAGAAGAGGTAACACGCCCTGAAAAACAAATACAGACAAAACATGTAACAAAGACTTGAAAAATTATTGAACATTTCCCATTAAATGGCTGATTTTGTCTCTGACTTACAACAGAGTTAACAGGAATAGGCACACCAACGAGGGAAGCCATGAGCGGAGCAATGTCAGCCTGCCAAAAAAACCCAAACAAACAACGAAGACACACAAATATTACACTTTAATACAACTGATGACAGGAAATTGTTAAAAAGTTTAAATTTCCATGAGCTTTACCTGACTGACGTCGACTCTACGAAGATGCTCCAGTTTCCAGTCTAAAAGAAACAAACCAGGACAATCATTTAGACAAAGTAAAACAGACAAACTGGAGGGTATCGGTTGTAAATTTAAATCTAAAAAAAAAAAGTGTTTGAACGTACCTTGTAGGAACCCATCATTGTATGGTTGGGGTTCTGTGGCTCCCTTGGCTTTCTGAACCCCAGCTCCCCACGCCACTAAAGGGGTTAGCGTTTCAGAAGGATGGCCCGCACCGTGGGAACCTGGAGACAAACGCACACAAACATGCCAAAGTAGAAAACTGTAATAGAAAACTCGCTAGCAGGCAGCAAAACATTTAGATACACAAACAAGTTTACCCCAGTTTGTCATGCCGTGGTCAGAGGTAAACACATAGGCTGTTCTGCCATCATTGTCGAAGAAGTCCTCTATTATAGACACCACTTCAGCTACACCTGCATCTACTAGACCAATATTGTCTAGGTATTCTCTGGGGGAAAAAAGACAAAATAGAAGACAAAGATGCAGCTGGATGAGAGAATGCTTATTTGGATGAATTTGTTAACACGACTAAGAACCACTGCACAACTGCCCAAAGGTTAAAAAATAAAAAAAATTAAAAATCAGCAGCTCTTAATACAAGGTTAACTACTTACTGCGACATTGGTCTGTGAGCATGTCCATTAGTGTCAATTCCAAGCAGATGCAGGAAGAAGACATTTTTATCCTCCCATAGGCTGGCCTTCAGAGTGGAGTTAGACTGTGCAGACTTAAAGAAGGACTGTTGAAAAATATTAAATAATTTTAGGCTTATTCAGGAAATCCATGTGGATCAATTCTGTAAATGAAATTCTGCAATGACTCCAAGTTGGGTTATATTTCACTGCATGACACATGACACACATAATACACATAAAACACAGTCTTTATAAAATGTGTTTTTGTGGGTAAACCTGTAGTTAATATCAATAGATCAATCATAAAATATTTTTTTATGCTAATACTTCCACTACATACTTTGACTTGAGTGAACACCCAGCTGTCTAGCTTGGATGCATCTGTGGAGGCAAAGTCCTCCTCCACTGCCGGGTATGTGTGGGTATACACATGGTCCCCACTAGCGCCTGAAATAACCAAAGGAAACATGTTTGCTCAGATATGTGATTTAATGTTTTTTTTCTATTGTGTAGATTAATGGTTCTGTTTGTGATGCTTGTGTACCTTTGGCAAACATAGGTAGGATATCAGGGCTGCCCCAGCACCAGGTGTGTCTGCTCTCATTAAACACAGAGTCAAATTCTACAGGATTTTCCTTCCAGCCTGAAAACAAGCACATAAATGGTCACAGTAGAATGCCACAGAGAAACACATACAATAGAGAGTAATCTCTCCAAGTCGCTGAGCATTTCTCTTCCTACCATGTAAAAAACAACAAAAAAACAAAATACAAAAACCATCATGCACACACCTTTAGCAACTGCACTAACATCCTCATAGAAGCCAGCAATGAGAGCAACGTGACCGGGCCGAGACTCGGTAGGCACACGTGTGTGTGACACACCCCAGGTCCCCTTGTCCTCTATTATACTCCTGAAATATGGAAACAGAAGCACATATGCTTATGCAAACAGGGGGAATGAAAAGACATGCTGTAAAAATGGCATCACCTTACAAGAATAATTAAACAGACCCAAACTCCACATCAAAATTTATTTCTTTGTATTGGTTTCCTGACCTCAGGTATGGTGTCCTGGATGAGCCATTGGGGAGCAGGGTGAAGAGACTGTCTGCTCTGAGACCATCGGCCACCACTAACACCAGTCTGGAAGCAGGGGGTTCCAGGGGTGTGGAGTGGGGTGTCATGCCATGGACCAGAGGAGAGGTGAAGTAGATATCAAAGATAGAGATGAAGAAGACCACGTGGACTGTCAGCCCAATCACAAAGAAGGTGATCATCCTCATTTTGGGTGCCAAAGCCACACCGAGGAACAACTGAGGGTTTACTTGAGGACAAGCAGGGTAGATTTAATTCACTTGGAAGTGAAAAGAGGTGACTAGAAGAAGGAAAAATTAAAAAAAAAAATGGAATAGAATGAAGACAACTCACAGCCTGCATTTGCAATCAGGATTAAGAAGTTAAAGCCAATAGAAGGGGCATTAGAAGGTTTCAGAATAATATAGGCTTGTTAAGCCAAAGTATGCGGTCTTAAGAGCAGCTTAATCCTTCATTCACCATATGCCATTAAGCAACGTTAAAAAAAAGGCTTTAATGTTTAATTCGGAATATTTTAATGGTCCAGCCAACTTACCACTGGTAACAAGAAAGTAACTTAGAAAAACAGGCCATGAAAAGAGTCTTACCTGCATGTAACGTCTGCGGATTTTGATCATAAAAACGGGAATAATGTTCCGTTAAAGAATGAATGAGTGAGTGACCAACCTATCTACTACTATTACTACTACTACAAGTTCATAGATTCACACTGCTTTAGCTTCCATTGTCACTTCGTAGATCGCCAAGAACATGCTCAGAGAACCAGACAGATCAACCTAAAAAAAGATCAACCTAAAACCAAATGTCTCCCTGTTTAAGAAGATTACTACAAGAAATTCAGGCAGCATGAGCATTCACTTCCTTGTTGTCACTCGTTTTTGACGTTGTGTGTTGACGTAGTGGTTTGTAGCTGCATTGTGGGTAGTGTAGTTTAAATTAAACGATTCACTTCAAGTTTACCTATTACGAAATGTAATAAAAAATAAGCAGCCCTTATTTATTTGTTTTGTTTGCAGTGAAGTGCATTTTTAATAGAAATGGTTTGAGCGCAGCTTTTTTTTGACAGCATAGTAGCTAGCAATTGCTATCAGCTGTCAAATGTGCCCTGCCTAGTTTTCCTCTCTACATCAAATGTACCCAATACTTTTCCAGTATTCCATAAAAGGGGCGGGCTTTGGGAGTAGCGTCTCTTACATTTGACCAATCGTAGCTTCGCATTTCTTCTTCTTCCTCCTCTTCCACCTACCAAACCTTAGCTAACCTAATATCCATTCAGGAAGCAGCGGGTGTGATTAGCTTAGCTAGCTTTAAAAAAAAAAATCTCTTTAGGGCAAAAATGGCGTCGGTGAACCCATTTAATCTCAGTGATTCTGAAGAAGAGGCCGAACGGCGCCCTAACGAAACAGTTGACACAGAGCGGAGTCCGAGTGACGGGGCGCCAGGACCACCGCCAGGCAATCCTTTCTCTCCGCCTGCAGACGCAGAGCCTCCGTCGCTCCTGCTGTCTAGCAACCGGACGAGCCCCAGCGGTGAGGGCATCTCGGCGTCGGCCGCCGCCACCTCCGCTATGGCAGGCAGCGCCGAGACGCGGGTATCTGTAGATGTCATCGCTGCCCAGTTATTGCGGGACCAATACATCCTCACGGCCTTGGAGTTTCACACCGAACTGCTGGAAGCAGGCAGAGAGCTCCCCCGGCTGAGGGATTATTTCTCCAACCCTGGCAACTTCGAACGACAGAGCGGTACTCCACCTGCCAAAGACCAGGTACTCGGACCTGGAGGACCACTGAGTAAGTGTCGTTAGCTGCTCTCTTAGTGCTACATATGTAGCTGTTCGCTAGCTCTGTATTGATGTTGTATGAAACAGAGTTAGCCCATCAGCTGGCTAACGTTAGCTTTAATCATTGGCTACGATAGCTTGAGATCTGTTTGCTGCACCTGCTCTTCAGCTCCAGGGCCGCAGCCAGCTATTGGGTTTTGTGGGTCAGTCGTGAGATGACAGACTAACACAGAGTTGTGACAAGGCATTAAACATTAACTACTCACTGAAAGATAAATACTGGTAGCGTAATAATGCTGGTGACCTGTAGTGATCGCCCAAGTGTAATTTAGCCCTGTAGGAAAACACCCGTCAGAGGTCAGAGGTCAATATCGGCTATAGAAAACAAAAGAGAGGAAGGAGAAGAAGCGGGTGCCTGTACGAACAGCTTTTGCCTTTCCCTGAACCACAGTATTGCTCAAATAGCACATTTGAACGAAGGAGAATTCTACAGTCTTGTAATAATGATAAAACAGGCTTCAGGCTTCCTGAATTAGTTTGAAGCTGTATCATCTGGTCCAGGAGCAAAGTGTCTTGTAAATGGTTGTGTTGCTCTACACAGGTTGCGTCTACCCAGCTAGGGAGATAAAATGTTATTATGTAAAATGTGTACATCTGTTGCACCCTAATCCATTTACAAGACTCATTTTCATTAATCACCATGCACCAACACAGCAGTTGAAGAGTCTGGCAGCAAGGACCTTAGGCAGACCTGCTATGCAAATGGTACCCATGGTCACAGCCTCATCCACAAATAAACAGCACCTGCTATAGTAGAAGCAGTAACTAAAGAGTTAAATCTTGTTAAATAGCAGCAAAAACATTTGTTGTGGCCCCACTTCATACCAGTGAGTCAAGTGAATGTATTTGCACTCAGCATAATGTCTTGACATTAAAGGATTAGCAAATTGGCTACAATGATAGACCATTAGCATTAAAAAATGACCAGATGAAAATATATTGGTCTAACATTTAGAAATGTGTTGACTCAACATTTATTATTGTATTTACTTCATGAATTCATTGTAGACTTCATTAATAGAATTTATAATCTTATAATTCTATAATTTTAGATGTGTGATAGATTAGGAAGCTTATAGGTAGTAAATTGAATTATGTTACACCTACATTCATTGTTCACCACACTAATTTAACAGAAATAAATCTCCCTTCCACTGAAAATGAGGTGCTTTTTTTTCTGTTAGTGTGTTTTGGTGAAAACAGATTGTATCTTGAATAGAAAGTGCCATGTCACACCAGTGGGTGTGTTTGTCTACTTGACTGTTTGAAATTAGCAGGGGGGGAGAGAAAAAAAGTCTTCTTCCAATATCTATTTGGCAGTGAAACATGCACTCAAAATCAAGGCTGACTGATTTTATATCACGGTTTTAAGATGTTTTTGTAGGGTGAGTTTAGTCATTCATTCGAGACATTGCCCTCACGAATGAAAGGATTTTTATCAGTGTGCCAGACTGAATGGCTATGGCTTTTTGCAGCATGTCATTGAAGCTGCACTGCAAATGTAATTTTGACTTTTTCAAATTATGGAACAAGGCTAAATTATGTATTTTTACTGTAGAAGCATTTGGCAGTTTTCCAGCTGAGGGATTCATATAAATAAATGTTAAAACCAGACACAACTATTTTGTATGCAGTGGCAATGAACATTGCCTAAGATCTCAGAAAACCGGAGTATAGTTTTAGGCGTGTGTCTTGGTAGCTGGCCTCAGTCTGGCTTTTCCAGATTGCAAACGGCAGCTAGTCATATTCCTTGTCTTTTTTTTTCAATCTGTTCAACCTTTATAATTAAATTCTGCCCCTGTATCTATGCCTTAAGGCTACAGCAGTAAACACAAACCACTATAGGATGTGTGTCTTTTAGTATCTCCTATTTCCCAAAAGGTTTGGAACACGGTAAGACCATGAGTTTGAAAGGACCTGACACCTCCCCTGTTGTGCTTGTGACAGGAACATCATAGAGAAGTGGTGTAATCTACAAGCCTGTAGCCTGTAACAATGAGTTGATATGAGGGACAGACTTTGCTGAAGGCCATGTCATTTTTCATCCTAGCATAGCTGATAGTCCAGACCTCATGTGATCTCTGCAATTATCTTTCTTTTCATGTGGGAGAATTTCTCTGCCACATTGCAACATTAGGATTTACTTAAGTTGCTCTTGTTGCTAAAGAAGGAGGGATACTGTTTGGATGTCTGCTTTCTTTTTCTACATTGACAGAACAGCTTGCTATTTCAACAGCCAATTTCTCGTGTGTGTTTTGTTTGTTTTGTTGTTGTTTGTTTTTAAACAAATCCCCTTCAGTGGTTTCTGACTTTGTGATCCTTATGATTGTAAACACTATAAATAAAATAATGTCTAGTTTATGATGACTTATTGTGTTGAAATAAATTTGGTCCATAGATTCTGATGCCTGTTATCAAGTCTGAAGTTAATGAAAAGATGGATATTGTACCTGCAGCATACAGTAGAGAGTGTGATAGTTTCCTTGGATAGGTTTCATCCATATAGTGCTATAATATATATATATATATATATATATATATATATATATATATATAATTTTTTTTTTTTTTTTTTTTTTTTAAGATATGTGATACAGGCTAGAATTTAAAACAAAATCTCTCTGACGAAGTAACAAATCTCTGATGAATCTGAAATGTAATTGGTGTGGTGATTGCAAATAAAAAAAACAAAACTTGTGACTGTGAATCAGCAGTGAGCATGTGTGTGGATAATGACTGTGTTACAAGCTGCATCTGCAGCTGTTGCTCTAGGGCACATGACACAGCATGCCATCTCCCACCACCTTGCTAATTTGCTGCAATGAATTTTGCAGGATTCTCTCTTCACCTCTTGCTAGACAGGCAACTGTTTATTTGTAATCGTTGCAGGAACTTTTGTATTCTTTAAATAGGTTAAATAGAAGCTTCACATTATCAGTTCTAGATCATTTGTGACCACAATTTATGTGCTGTCCTAGTCTGAAATCGCCAAACTACATTTTCAGTGTGCTGCACTCTAATGTAACCTGTCAATAGGAGTATATTGCTGTATTGTATGAATTCACACAGTAAACATGAACATATATTTGATTTTTTTTTCTAATACTATGCAAAGCGATTGAAATGATAACATGCTTAGGAATAGGAAATCCTGACTTGACATAGTAATTTTGTACTGGAAACTGTGCCTCAAATGGCTTTATTCTGTTAGTTTGAGTTGAAAATATTAAGATAAACAGAATCAGTGGTAAAATCTCAATAAGAAATCATCATCATTTATTCACATACATGCATACAGACATACATACACACTGACGTAAATAAAATGATCTGCTGCCAGACAAAAAAGGCTTATTTTCTTAAGATCTAAGATATTTGATCTTGTGTAGGTTTGTGTGCTTGTCTGTGATTCACTTATAATTTGTGCTCCACTTTTTCATCCCATATTTATAACCACAGTTTAAATCAGTCTTGCCAAAAACCTTCCCATTAAATTAAAAGTGCCTGTTGGCTTCCTCCTGACCATTCATCAATATCAGCTCCTAGGCCCTGATGTAAACTCGTGTACCTTAGCTTTCAGTTTATATCTTTTAGCGTTCTCTGTTTTGGCAAGTAGAAAGACAGTCATCTGTGTGCGCTTAGGTGTTGTATAATCAGCTGGGGTTGAATAAAGGGAGGTGGTGACAGACTGAAGTGTCAAATCTGTCAAGGAAATGAAAGGTCAACCAGGCTTGGTTTTTTTTTTTTTTTTTTTGCACATCAGACATGTACACAAAGGACATCTGCAAATGCCCCCTCACATTATCAAATTACTTTTTTGTTTTTTCTTTTGCTCCGTTCATGCACGCACACCTGCAAACTCTATTACTCACTGTTTTGCCAGATGGATTGCAGCTACTAACAACAAATGTCCTCACACATCATCAGGAAGTAAACATGTTTGGAAGCTTTCTATGCAGGAAAATTAGTTTGCCTGACATCAGCTTGGCAGAACAATGACACTTGTGTAGACAGACATTGGAGAAACACTGTCACTATATCATAAAGTTGCATGGTCGTGAATTTGAACATGACATAAAATATTGTATACGCTTATATAGACAAACCTTATATGTAACAGAAAAAGAAATATTAGTGAAATACATTACTTGTCTACAAAGGGAAATACATGCTGGTTTTTTTTTCCTTTGATATCTAAGTTTTCCTCAGTCTTTTTTTTTTTTTTAAACTCTAGAGGATTTTAACAATCCAAAGTAGTAATATGATCAAAGTTTATAATACAAGTTATAACTTAATGAGTGGAAATTATTTGCTAATTCAGTTAAATTACTCACACAGCTTTTTTTTTTTTTTTTTTTTTTTTTTTTTTTTTTTTGGTCTTTCAGGCCAACAAGGTCACATATGATTTGACATTGTACTGTATCTTGATATCAGAGAACAAACAGGCCAATCTCACACTTGCGTTGCTGTGGAAAGAAAGCCAACACCATTGACTTAGCTATCAGAGCAGCCTAGCCCAGTGAAATATGAGCAAAGAGTGTGCTTATTTATCACCTTTATGTTCCTTCTCTTAGCACCTGCCTACCCTTGTGTATAGTTGGTGGAATTAATAGTTTGGAAGTGGGTTTTACCACACTGAAGCTGATCCTATTATTTCATAGAGAAGAATCTATAGAGCACCATGTAGGCTGCACAGTTAAATTTTTCAACTGTGAGCTCTTGGGGAGTGCAATCATTTAGCTGTATGGTTATGCAGGTGTATACTTGTCTCACTTCTGTCTCTGTGTCTGTGTTTTTGTTCAGATCGAGCAGGCAGCATCAGCACCTTAGACTCTCTGGACTTTGCTCGTTACTCAGATGACGGTAACCGAGAGACAGACGAACGGGTGGCAGGTAAGATGAACCATACGGTCAGGGCTCAAAACAAGAGGCCTAGCTTACACTGGGGATAAAAGATCGGGAGAGTAGACAATGACTGAATGGGAGCGCCGTGGAATATGGCAAAATGAAATCTAAAAGCTGCTTTAATAACAACGATGACCAGTAATAAATAAACTCTGCTTAATAACACAAATGTGTTTCTGTCAGTCCTGCTTTATTAGGGATAAATTAGTCACATTTTTCTCTTTTTAAGTTCATTGAGGTCTTTGTGCCTCCTCTCACGAACCGTCACACAGCAAAACCAGTCTGTGGTATTTTTGGTACCAAACATGTATCAGCATTATTTAAAAAGCGCACTCTCCCCCGCCCTCCCCTCTCAATGGCTCATTCGTGACACACAGTCTG
Organism: Diplotaxodon limnothrissa; assembly: GCF_057381915.1. Classification (NCBI taxonomy): domain Eukaryota; kingdom Metazoa; phylum Chordata; class Actinopteri; order Cichliformes; family Cichlidae; genus Diplotaxodon; species Diplotaxodon limnothrissa. Next base: position 29,384,574 of record NC_140604.1, on the reverse strand, counting down.
ATAGTTTTAGCTAAACACATTAACAGCTCCTCCTGACGCCAATGATGTGTCATCACACCATTGGGTTTAAGAACAGGTGTTCATTTACTGGCATATTGCCTTTTTTCAGGTGTTGTGTGGTGAGCATTTTTATGCCGTGGACTAAAGGAAAAAATAAATGAGTAAGCCTTTGATATTTATGTAGAATGCCGAACGCAAAATGGGATCAGGCAGGGACTATGTGTATTAACCAAATCCCCTTCTGGTTTTAATTTTGTAGTTTCACAATCCTCAAGATGAAGACATTAATGTTTAGCCATGAGAAGTCTGCTAGATTATAAGGGTTAAAGCTAGTAACAGTTTTCTGCAGCCATCCACACATTTTAAAAGTAAGTGTGTGTAAGTGTGTGTCCCAAAACTGTGCCTAAACTGTTAAAGTGGTGGATTATGTTGTGTATTTTTGTTTGTTTTTTTTGTTTTTTTACATTAAATTTGTTTTCCCTTCCACTGTACATGAATATTAAGGGTGAGAAATAGATTGTAGAGCATGATGGGATGGGGGATGGCATATAGATTGTCCTATGAATATAAATGTCATTTAATTTAAATGTGTATGTTGCATTCTGATGGTAAAGTCTTGGGTAACGCCAGTTAATGCACCAATAATGTAAATGCGGGAAACGCTTGCTTCTGGTTTGGGGCTTTTATCAGTTGAGAAAAACGATGACATGAAGTAAGGGCCCAGTTAAAACCATGCAGCAGAGATGTTGGTTCCACCTCACACCTCCAAATTATGCATCATTTTTAAAAATGACTATTCACACACTGCCCTTTCTACCAAATTGCCATGTTTCCCTTCCTCTCTCTTTACTTTTGAAACATCCCCACTCTCATTCCGCTCAACTTGTTCTTCTTGTAAGAGCCCTGCCCCCAGCTGTCTGACTCTGGGTTTTCTGGCTTTCTCCGTTGACGTTGATCAAACCCCAGTAAAATACTGGACAAGTCACTCCATCCAGTCTAGCTTTTTGCTTTTATTTATTTATTTTTCCTTCTCTTCCCGTTATTCAGTTCTTGGTTTTCCATTTTGTTGCGTTTGCATCCTGTGCACTTGATCTGCTAGGAAGGTCTGAATGGTAACTCGGTTTCCTCTGGCAGAAATTTACAATTTTTTAATGCTCAGAAATTGGCTTTGACCTTTATATGGAAATTCAGACTGTTTCCTGAAAATGTTTTTCGGCTTTTTGTTGTTTTTTTTTTTGTTTTTTTTAAGCTCTTCTTTATAGCGTGAAACCTGGTTTCACGCTATAAAGAAGTGTGAAACCAACAGCAGCCTTAAACCTTAAGTGACACATGTTGGGGAAACAAGAGACGGACCAAATTGCAGATTTTTCAGTGCACAGCTATGCAACATAGTTTTCCTGCTCCATTGCTTATTACTTTTTGCGTGTGTTTTTAATCTAACATGTCTTAAGACCTTGTGTGTTCTTTAAAGAAGAAATCAGTATGAATCTAGCATTTACCATTTTTACTTACAGATTAAAAATAAACATTTTTATAAATAATACCTTCTGCTCCTTCTGATAGTATATAAGATGCCAGAAACAGCTTCCTCGAGTTTCTATGATTGGCTTGATCGTGTTATGTTTTTTGTTTTTTTTTTTATTTGTTTTGCAAAGTCAAAGTCAAGAAAGACGAGTCTAAATCGGTAACCTAGCAAAGAATGCCAAACTCACGTTTTGTCTGTTAGCTGAAATAGCTTTATGTTGTGGTGTTCATAGTGTGATGGTCTTATCTCTTAAGAACAAAACATTTGAGCATTGGCTGTCCCTTGAGTGGCTTGAATTAAAATGTGTAAATTACTTATTACTTATAAAAACCTGTGTCAGACAGCTCCTAGTTTATCAAGGATACATTTTAGTAGCCTGAATGGATTTATTTGCCTCTCAGCTACAATGTAGGTAAATTTGGACTTCCATTTGTTAAGTATTAATGAGAGGAAAACAAGGGCAGGAAATTCTATCATTGAGCTGCGTCTCAATGCAGAAAACACACCTGTCCAAGAAACATCTTGCCAGCTTTACCATAGTCCTCTGCTGCATGCGTTCCTTAGACCCATGATTTGCATGCATCCTTTTTTGTTTTGTTTTTATGACTTTTTAATCTTTTGTGTCATTGTTTGGTTTTTCATACCCATCTGTTTTATTTGTTTGTTCCCTGTCTTTGGTTGGATGCACTTCCTGTGTGTGTTGTCACTTCCTGTCCAGTGCTGGAGTTTGAGCTACGGAAAGCAAAGGAGACCATTCAGGCTCTGCGCGCCAACTTGACTCAGGCAGCAGGTGTGGCGCACTTTTAACTTCTTCTCCACCTGAACCCTTTTTGTTACAGCTTTCTCTCTTTTTTGTCAGAGAATTCCTTTTGGTGAGTGATGCTCAGCATCCTTTCAAATTTATCTCATATATTCTCAATTTCTCAGAGAGCGAAGTGCCCTCTCAGGAGAGAAAAAACTACAAGTCAAGCCCTGAAATTCAGGTGGGGGATTTACAAGCTTTCTAATTTTTCCTTTGTGGTGAAATGAGTGAAGAATGAACGAATGTGTCCCTTTAAACCTTTGTGAGAACATTGCCGTGATCGACCTTGTTCTTCTCTGCCTCAGGAGCCTATCCGCCCACTGGAGAAAAGAGCCTTAAACTTCCTTGTGAATGAGTATTTATTGAAAAATGAATACAAACTCTCATCCATCACCTTCTCTGATGAAAATGATGATCAGGTAAAGGATGGTAAATGCCTAACTGGAGTTAGTCTTTTATTTTTAAAATTAGGTCTGTCTCCTTTTCAACAAAAAAAAAAACAAAAAACATCCTAATTCATAAGAAAGTACTGAAGGTAGTATGAATAATTTAAACTTGTACTTGCACATAATTGTGTAATGCAAAGGAAGAGCCCATGCCTGACACAAATGACAATTACTAAACTGTTTTGCTTTATGTTTCTTCCCAGGACTTTGAGTTGTGGGATGATGTTGGCCTCAACATCCCCAAACCCCCCGACCTGTTGCAGCTCTACAGAAGCTGTGGCACCCCCCTCCCTTCTCCTCGGGACACAGCTGATGTGTCAGTTGGAGTGGATTTTGTCGATCTTCCTGGAAACTGCATTGCCCAAGATCCACTAAAGAAGCCTGACCTTTCACAACAGGTGTGTGTACGCTGAGTTGAACCTGTTTTATTGCTTTGTATTCCTTCTAGTACCAGAGAGATTCATTGAGAAAAGGCTGTGAAACTAAACGCAAAGTGATTTTTCTCTTTCAGGTAAATCTGAAGAAGTTGTGACTTCAGAGCTCCGGCTCTTGAGCTGAGTTTGTAATTTGTCTGCATTATGTTTTTTTTCTTCTCTTTAGCAGCAGACAGAAGTCGTGCAAGAGTTGGAGTACCAGATAAGCCTCCTCAATAATGAGAAGCAGAACCTAGCAGAGCAGATAAAGAAACTGCAATGGTGTGTGCTTGAGTGCATGTCTGTGCTCGTATACTATTCTTTTTGAAAAACTCTGAAGTCTTTGATCCTGACAAGGTTTCCAACATTCATAGCTCTTTCACTGCATGTCATTTCAGCAAGAACATTTACCCCTTCTACTGCTGAGCAAAGAGTCAGCAGAAGTATTCATTAAAAAAAAAAGTCTCAGAAGTTTTCAGTTTCTATAACCGTGACCAAAACTGGCCATGGTGTAAAACCAGATTGGAAATTTCTCCCAAGCACCACAGCTGCATGAAATTACAGAGGAAACTTTGGTCTGATGAAAAAGTGGAACTTAATTTTCTTGTCATGTGAAGTCTTTAATTGACACCATCAGGATTCTGACCAATTTTACTGAACAGTTCAAGCATGACTTTGATGGTAGGGGTGAAACAGTCGATTGTCTCGTTCACTTGCTGCTTGATTAAGTATGTAGTATTTTTTGACTTATGTTATGTTACCTCTGCCCCACAGTGAGATTCAAACACTGAAGAGGACAGTTTCCTCCCCGCCTCCAACCACTTTGGACCTGGGCTCTCAGAATACACCTAACACTTCTTCCTCTTCTGCTACCACTGCTTGCTCCGCTGACCCTCTTTCTGTGGTATGTGGTCATTTTGAATATGTAAAGCACAGGCTTATTTAAATGTCTACCAGTCACACAGTTTTCTATAGTAAATTTTTAAAAAAAGCAAGAAGAAAGGAAAATCATTCAGTCTGTATGACGGTTTCTCTGTAGTTTGTTACAAGCCCAAATATTTGACCCTATAATGCTAACATCTTGTAGTCTTATCCTCAGCCTCCCATGGATAATGGCAAGTATCTGGACATCCGAGGGGTTTCAGAGCCTGACAATAACGCAGACAACCTCTCTACTCAGAACACATCACAATTCCACCCACAGACTCACAGCAAGCTGAAGAATAAGCCACCTGTCCAGTTTGATCAGCCAAACAGGTGAGTGAAAATTCAGGCATGAAAAAAAAACTTGCAAAACAAAGACCCAACTTTCCTAACATTTCCTGTATCAAGGAATGCAAATATGATGCTCAAATGTAAACAAAAAATATAGGGCTTTTTTTAATACCCGTGTGACATATGTAAATCCACTAACTGCCTGAGTCTAAAACCTGTGGACATCCCTTGAGATGTCCTGCCAGGCCTTTAGTGCAGCCAAATTCAGTTGCTGATTGTGTATCTTTGTGCTTTCAGTTTTATCTTCAGTAACAGCAGCTTTGCAACATTTGTCTGAATATGACAGGGTATAGCCCTGTACAGTTCACAGTTCATCGTGTTACTGTTATCAACAGTCACATCAATAATTGAAACTACAGGGTGGGCCATTTATATGGATGCACCGTAATAACATGGGAATGGTTGGTGATATTAAAGTCCTGTTTGTGGCACATTAGTATATGTGAGGGGGCAAACTCCTCAAGATGGGTGGTGACCAAGGTGGCCAATTAGAAGTCGGCCATCTTGGATACAACTTTTGTCTTTTCAATAGGAAGAGGGCCATGTGACACATCAAACTTATTGGTAATGTCACAAGAAAAACAATGGTGTGCTTGGTTTCAACGTAACTTTATTCTTTCATGAGTTATTTATAAGTTTCTGACCACTTATAAAATGTGTTCAGTGTGCTGCCCATTGTGTTGGATTGTCAATGCAACCCTCGTCTCCCACTCTTCACACACTGATAGCAACACCGCAGGAGAAATGCCAGCACAGGCATCCGGTATCCGTAGTTTCAGGTGCTGCACATCTCGTATCTTCACACCATAGACAATTGCCTTCAAATGACCCCAAAGGTAAAAGTCTAAGGGGGTCAGATCGGGAGACCTTAAGGGGGCCATTCAACTGGCCCACGACGACCAATCCACTTTCCAGGAAACTGTTCATCTAGGAATGCTCGGACCTGGCACCCATAATGTGGTGGTGCACCATCTTGCTGGAAAAACTCAGGGAACGTGCCAGCTTCAGTGCATAAAGAGGGAAACAGATCATCATGTAGCAATTTCAAATATCCAGTGGTCTTGAGGTTTCCATTGATGAAGAATGGACCCACTATCGTTGTACCCCATATACCACACCAAACCATCACTTTTGTTGTTCCAACAGTCTTGGAGGGATCCATCCAATGTGGGTTAGTGTCAGACCAATAGCGGTGGTTTTGTTGGTTAACTTCACCATTCACATAAAAGTTTGCCTCATCACTGAACAAAATCTTCTGTGTGAACTGAGGGTCCTGTTCCAATTTTTGTTTTGCCCATTCTGCAAATTCTGTGCGCCGATCTGGGTCATCCTCGTTAAGATGCTGCAGTAGCTGGAGTTTGTAAGGGAGCCATTTGTGAGTAGCTAATATCCGCCGAAGGGATGTTCGACTAATGCCACTCTCCAGTGACATGTGGCGAGTGCTACACTGTGGGCTCTGGCTGAATGAAGCTAGGACAGCCACTGATGTTTCTTCATTAGTGACAGTTTTCTTGCGTCCACATTTTGGCAAATCCAACACTGAACCAGTTTCACGAAACTTAGCAAGCAGTTTGCTAACTGTAGCATGGGAGATGGGTGGTCTCGTAGGGTGTCTTGCATTAAAATCTGCTGCAATGACCCGGTTACTGCGTTCACCAGATATCAACACAATTTCGATCCGCTCCTCACATGTTAACCTCTTTGACATGTCAATGGCTGTGAACAAAGAGAAACTTGTAAATAACTCATGAAAGAATAAAGTTACGTTGAAACCAAGCACACCATTGTTTTTCTTGTGACATTACCAATAAGTTTGATGTGTCACATGGCCCTCTTCATATTGAAAAAAACAAAAGTTGTATCCAAGATGGCCGACTTCTAAATGGCCACCATGGTCACCACCGATCTTGAGGAGTTTTCCCCCTCACATATACTAATGTGCCACAAACAGGACTTTAATATCACCAACCATTCCCATGTTATTACGGTGCATCCATTTAAATGTCCCACCCTGTAGAGAGCTGGTCCAACTGGCAGCCATATGTGTTCACGCTGCCTCCGCCATGTTAGACAGATAATGTGGTATGCTTCAGACTGTGAGGTCTCAAAACTTTTCTCACCATTTTGATACAAGATAAACCTGGTTTCATTTGTTCAGATAGGTGCATGCTCTTTTAGTCTGGCAAAGTCCAATATAGCCATCTGTTCTTCAGAGTGTGCCTTCCTCTAAGCCCTGCATTTGCCTTCATAAAAGGCGTGTCTTGATTGTAGACTTTGACAGTGATAGAACTACTTAAGACAGTGTTATTGACTCAGATTGTTAATTTGGCCACTCCTAAAGTTTTTGCCGTTTGCCTGAGAGGTATGTTTTAGTTTTTCAGCCTAAGGATGGCCTCTTTCATTTACATTGACATCTCTTTGGACGTCATTGGAAAGTTCCAGTGAAGTTCCAGCTATCAAATTAGACGCTCAATACTTGGAATCAACTCCAGATATTTTGTCTGCTTAAATTTTAATGGAATAACAAATGAAGAGGCCTCACTGGGCATGAACTGCTCATCAGTCAATTGTCCAGTGACCTGGCGCTTTTGAAAATGGGGGGACTAAACTTAAAAGTGGCTGTAAATTCTAAGCAGTTAATGTAATATCTGTTAAAAGCTAAAGCTGAATAAAAGCTAAAAATTCTGCACTTTTACGGTTAGATTTTTTTGTTTATTTATTTAATTTAAAATGTAAAATTCTCTGTGGGGGTTTGAAGGCCAAAAAGAAAAAAATATATAGTTGTAAAAATTATTAGAACCAACCGTGTCTACTACAGCCACGTTGGCCATTTTTGTGTAGTCACTAAATGTAGCCACTAGATGGAGGTAGTTATTCGTCTTTGTCTAAAACCAGGTATTAGGTTGTGTGGCTGCCCTCTTGAGTAAGAAAGTGTATTGTGCTTTAAACTAGTCATCACTGAAACTGAGCTTTCATTCATTTAATGTTTTTTTTTTTTTTTCTTATTTGTGTCCCACCTATGATGTATTATTTTTAATGATATTTTTTGATGTTTCATTATTTTTATCATTTAAATATGTGTTCCCTTAAAAAAACAAAATCTGATTTATGTGGTGCTAAAAGAAAAAAGTGAGTGGTGCGTTACTGTTAGTCAGCCACCTGCTATTCTTAGTACTGTGGTAATGTCACGTTACATGGGAGAGTGGCAGCACTAACCTCAGTGGCAGGGTAATCTATTCCAGTCCTCAATCATTCAACGGTCAGGACATTCTCCAGAGCACTTGTGGTGTACAGATTAAGTGTTGCAGACTGTAGTGACTGTTTTTGGTCTTTTGTTTTTTGTGGTGTCTCAGGAAGTTATCTCCGGCCTTCCAGCAAGCCTTGTTGTCCTTCTGCAGAATGTGCTCCGACAGCCGCCTAGGAGCAGAGGTCAGGAGCACACATTTCATATACAGATTAAAAAAAAGAAAAGAAGTAAATTTAGGAAAAACGGAATATAATGTCCCTCCTGTTCCCAGGTGTCTCGTATAGCAGACAGCGAGGAGAGTGTGATGCTAATGCTGGGTCGCTGTCTCCCTCACATCGTCCCTAATGTCCTTCTTGCTAAACGAGAGGTAAACCTGCTTGTGCTGGTCATCCTGCCCTCTTCTTCTCCTCCCTGTTTCCCCATTCATTGTCACCATCACAGGCTTCTTGTTTTAATAACCAATAGATACACACAGAGCAGCAAGGATGAGAATAGGTTAAAAAAAGTAGTTGGTCATTCACAACTACTAAAGTTTCCTCTAAACTGTGTATTTATAATGTAGAGGGGAAACGACTCTAAACAGCTTAATGTGGTTATTGTCAGTAGTTTTGGTAGTAATGGTGCCAATTTGACAACTTTGCAAACATATTATTCCATTGGTGATTCATCCACTTCACCATCTGCTGTTATGTGAAATATTGCTGCTATATTACTGAAATATTACTGCTTTAAAGGAACATTACCCCCCTTTTTTTCTCCCTTTTGTGCCTAAACTGTTCTCACAATATGAATATGAACTGTAGAGTTACACATTGTGCAAAGGCTGTTTTCTTGGCAATAGTGGGATTTGTGTGATTTCTGTTTTTTGAGATAATTAAATCAATGTCTCAAACTTGATGATGCACAAAGCGCCTTTGTCCTTGTGTTGCCTTTTTGTCGTTCCCCAAGCAATACGAATATAGAGTTGGAGACATTTTTACCTGCCAGATCCTGCTGACTTGTGTCTTATCTATTGATATGTCGGGTCACCTTCTTTTGTCATGGCATTTGTTTTTCAGAAGTCCTCATCATTTTTCCTCTGCATTTTTTCCTCTCATATTTGCTGTCCTTTTGCCTTCACGGTTTTTTTCTTCTCTTTTCGTCTCACTCATTCTCTCACTCTCATGCATGCCTCTCTTCTAGAGAATGGTTGCGCATCTTTGCCAGGTGAGTCTTTCACGCACTCATTTGCATGATTCTCACATGTAGATCAGAAAAGTGTAACTAATGCCAATTCCTTCTGCTGCAAAACCGCTGTCACTAAATATATTTTCACACATGCGCTGCAGCCCTGAACTTTTTCTTACCTGAGAGAAATGCATGAGATAACAAATGTCCAACTCAGTTGGATCGGACAATAGCTTCACTTAAGCACAGGTGAAGTGGAATTATTTCCTGTGAGAACAGACAACAGTGGGAAAATATCCTGGCATAACGCTCTTGAAGTTGTTTGAAATCCAACTATAAGCTCTGATTTTCCATATTTATTATTTTTTGCAAATACAGTCTGCAATCCTGTAACGGTGACACTGAAAAATAGTGTGTACCCAAAAAGTAAGTTGCGTTGCAGTTTTGGGGCCAAATTTATTAACAGAACATTCCAGAGCAAATCACACTCCTTGGGGGTTGCTATCTACTCGTTAAGAGGTATAATGGCAGTTTTGTAACTGTGAGGTGTGGCTGTTGTTTGGCTAATGTGGCTGTCATTCTCACTAGGAGTGTTCTTTATTTGAAATGCCAGGGGGAGGTTTTTGTCAGAATGAGTGTGTAATTAACACAGGTGAACGGTTTAGAGCTGAGCACAGTGCCATAGCTATGAGCTATAGCTGTTCACTGTGTCCTCGCCCTATATAGAGCAGACCTTAAATGATTTGCGCAGTTTCATTTTTATTCATGTTTCTAAACAGAGATTTGGTCATGAAAAAACTAAGAGCGCCTGCTCGTCTTTTTCTCAGCAGTGTGCACATCACACAGAGCAATGTAACATTACGAACACTGCTGTGAAAAAGTATTTGCCGCCCTACCCGAGTCCTCATTTTTTTTGCATATTTGCATCAGTTACATGCAAATTTGGGGGAAAAAAAGGTTAAAATATCAATACTACAGTCTAAATATCAGGAGAGCAAATCAATTTGCTTTCAGATGTGTGGCTGGTTTGATCATTAAACAAATTTCAATATTAATCAAAGATAACCCAAGTAAATACAAAATGCAGCTTCGTCATTTGTGTGACAAATATGCAAAAATATAAGAAATTAATAAGGGGGCAAATACTTTTTCACTCCACTTTAATTTGGTTTCTTTTATGGTTTTGTTTGATTTTAAATGTGTCCAGTACCGATTCTGTTACATATCATATTAAAATGTCTCGCTGTCAAAATTAAATTTATGTGACTAAGACACATCTGCAGTGTACTAAATTAATGTCTGTCTTTGTGCAAAAGAACAATGACTCCATTTACACACAGCTGGAGTAACTTCAGTAACATGCAAATCTCTCAACGTCTGATCTTATATAACGTTTAGTGTTCTATATGTCCTGCAGGACCCATACATTTTATGTTTATATAGCAGTCTTGATTAAAGAAGCCCTTCTCTGGATAAATAGGGATAAATAATAGTGTTATTTATCCTGAGAATTGCTGCCTGAACCTCTTAGACCCCACAAAGTCTCAATCAGTATGAGTTGAATTCCCCTTCAGCTGCCTGAGTCTGAATTACCATACTGTTTCTGAAGAGAAAGTGTTTATACTGTAATTTCTCTATTTTTTTTATTTTTTATTTTTTTTCCATTTAGCAGAAAGTAGCAGAACGATCACTCGCTTATCTGATCTGCTTGTTTTGTTTTGGGTTTTTTTGTTTTTTTTTCTTATTTGTTTGTTTGGTTGTTTTGTTTTTTCCATTAAATTGGGTTGGTCTCTTATAGAAATGAGCTGCCTACATCTGTTTGTACATTAGTGTGTTGTTAGTAGATCAGCTGCTGTTTCAGCTCCTTACAGCACATTCTTGCAGTTGCAACCTCACACTGATTTGCCCTGTTTAGTAAATCAGGCCCTTAGTCTTAATATGCCATGCTGTACGATATGTCTCTTCAATTCGCTCACCTTTGATTTATTAAGCTCATCAGACATGGGCCCAATCAGTCTAATCTCTTTAAGTGTCTAAATGCCAAAGATTTTGAAACTGTTTTGATAAATATCAGTTTAGCAACTGTTTGATAAATGGGGTTATGCTCTATTTTTAAATCTGAAAACCTGGAGAAAAAAGGTTTTAAAATCCCAAATCTTGATGATTAGGTGACTTAACGAAATGCAGCCAGCTTTCTTCCTGCAACTGATTGGTTTTAAGTGCTTTTGTTTCCACAAACAAAAGTGTTTTTTTGTTTTGTTTTTTGTTTTTTACTGAGAAGAGTAGGAAAGGAGATTTGAAAAAACAATAAAACAAAAAATGTTGCATTAGCAAGAAATTACTCTTTAAAAGCTGACACCTGCACAGGTGTTCTATGTGTGTCCATGCGTAACATAAGTGCAGCGCATGAAATTTTATACAAGGAACTGAAACTTGATCGGAAACCAAATGGATATACTGAAAGAGGTAAATCTAGTTGGAGTAGTCTTTGGTCAGGCTGCTTTGCATATCACCATGGTTATGAGGTTTTAATCAACCCCCAGGCAGTTATGGAGAACTTAATCTCTTTTAAAAATCAAGAAAAACAAACTGAAGGGAGAAAAGGCTGGCAGGAAAAAAAAAAAAAAAGTAAATGCAGCAGCGCATTAAGACTTCTTGAATAGTTGGACTTTGTACAATATCCGTTAGATTCACAGACCATGACTGTGTGTGTGTGTGTGTGTGTGTGTGTGTGTGTGTGTGTGTGTGTACACATACTCACACCCACACAGATAAAGCTGCCCGTGCTTCCGTATTGCAGGCTTGACCCTTCTAACCAGCACGACCCTGGAGACACGCCTTTACTTGTTTGAATGTGAAACCCTCTTAAGGACAAAAGGTGTTTGACTTAAAACGATAGTATGACACACTGAAACACTGCCTGCCACCTGGCTGTATTAGCAGATGCTGTAAATCATCAAACCCTGTGTTTTTCTTAAATTTAAAGGATTGCATTGCAACACTTTTTTTTCTCTTTTTTTTCTTTTTTTTCTTTTGGTCAAAAACATTATTTTGTAGTAATTTGCTACAGTACTATTTTTATATAGACTTTCCAGGCATCATTAAGGCAAAGATGGTATCTAAAAACTGCAATTATAGACTTCCTGTTTTTAGTGGGTAGATTATCTGTAATCTTTAACGGACCTAGACATGACACAGAAGGTTGATAGTTTTACTGGAACTGTTTCTTTGACAGACAATTTCTGGTAATGTACTATTGAATGCATGTGTTTGAATTCAAAACAGACCTGTGTCAGGAATTCTGTGTTGGAATATTTCATACCTAAGACATTATGCCTAAACTCCACTTTTGGCTGATGTAATTTTCAGTAGTTGTGCATCAACCAAAGTGCTGGAATTTCTTTTTTTTTTTTTAATTTATTTATTTTTATTTTGGCCTGATGTTGGTGTTTGATGATTGCTCAGGGAGCTACTAAAATGATTAGACTTCACATTGTGATGTGCATGCATACCACGTTCAGGTGCCAAAGAAAAGGTCAGGGCAATTTAAAAAGCCATCTATACCAAGTGATCAGATAATCCAGTTTGTAGATGCTGACAACATTAAAAACTAGTGGAAAGAGCAATAAGTTACTTTAAATTCTTCTGATGCCTAAACCTAACCACAAAGCGAGGAAAAAACAAAACTAACAAGTCCAGTCATCTTAAAGTATTGAGACAGCCTTAACATTTAAACCACGTGCATAATATGTGTAGTTTGTGCGGTAAGGGTATCCTGTGATGTCTGGCACCAACACGTTGGCACTGGGTCTTCAGTTTCTGTGAATTAGGTGGGGCCTTTTTGGATTGGAATTATTTCAACGCGCTGTTCTTCAAACAACTTCTGTGAGGTTTAGAGGCTGGGTCGATGCTTTGATTTGGCCTTGTAGTCCTGGAGGCATTCCTGAGCAGTTTATGCAGTTTGGCACACAACTTTATCCTGCTGCCATCAGGAAATGCCTGGAGAAAGAAGTGCAGTGTTGTTCACGTGTTCACGTCACCTGTTAGTGGTTTAAATGAGTGTGCATCTTCTGGAAACTATGGATGAGTTGGTGTGTAGTATTAAGAGAGATATGTTCATTACTGTTTTTGTTGGAGATAAGACACATTACAGGTATACCCAATAATGAGCATCTGGGTCAAGAAACTACATAAGGCAGTCTGTCATTGAGAGCTGCTGAGATGTTGCATGCAACATCTCAGATGAAAGTTGTAAGCCATCATGTGAGTGGTAAAGCAGACATTGGTCTTTCCATAGCCTCATAGTTAAAATAACCGAAAAGACTGAAAGGAATAGTCACATGGAAGGGAGTTGTTGCTTTCCTTTACTGAATGCAGGCTCTTCTACATTGGTCCTTAAATTAAAAGGAGTAGTTGCCCTGAATCTGGCCCCTGGTCCATGGTCCCTGGCGTCATTCTGTCCACTCTACCTGCCCACAGTGTTTACACAGGACTGGTCAGTTATGAAGGAGATTTCACATCATAGGAGTCCACACTGAAATAGAACAGGGTCAGCGTGGTTTCTGGCTTTTTAGATGTGTGCTGTTTATGAATTCCTCTATTTGCTTTATCAGCCCAGTGCTGTTGACTCTCCAAAATGTGTCCTGTGAAAATGTGTAGCCTTGTAATAGACTGCAGGAGAAGATTATTCAATGTGACTGTTAAAGTTGGCTGAATTTGTTTAATTTGTCATTTTAAGCTGTTTTGTTTTTTTTCTTCTTCTAATGCTGAAATTGACTTCAACTATATTGGACTAGTCATGTAACCACTTAAAATGACCCTTTTGATAGTCAAATGTTATATTTTTGCTTTTCTAAAATATAGCCAACATGGCAGTGACTTCAGAGGGTTGGTCCAGCATTGAACGAGTGACTCATCACAGTCTATCTTTACCCAAGTTTCTCTGTTAGGTCCTTTTGTCCATCCAGCATTGGGGTTTAGCTTGTTCTTCCAGTACTTGGCAGGAAAACATCATATCTTCCTGGAAAAAAAACAGACTTTGAAAAAAAATATATTTTTAACTTTGTGTGCACTCTCTAATTTCGGTGTGTGTGGCGGGAATGCAGGGCTGACCACAGTTTGGCCATGGAGGCCCTGTATCAAGGGCAGCTGAGTGCTCTCCCCTCTGGCTGGAAGGCCCATGAACTTTGTCTGAACTCTGAAGTAGGAATCATTTATATGAGGAGAACTAGTGCATTAGGTTTGTGTTTATCTGTCTATATGCCGCCGTGTGCATGCACTACTAAGCTTCTACAGTATGTGGCCATAACTTTCTGTGCCTCAAAGTCCAAAGAAGAGTAGATATGAAACCAGCAAGGGATTTACCGTAAGCATGTTTGCAGGAGTGTTGAAAATCTGCTGTTGGTTTTTAAGAGTGACCCCCTGTGTATTTTTCTCCTTGTGACTTTCCCATTTTCTGTCTTCATAATAAGCCCCCTCTTCCCGGTTGCTGTTCCTGCTACTCCATAGAATTACGGGCCTGCTTGAGTGCTACAAACCATCCTTTCCATCCCTGTGTGTTGTAACCATAACCACACACTTTTTTAAAAATGTATTTGCAGAGTAATCTAAACTGATCCTAGCCTTTTCTGTCTCTGTGTCTTCTTTAATTCAGGAGTTGATTCCACTCATCTTATGTACTGCCTGCCTTCACCCAGAGCCTAAAGAGAGAGACCAGCTTCTCCACATCCTCTTTAACCTAATCAAGCGACCGGATGATGAGCAGAGGTGCTAACACTTTGTGTCAACAGCCTGTGGTTAAAAAAACTCTGCCTGCCTCCAGTATTTTCTCAAATGTGTGTTTTTGTCTCCAAAGACAAATGATTTTGACGGGCTGCGTTGCGTTTGCGAGGCATGTGGGGCCCACACGTGTCGAGGCTGAGCTACTCCCTCAGTGCTGGGAACAGGTAGAGTACATGCCTACAGGGGTTATTAAATATACTCCTACTGAATTTCACAGCTTTGAGATCATATTACTGATTTATAAATGGTCTCTAATCTGTTTTCTTTTTAAACATCTGAAGTTTATTTGAAATTCATGAATAATGCTAAAGTGATCAGGTGTGTAAATATTTAGATTTAATTAGCATACAGTCTGTTTGCTTGGCATTGTGATGTGAACCTTTCTGTAGCACTTGAATTTATAAGACACGTCTCTGTTTTTGTTTTTTAATTTCAGTTCAAAGATGGGAAGTATACGTATGAATGATTTGCGTTTTCTCTGTATTTTTGTTTTGCTTTTTGTTGTTTTCCCACTTTTTCTCTCATAAAAACACTCAAAGGTTAGAAATGCAAACATGTCAGATCTTTCTGATTTGGGAATCTGTTAGCAATACCTCCATAGGCGTCCTTGAGTTAAATGGGTTAGCGGTTTGGTCTTCGTTGCCACCTGTGTCACCACATGCAACACATGTGTGATAAACAAAATCTGCTCCCATGACAACGGCCGCTGCCACCAGTTTGGAGTCTGAGAATCTGCGCAGAAAGACAAATAGTGGTTTCCACAGGGTCAGGATGTTGCTGATACTCGAGTTGTTTCCATTCCATGGTGGCTGCACTCCCGTCTGCCTCTCCTTTTCTTTCAATTTCTATTGCTCTTTCTTTAAACACTTCAATTCCTCTAAACTTGTCTTCTCCAGATTAACCACAAATATCCAGAGAGGAGATTGTTGGTGGCAGAGTCCTGTGGAGCCTTAGCACCTTACCTGCCTGTAAGAACACATTATGAATGCAACATATTCAAGTTACAGTATATGATGAATATGGGCCTAAAGTGCAGACTAAGCTTTCATTTGTGAAGCATTAATCTATTGCAATAACTGTTGAGAAATGTTTATACTTTATAGACAATCCCCTATTTTCAAGGGCTTAAGTGTAATTGGACACTCCTTATTATTTCTTCATCAATTGAGTGGGCTGTGAGTTAATTCCAGGTGTGGCATTTTCATTTGGAAGGGGTTGCGAGGAAAGTAAACTATCAGAAGGGCTCATAATCCAAATGCAACCCACACCACGGTATAGCTTCCTGCTTCCAGTGGAAGTGGTTTTACCAATTAAATCTGAAGAGCACGGGGATTCACGGTGTGCTCGGACTGAGCCAGGTGCAGCTACGTTGATTGGATGGTGCTTTAAAGAGAAGAAGTATAAGAAGAAGAATGATCCAGGACAAATTTTAAAAGCAACGTGGGAGTTCTTGAAAGCAAAAATGGCAAATCAGTTGCCTAATGTCAACCCGATCATAAATCTTTTTCCAATTTCAAACAAGAACAACTGAAAACAGCTGTTTTAAAGACCTGGCAAAGCATCACAATAGAGGAAACCCATTGTTTAGTGATGTTCATCAGTTCCAGACATCAGGCAGTCGTTGCCTACAAAAGATTCTTCTAAATATAGACTGTATAAAAAAAAATGAGTGAAATTTCTTGAGAGTTAATAAATATCTTTGCTCACCCACAATTCGGAAATAATCCATTTAAGCCCATACTCATCATGTACTAAATGTAGAATTATAAAATATGACCTGAATGAATTCTCAGTCGGTCTTTTTTTTTTTTTGCTGTCACTGTTTGTCTCTGTAGAAGGAGATTCGCAGCTCCCTGGTGCTGTCCATGTTGCAACAGATGCTTGCTGAGGATAAGGCGGACATGGTCAGGGAGGCTGTGGTCAAGAGCCTGGGTATAATTATGGGTTACATAGATGACCCAGATAAGTATTCCCAGGTGTGTATCTTTGTAGATGAACATGTATGAGAGTGATTTGTTTTAATGATGTCCACAACTGCTATTCTGCATTGTATGTATTACGCCAGGATTTTACAACTGCTTTTGTGGGTGAGACTGAGTGTTGCTCTATTGTTTGTCTGTTTTCATTCCAGGGTTTTGAGCTGATGCTGCTGTCTCTTGGAGACCCATCAGAGCGGGTGGTCAATGCGGTCCACCAGGTCTTCATCCCTGCCTTTGCTGCCTGGACCACAGAGCTGGGCACCCTGCACACTTCACTCATTCCTTCTCTACTGGCACGTATAGAGAAACTACATACAGTAAGTGTCTTTCATTTCAGTCTTGGCATAGTGCATATATAAAATTGCACTGTCTCACTTTCCATAATATGTGCTGCTTCTTTCTCTAGCAAGGAGAACATGGTCTAGATGAACACAAGCTACATGTTTTCCTGTCAGCCCTTCAGTCTCTTATCCCTCCTCTGTTCGCTGTGGTGCTGCAGAATGCACCCTTCACCAGCAGAGTCAAACTCCATGGTGACATACCTGCAATTGAAGGTAGGATGTTTACAAACACACACAGGTCAATTGTAAAAGAAATGCAGAAACCTAAGCAGAAGTAGAGGTTTGTATTTTAGTGTGACTAAAATGCAACTTTCAAACATTTTTCATTCACATATAGTCTACTGGTGCTAGTGTGGCCTTTAAGCCTTTGACATTTATTATTCAGTTTCTGCCTTGGTCCTCTATCTTTGGATTTGCAGTGACTCGATTTCCCCGGCCAGCTTCTCCCCTCCAAGATGTGGCAACCATCATCGGCAGCAGGGAGATGCTGAGTGCCCTGCTGCAACTCTATGACCACCAGCTGGAGCATGAAGGAACCACTGGATGGGAGAGCCTGCTATGGGTGGTCAACCAGCTGTAAGAAACGCACGCACACACATACACTCAAACCCATGAAGCTTGGTTTTGATCACTTCAGTGACTTAAAATAACTCATCGTAACCTAAACCAAGGCTTACTATAACCTTAAGCTATCGTGGTAAAATGCAGTGACTAATGTTATGAGGATGTGGTTGTTATCCTCAGAGGGAAGAGGGACCTTATAATGGGAGGTTAAACACATTAAAGACATTCTAGATTTCCTCACAACACAAGTAACACAAGTGTAATCGGCACATGTCTACTAACATCGGTCGGCAAGGTCTGTCATCTCGGTTGTGGGCAAAAGACCTGCAACTGACAAATAAAGGCTATCTCATCTCTCTCAACATACTTTAAAAAAAAAAAAAAAAAAAAAAAGATGTATGAAAGAATGCCCATTGTCATTAACAACATGGACTCAGACTACTAATTTCTATTTTTTTTCCTTTCTTCTGTTTTTTTTAAACAGCCTACCGCAGCTCATAGAGATTGTGGGTCGCATAAATGTGACATCATCAACTTGTGTTCATGAATTTTCTCGCTTTTTCTGGAGATTCTGCCGCACCTTTGGCAAGATCTTCACCAACACTAAGGTAAACCTGTGATAACTGAGTAAACCATGACAGTTTAGTCTTAATAAGCATTCTTAAAGTTTCCTCCAGTTTAGCTCATTTCAACCCACCTTGTTTACCTGAACAGGCACACTTGTTTTTAGAATACTGAATGGTGTTTAGAGCTGAGGCCACTAAAAAAATCTATTCTGTCATGTCATATACATAGTGCAACTACAATAAATGTGTCAGTTTACTGTGTATACGTTCATTCTTAGTTTGATATTTAAAGATATCTTTAAAGTTCATATGGGATGTTTAAAAGTGTGTGTGTGTGTGTGTGTGTGTGTACAGTAAATGCCAATATTTATAAGTATTATGCTGGCATTTTATCATTGTGACTTTTGCAGGTTAAACCACAGTTCCAGGAGATTCTCCGACTGTCTGAAGAGAACGTTGGTAAGGGCAGCTTTAGCCTAGACGCAGATGTGCAAGTGTAAGGTTTTCTCAGCTCTCTCAAGAAACTGTTGATAGGTGGAGTTCAGACGCTGACACTGTTGATGTAAACAAGCTATTTGGAGTCTGTTATGGGTGTTTCCATCTCCTTTTTTATAAATTCCAAACATGTTTATATAATTATAAAGAGGTGCTTGGTCTTATGTGGCTGCCAAGTGTTTTAGTTTTGGTATTGTGGCCACTGATGAAATGTGTTTTGTATGGAGACCCAGGCTGTGTTGAGGTCATCGGGACCTTTTCTGACATTTTTATAAAACCACAACAGTATAACATGCATGGTGAGGCCACAGTGTCACACATATACTCATGTTAACAAATGCGAAGCCAGTACATTGGGTTGAAAATGACCTCGTCATGTCATATTTGTTTGTGTCTCGGCTCATTTCTAATCTTCTTGATTAACTGAATTTATTGCGTTCATTGTTATGATCGGCTTTTGTTCTCCTGTCAGATGCTTCAGCAGGGAATGGTATTCTCACCAAAGCCACAGTTCCTATTTATGCCACTGGAGTGCTGACATGTTATAACCAGGTAAATTAACAGCTGCTCAGAAACTAACAATCGTGATCAGACTTTTTGATAGTTTGTAGATTTCTTCAAGATTTAGGTAATCTGAATGATGGAATAAATGTTATACTACCATTTTATTTAAAAAAATAGCTAAGTCTTTATCTTGGTTGGTTTGAGTTTTCCAGGGAGACAATTTTTTGATTAATTAGACAATTTGTGACAGAATCACTTTATTTTACAAATCTGGTCTATGCAATCTAAATATACACGTATTTGCAAGTTGGAACTGGATCCAGCAGCCACAATTTGCAAATACATGTGTTTGCAAGTTCAAATACATGTATAAAATTCACTCCTAATGCCTGAGGTTAGCTGTCTGTCTAAGTGCAGTGTTTTGCATCAACTTTTAACACAGTGTCAATGTTCAGAGCGGCCAGACTAAAAAGAGAATAAAATTAACCGCACTCTTATAAATTATATACAGGTGTTACAGTGAAATACATGAAATTGTCACAAGTATGCTGTCATCTCTCAAAAGGAGGAGGATCGCAAGCTGTTGGTGGGTTTCCTAGAAGATGTTATGACAACCCTGTCTCTGTCCCATGCACCTCTTGACAGCCTGAAAGCCTCCTTTGTAGAGCTGGGGTAAGCTGAAACGTGTGTGTGTGTGTGTGTGTGTGTGTGCACCCATTTATAAGAATGTGGCAGGTTCTTTTATACAGTTACTCGTTTGTTGTTTTAACTTGACAGTTTGAAAGTTAATGATTACTTAATCGGGTTGTTTTGTGTTTTTTCAGTGCCAACCCAGTGTACCATGAGCTGCTGCTAACTGTTCTGTGGTATGGGGTGGTCCACACGTCTGCTCTTGTCCGGTGTACGGCAGCACGGATGTTTGAGGTACAAACACACAAGCACAAAAGGTTTTTTTGGAAGGAAAAAAAAAAACTGTACCACAGTTGAAACATTGCACTAAAATGTATTTTAGTAAAATATAGACCAATGAAGCTGCACAATTATGGATAAAATCCTAATAATTTTTAATGCATTGTAGACATTTTTATTATGTAGTTATTGTTGTTGTATTGTGTTAAAGAATCTAAGTTGGTAGATAATGATTATCAATACATGTATAGTTTCACTGAGCTAAAAATGGTCAGTTGTGGAGTTATAAACAATATAGACTCAATATTCACATTTCCATATTTGCTATACTTGTGCTAGCTTTGCTTGCTGTTGCTGCTCTTGAACATTTGTTATTAAGCTGTTCTGCCCTTTAAATGTGAGTAAAGACTGTAGCATTTAGCTTATCAGTGCTCTGGTTCCAACCTTATGACTAGACCCTCAGACCTTTGACTGCACACTCATCCCAGTAGCGACAACATAAATATCTGCTACATGTCAGAAAAAACCTGAGGTCAGTACCCTGAAAGTACGGCATAGTTGAAGGAGCTGAAGGCCTGTTCCCTTTCAGTGTTGTTGGAAAGTATAATTTAATCAGAAATGTTCTTTTGTGAATTTTTTTTTTTTTTTATGTTTTCAGAATTTCAGATCCTGTGGAAACATAATACTGCTGTTATTTTGTAAAGGGAGACAATACCTTCTCTGTTTTCTTCAGCTGATTGGATCCATATTAAACCAGCCTCCCAAGGCAAAAGTCCTGGCCAAAGCCATAAGAGACATGAGATCTCGTTTGTCCACACTTTAGGTCAAATACTGGGATGAGACTCTAGGCATAGCATTGGAACCTGGCCTTTGTTGATCTGAACTGGGGGAGGAGGAGTGGTAGGCCGTATTCATTCCCCCCTGTTTTGTGAACGACTCGTTCTTTCCCAGAACACCTCACTGTCACCATTTCATAGTGTGTAGCTGTCCACCATTACCAAAACTGTGGATCAAAAAGTGGCCCTTTACCACAGATGCCAGATCAAATTACTCTCAGCTATTTTATAATCTGGCGTGTGTGGAAAGAGCCCGCTGTTTTATGCTCACTGTATTGTAACAATACTTGTGCAATTTTAGCTATGTTGGCTTTGCCATGTGTGCATACCTGAGATTGCATGTGTGTGCGTGCGTGTGTGAACGAGTGTGTGTACACACTTGCTTGAAACATACAGTGCTGTTCCGTGTCTTGCAGCTATTGTTCTTGTCATTGTATATCACTTTCTTCCTATCTTTTTGTGTTTTTCTTTTCCCTTCCTTCTTTATTTTGCTTTTCCCTTTTTTTTTTTTTTTTTTTTTCTTTCTCTATTTATTGCCGGTGTTGCTCACTCTTGTCCCAAATGCCCCGCCCACCTCTGTGACATCACGGCTGGCTCTGTCCAATCCGATCAGCTGCTGGTGAAGGGGGTGAATGAGACGCTGGTAGCTCAGAGAGTGGTGCCGGCTCTCATCACACTGTCTTCTGACCCTGAAATGTAAGTGAAACAACAACAGCAAACTGCGCCGCGTCTCTCTCCCCCTTCTCTTTGCTGCCTGAGAACTATCACATTTGGACCAGTCTTTACCTGCCAGGAGCAAATTCAGCAGAAAATAAGACAGTATGAACATTGAAATAACCTATTTGTCCAATACATTTTCATTCATTCTTCAAATATAACTCACTCATGTGCATTAGTTTAGAGCGGCTCCTGTTTAGGTTTAGGCTGTGCCATGGGGTAATTCTTCAGCATAACCACGGTGAACTCTTTTATGCATGTACACATCATCAGTCTGCATCACTAACTCATGCCAGCTCTCATTGCCTCATCAGTCTACAACTAATAAGTCCTTTGCCAGAAATGTGGTTGCATATTTCCCATGTGTCAACAGCACAATCCCTGCATGCCTGCGTGTAACCTGCCCCACCTCCTCCTCTTCCTCTCTATCCCACTCTGTGAGAGCAGGGCCCCTTCTGATTGACTCCAAATAGTGGTTGGCAATCCTTTTTTTTTTTTTTTTTTTTTCTTTCTTTCTCTTCCATTTTATATATTCTACCTTTACCTCTTTCTTTCACCTCGCTTTCTTCTTTATACATTTCCCTCCTTCCTGCTGTCTCTGTCCCCTCCCATGGCACCCCTCCCTCTCTCTCATCCTGCTGTGTGGTGGGTTTGCAGTTGATTCTCCGAGGCATGAGTGAAGCATTAGTAGATCGCCGGGCGGCTCCAGCCCTTATAACTCTGTGCAGTGGGCCTGAATTGTGAGTCAATCAACACAGAAAAATCTCTCTGTAAACACTGTCCTTTTGTGGGCTGCATCCTTGCAGTGGTGCGTTCGTATAAAAAGAAGAAGAAGAAGAAATTTCTTGAATCTGTCTTGCTGAGCTGGCATCAATATGATGCCAGAAGTCTAAGTCTTATTTCGCTAACACAGCAGTTTTTCTAACCACAACAAAATCCAGTGAACGAGGAAGTAAGAGCCTGAGTTCGCTGGCCTCTCTTTCTTACCTCCCGTTTTCAATAACCACTGATGTCAACCCAGTGACTCACACTGACTAACAACATCTGTGCTTGGATAAATAGTTAAGTCTCCACTCTCTAGTCCAACAGGAAAATGTTTATGCATATTCATTTTGGTGATCTTTAGATTAATTAGCAAACAAATTTGATTCAGCCCTGTGTCACGCTATAAGCTGGTAAACACATAGCACACTATAAACAACAGCCTGTCTTCTGAGCCATGTCGTGACAATAATTCAAAGGGGTTTTTTGGCATGGATCTATCAAACTCGACACTAATGAAATTTGTGGCATCACTGCTGGAATGCAGCCCCATTCATCTCACGTCTCTGTAATGAAATACATTTTTGGGTGCATATGCTTGTCCCCAAATTGTACTGTGAACACAAATTGATTTAACTTTTAATGCATGTTTTTTTTCCTTTTTCTTTGTTGCCTTAAAAAATTGGCTTCACGTGTTTTGCCGTATCTACAATTAGCAGTTTATAAATTTAAAATTAATGTTAAGAGAAATGATGAGAAACGTTCTTTTTTCCTCCAATGATCTCTCAGATGACCTCTGGCTTTTCTAGTCCTACTGACTGTGAAATGATTATTTAACATCACTCTAACGCCCCCTCCCCATTAACCTTGCTTACTTCCATTCATCGCAGTCATTAATTCAAGTGATTAATGTCAGATATTCTTATTATTGTTTTGTATTTTTACAGCAGATTTAAGATTTTCATTTGTAGTTGGATTTTCTTCAAGAAAGATATAAATATATATAACTGTACCTTATCTTATAGTCCACTGATTTCTAAATATAGATGTGGGGCAAATAATATTCACAAAGACTTAGCATTTTGGTGCTCTGTAAAGTCAGATGAGCTCCCAGATCTTGGCTAAATTGATCATTACTGCTCAGATGATCACCATTTCAGATGCTCAGTCCAAACACAAACTCTCTATATAGCAGCTCTGTCATTCAAGTACTCAAAGCACTGATGGGTCATGCACTTGACACTTTACTTGACACATGTAAATTTCACTGTTTATGGACATGTAATAACTTGAGCATAATGTAGAGCCTGATCTGGCACTACAGTAACCATCTCAGTCATCATTGTGGTTACCAGTGTGTCATTACACTGTAATCACTATATTTATGCAAAACCTAGAACATGTGTTAGCCACAGTAGTCCTAATTCTTTGACTTGTTGTGGGTTTTAGTATAAATGCTTGCTTGACACTGGATATGGCACTGTAATAAAAAAATGTACACAAATGAAAAATTTTAAGTCAATTCTGGAATCCGTTAGCTGCACTGTTTAAAAAAATCCCTTACATGCCTTTCATCTTATGACATACCCTGAACACATCTCACTTCTTTTAATGTGGTTAACCCAATAATCTGGTGTTTCCCACATTATGAAATGAATCTGAAAACCTTTTTCCAGATAATGTTTGACTCATTCTAATTCTGCCATAATGGCACGCTAATAGAGTGTTAGAATGCCTGAAATAGTGATTAACTGACTATCTATGGTCAAAGCATTTTCTTGCATTCTTGCTGTTTGTAGCTCAGTGAGGATCTCTACTATTCCTGCCTTTGGTACCATAATGGAGACTGTCACTCAAAAAGAGGTGGGGAACTGTCAAAATACACAGTGATGAAATTAATTGAAAGCATTTTTAAATTCATCATCATTCTAAAATGTCTAAAAATACTTTTGCTTGCGTGTGTTTAGCTGCTGGAGCGTGTAAAGATGCAGCTGGCGTCATTCCTGGAAGACCCTCAGTACCAAGACCAGCACTCTTTGCACATGGAGATCATCAGGACATTCGGAAGGGTTGGGCCCAACGCAGAGCCACGCTTCAGAGACGAGTGTATGAAAATGACTAACTGTTTAAAGGGGGACTTTATGCTCAAATTTCCAGCTCAATGTGTTTGTTCTTGGACTCCAATTGAGGAGCTTTGCAGGATTCACTGCTTAAGAAAATTCCTGTTTACCTTAAACTGGGCTTGAGTGCAGACTCTCAGCTCATGCTCTGTAACGAGGCGTTTTAAGTTTCTTTCCCTTAAAGGCCACACTTCCTTTAAGCCAACTTTTTTCTGGTTGGCTTCCCCTCACAATCAAAATATTTGAACAACTGGTGGATTGAGCTTTGTTGTCTGGGATTACCATATAGTGGGTATCCGCTCCTACTGTCATCATTGAGAGCTACGCGTAGGAAAAAGCTTCTGAAACTGACCACTTATTTCATTTTGCTATCTCACCTATGCCAAACCTTGGCCATGTTTGATATGAGCATGCTCCAAAAAATACCAAAAAATAAGGACATCTCATTTTTTTAAAATATGCTTTTTAATCTCTTCATTGTTTTGTTTAATTCTGCTTTTTCTGTGCTCTAACCATTTGCCCCTGTCTTTGCTATTCTCCTAGTTGTGCTTCCACACCTTCACAAGCTTGCTCTAGCTAACAACAGCCAGAGCGTTGAAAACAAGAGGATTGACATTGCCACTCAGCTGTTTGAGGCCTACAGCGCCCTCTCCTGCTGCTGTATCCTTTTAAAGGTCATGGTTCACAGTCCATGTAAGCTGTTTAGAAATGGATTTCCATTCTTAAATGAAAAAGCAATTTAACTGTCACTCTACGTGATAAGACCTAATAGCTTAAAACTAACTTACTCCAAGAGGAAATATGAGTCCACTCGTCCTTTTAATACTCCTGTACTTATGTGTTTCCAAATGATTTACCAGAAGTCAGTGTCAAGTTTGGTTAGGGTTCAGGGTTAGATGTTGTAACTGTAAGTCAGTAAGAAGAACCTAAGCGTTACCAGTTATTTCCTAGCTATCCTTGTGAGATGTGCTGGTATGTATCAGTGTGGTCTCGGTGCCTCTGTGTATGGATCACTGTGTGTATTGGCAGGATTTAACTATCATTTGGCAGAAGGAGAAAGGAAAAATAAGCTGCCTCCATTTTGGGGCCAGATGTAATTACAGGGTTGGTTAAGCAGAGGAAAGGATGAGAGAGGGAGAAAGTGTGTGAGTGGAGGGAAAGGACTGAACATCAGCTCCAATCCTTAGGAACAGTTCCCAGGACAGAACTCACGTTTATATCATCTCTGCCATCCCTCTTTTCTCTGATTCTTTTTCCTCTATTTCTCTTTTACTCTTTTTTTTTTTTTTTTTCCCCTCTTCTCTTTTTCATCTTTACTGACAACCCAACCCCACCCAGGTCCAACACACACACACACACACACACACACACACACGGCAGCTGTTGAGGTTCATTCCTGTGGATTTTTGTCAGGCTGTGATTTTATAGTGCAGTAGTGTCCAGGAGGTATAGCCCTGACCTCAGAGCCTCTACCTCCCACTGCACTTCTTTCTCCTGTAATCAGTGCGACAAGCTCTGAAAGTGTACATTTCCATCCCTAAAAATAAAGACGTGCTCACCGCTGGTCCCATATAGTTTCACTGGGTTTGATGGGTGGCAGAACACATGCAGTCTAGGATGAAGGAACATGGAGTAAAGTTTGTGTGAACCTATTTTCATTCTCAGATGGGTGGAGTGTGCCCTGTAGCTATAAAGTAATGAAGTGAATTTTTAATTGTAATTACTATTGATTTCATCAGCAGCAAAATATTTTAAATTGTCCTGAAGTAAACCCCTCCCATCTGGTGATTCCCGGAAACACTGTTATTGCTCAGTAGTATTACTAACTGTCTGACCTTGGAATCACCAGTTCTTTAGTTTACATGTCTATACAAGTAGCAACAAGAACAAGATAGTAAATTGTAAAAATCCTCCTATGTTATTATATCCCAATATTCATCCTTCCAGACTAAGTGCATTTTGCAACTTTTCTTTTTAATGAAAAAAGCAAAAATCTTTCAAATTTGTTTACTGTATTAAGTTTAAAAGTTCAAATTGCATGTATTGTTTTAAGAAATAGATTGCATTTATTCTTTTTTTCCCTTTCTTTTCTGTTTTACTGTATTTGATCTAATTTAGTAGTTGTGATTTGTGGAGAACCAAGTAGTTTTAAAAGGACTTAAAACTGAACACTTGCATTTGAGTTTCTGATGGCTGCATTACTTCAGTTAAGCCCTTAACTTTCAGTCCAGTCATTTCCGAGGAGGTGATGGTCAACCATTTCCTGCCTGGTCTCAGGTGTCTGCGTGCTGACATGGAGCAACTCTCTCCAGAGCATGAGGTCAGGAGAAAACACAAAGACATGCTTGCACATTCATATAAGCCTGACTGATATATTGATATTGGCATTCATAACAACCAATAAGTTAAAATGAAAAAATTAAAGAAGACAGCCTTGAACCATGAATGTAGCTGTAGCATAGCTTAGCCATTAGAGGAGTATACAGTGGTCCCTCGCTATAACGCGGTTCACCTTTTGAGGTGTCGCTGTTTCACGTAATTTTTTTTTTTTTTTTTTTTTTGGTGCAATTTTGCATGCGTTTTGTTTTTTTGTTTTTTTTTAGGTGCGCGCTGTGTTCTGCTTTCTGATTGGCTGTAGACTATTGTCAATCAATCTTGTGCCCCATCTCTTGTCCAGTACAGAATGCGTTCAGCTTTTCAAATTTGCATAAATCTTCGATTGCTAGCAGTGTGACTCTGAAGTGCTGTACTGTATGTTTGTAAGTTTTGTCCAACAAACACAAAAATGTCGATGAAACATTTTGCACCGCCATAGGCAAGAGAGAAAAGTGTGGAAATGTTCGAGCATGTCGGAGAAAAGTGTATAAAGTGTGTAATGAGGGGTTTTACAGCCATAAAACATCATAACAATAAAAATCAAGTTAGCTACTCTGCGAATTTCACCTATCACCTGCTATTTTTAGAATGTAACTACCGCGATAAACGAGGGACCACTGTACTATAACGGAATTGTAACACCAGCAGGATTTCTTTACATTTGCTTGCTTGTAAAAATCTACAATCCCAGTGAGAGAGGGTGTATCATGGGGATGGTTATCGACTGTTATGCCGGGCTTTCTGCTTCAGGCTCTGTGTGTGATCACATAAAATCGAGTGCTCCTGTAAGTACAGCCTAGTCCAGTCAGACATCAGATGATGATGATTAAAAAAAAAAAGATTCAACATTGTTGCATTTTGATTAGATTAGTGGTTCAGAAAGTCCAGTAATCGGGTGGTCTGGCAAAGAGATCGGTAAAATAAACATTTTAATTTGAGTTCTCAGTGCTGCTGTTTATTTTAAATAAGACAGCAGCATATTAGTGCTCTGAAATTTTAAGTTCATTCATTTAAACATTAAAGGTAAATGTTCTGCAGCCAAATACAGCAGATGTGAAATCTGCTGTTTAACTCTAGTCCTGTGTTTTAGTAGCTGCAGTTCCAGTAAATTATAAAAACACGTATAAATTTTCTTCATTATCAAACATACACATTCCAGCAACAATGTGATGCACAGTTTGTGCTGCTATAATTTGTACGGTGGCAGGGATTAACAGCTTGCACATAGAAAACATATACCCCAGCAGAGAATCTTTCCTACACTCCATGGTCTGTAATGCATGCTGTAAATACAAAAATCATTGAAAACATGGTCAAGATAAACTCCTCCTGACCAGGTTATGTGTTCAGCAATAGTTACCATGGTGATTTAGCCAGTTAAATGGAGAGCAGCTTTCGTGTTACAGAAAACTCTGACTTCAAGCCCAGCGTTGCTTGGTAAACCATTAATCTTGCTTTTTTGTGATGATCAAACAAGATTGTTTTTAAGATGCATTGTGATGCAGGACTCGTAATTAATAAATGTTAAGGAGATCTGAAGCCTGAAAGGAAAGACATATTGGCCTATGTGAAAGATTTACATAAACAAATAGTGGTGTCAGTCTTTAAAATTCTATATTGTTTGGCCTCTAAACTCTACACATCATATTCGTGCGTGCATACACATGTGTTTGCATGCTTTTATGTTCCTTTGGGGTTGCTAATTCAAACATGTGGACCTATCCAATGTGCTGACTGCTTGGGAATAAGTGAACAGCTGAAAGCTGTTTTTATTGATGAGCCACATCGTCTACCTTTTTTTTTTTGTTTTTTTGTTTTTTTGCTACTGATCTGTGATCTCGCACAAATAAGAAAAAAAAGACAGTCTTTCTCAGACACACTCATACACACACCTCTCATATATATTTGTGTCTTGGAATCTCACGCGATCCGTTTCATGTGAACATTTAGCCAAGGTGACTAATGATCAGCTGACTCTTTCATTCATAAGACATCGACTCTTGACTGTAAGCTGTGCATACCAGATTAACAGATAAAAAAGGTTTCACGCTGTGAAACATATGAACTCTAAAGGCCTTTATAGGACTAACCCAGCCCAAATAAATACACGAAAATAACAGGAACTAGTTTCAAAAATTTGACAAAATAATTTCCTTTTATTTGCGTCTGTGTTAATTTACTTCACTATTAAATAATTATTATGTTTCCATTTTGCAAGTTCCTCTGTTTTCTATCAATCTGTTGAATAGAAGCAGTCGTTTCTGTTGTTAGCCTGGCTTTGATTAAGCAAAAGACATGAAAGTTAATCCCATAAAACAGCCAATGAATGACAGCCAAGTCCTTTCAACACTCAAGACACACATAGAGAAATGTAGAAGAAAAGACGCACTAAAAACCAGCATGCCAAAATAAAGTGGTTGGGATTGGTTGGGTAAAACACAGTGATGTGAATTAATGTAAAGGTACAAATCACCTGAACAAAACGGAAACATGGAGAAACATTTGGGGTTCTTTTTTTAGCTGAATCTGTTTCTTTCATTCGCAGGTGATTCTTAGCTCAATGATCAAAGAGTGTGAAATCAAGGTGGAAAACAGAGCGATGTCAGACCCACAAGGGTAAGGCTCAACGCACCCCCATTCATACCATTACTTTGCTCTGAAAGGAATGTCAAAATATGGGCTTTTATTGCATAAGACTCTGACAAATGAAGACAGAATGAAGTAGTGAAGGATCCTTACCACGTGGCGAGCGTGAAAGACAGAGCCCATATAGTGGGAGTTTTGGGTTTTTCTGTATCCCCCGTTACGAGTATTTTTAAGTGTCAAAGCCACACGAAAGGAAGATTTTTGATCATGTGTATTTGGAGCTTATTAAAAAGAGGGGCGATAAAAAGTGTATGTTTGTGAGCATGTAGATGCAGGAAGTGTGTATAAGTCTGTGCGAGTAGATTGTGTAAAAGTGTGTTCCCCCGAGGTTACAGCCGTTAAAGTCTCTGCGCTCACGCTGAGAGATTTTTCTTACCTTTTCATTTTGTTCTCCCAAGTCTGGCTTCAACTTCTCTCCCCATAACTGGTAACATGGATTGTTACTTTTTAAGATAAGATAAGATAAGATAACCTTTATTAAGGAGATCTGACCTCTGAGAAAAGAGGTTTGGAAAGTTTTGTACATTTTTAAGCCCCATTTAATTTAATTTTACTGTAAAAACCATGTGATTCTGCGCTCAGTGAATTCTTTACCAAAATAATTATTGAAGTAGGATCGCCTAACATGGATCCAATTCCTTACCACTGAGATTACATATTAGAGTTTCTAAGTCAAGTCTATGAAGTTTGATGTGATATTAAATGCTCATGAACTACAGGTGGTACACAAAAGCATGGACTAAAATGGTTCGCAGGTCATAAAGTGCTTTGAGTTGGTGTTATGTTTGTGCTGGTATTGAGCAATGCAGCTCTTTGGCACCAACTTGTTCTCTGTATCATTCTGAGTCCGAACAAACTCAAAAGAGGAACTTGAGGAGCCGTTAGACTGTAAAAAATCAGGAGGGGCTGAATTGGCAAACAGTATTTCCTTTCTAAAGAAGTGGAGTAGAGGGTGATGTGAGCTCAGACAGATTGCAGAGGGATTTTTGGCATAGTTTTGATTTGATTTTGATTTTAATACATTCATATCGAAAATGGCTAAAGTTCACTGCTGCGTCATGTCTACGTTCTAACGTTGTCTTTTGTTTTTTTGCATAGCTCCATGTCAATTGCATCCAGTTTGGTGGGTGAGGATGCCAAGACCAAGTTTCTAAGTAAGATGGGTCAGCTGACTACCTCTGGCGCCATGCTGGCCAACGTCTTCCAGAGAAAAAAGTAATCCCAACACTGACCGATTCATCATCTCGAATAACTGACCAAACGCTGCACTCATTGGGAGCATTTCGTTTTACTGGGAGTAAGCAAAAAAAAAGCATATGTTCAGCTTCGAGCAGACGGAAGTCAAGTGTATAGTTGAGTTGATTTCGAGCAATTTTGCTTGAAGTTGTATTGATTTTAAAATCTGTGCAGCAGGACTACTTGTTAAACAGGGATGGTTTTCGCAGCGAAAGCTTCTGAGGTTTTCCTCTGCTCGTATTTTCCTCTCCTCAACTATTAATCACGACAGATGCATCATCAAGGACTAGGATTTTCTTTCATTAGTCAGTGTTAGAATTATCATGTCACAACAGAAAGAGAGGAGAGACGAGAAGAAACTCTACAGTATCGAGACTAACCCACAGCGATAACGAGGAACTCGTTACCTGGACATTTCCGGACTTGAAAGGTATCACTGAGTTTGTTTTAAGTTTTAGTGCAGTACTTCTTGTATCAGAAGAGCCTCACTCGTTTTTGAGAAGCAGAACTCTGAGCGCAGCCTGCGGGGGTTTCATTTACGATGTTAATGGGCGCCATTTTGGATCAAAAGGTTCGAAAGAAGTCTCATTAATTACACTGAAGGTCTGAACCACCAAAAGGCTGCGCGGATTATTTAGAATGCCTTGTACAGTGTCTCTGTACGGCTCTGAAGTATCGCCTACTTGAAACTATTAAAAAGAAAAGTGTCTTGCCTTTATTTCTTCAGTTTCTGGTTTTTGTTTTGATAGCTTCTATTTTATAACTTATTTATGTCTTAATGAAGAAAAACATACTTTATTCCAACTTCCAAAGAAATTTGCACTTCACTTTACTATTACGTTCTTTATTATCTATATTGCTTTTGTTTAATTCAGTCTTACACACGGAGATTATCACTATTGTTAATGATCTTTTTTTTTTTTTTTTTTTATCCATTATGGCAATGTGAAGTTGAAGAGAACACTGATCATAATTATTCCTTCTCTGTCTGTTGCATCTTGTCTCTCAGTGTTGCAGTGTCTCTGATAACTGTACTTTGTTTTTTTCTAACGTGGGGATTTGGTTCTTTTTTTTCTTTGTCGTTCGTTCAATTTGGACATGCTCTAAGAGAAACCGTAAATAAATGTATCATACACTGAACTGAAGAACACGGTACTCATTGTGTATATTTGAAATTCGTGTCTTGGTGTAATAAAAGATGGAGATCAGTTGTGTACTTAAATTTACTTCTGGAAGGTTCATTGAATGCCTGCATGTACCGGGACTTTTTTTTTTTTGTCCGCCGCAGTGATTAAGGAGCTCTCACTGTGGCTCAAAGTGTCTGCAGGTGTTAGAAGGCTGTAAAACAAAGTCATTTAACAGGAGAAACGCACACCGCTCCTGCCCGTGTGCTTCAACTTCAAACGTTTCAAGTCTCCTATTGTCTCCTTAGTACAACAAACCAAAGTCCATCTTATGGGACATTCCCAACAACTTAACACCCCCCAAAAAACAGTAATAAAAGCCCAGATCTGCCATCTAGATTACACTATCTCTCAATCCCTGCATGTTTTGGAAAAATGACTTTGTAATGATATGGTCAACTTTGGCCTTAATCTATAAAAGAACACGATTGAACTCAAAGTGTGGACTCTAACTTTCAAATGGGTTTTTGACATCCCTGACTGGCCTGTAGTGGAGTCCAGTACATTGATTTGTGATTGCAAGATCTTATTTAGCGGTCGAACATAAAGCGAGTTGGCCAACACTCTGATAAAGAGCATTTGCATATTCAAGCTAATATTCAACCACCATCACTGATAACTCGCCAGGTGGATAAATAATTGTTACACACTGTTAAGGCATGGCATCGTGGCTTTGTGGGCGTGCCTGTTGTTCTACGTGTGTGGGTAAGTGCATGCTGTGGTATTTATAATTTGCATTCATAGTGAATAGTGTTGTCCAAACAACTCGTGTATCCAGACAGGTGTAGTCTTACACACAGCCGAGTATTTTCTGTTCATGAAAAATCTCCTGGTATTTGTAGGAATTGTCTGAGAGGAGCTCTTACTCACATTAGTGGTGACTCACGGATCACATCTGTTTCCAAAGGCAGATGAATCGATGTAGATCCAGTCCTAAAACCACTGGAACACGATTGCTTTAGGTTTTAAAACTGACTTCCTTTTTTGGCCGTTGCACTTTTCACCGTTTTCAAGTGAGACCATGCCTAACCCATGAAGATTCCTCCAAAATCCTGGTTTCAAACAAGACTGGCTGTTTTGTTCTGTGGAACGTGTGTGTGTGTGTGTGTGTGTTACATTAAACAAAACCTTTCAGTGACTTATGTGAGTTTAAGGATGCATTTTTATTTTTTGTGCCGTCTAAAATAGTTCTGCTCGGTGAACTTTGACTTGTTATAAGTGATGCTAAGCAACGCAGCCCACATGCTTGCAGAACAGTCTGTGCTCTGACCCAGGTCATTAGAAGTATAATGCTTGTAAACCAGCGTGGTGTTTGCCTGCAAGCAGAGCTCCATTTTTATACATCAAAACAAGCCACAATGCAAGTGTTTTTGAAGTGGGGGGACTAACAAGGACTTCTGTGATAATAATGTAGTTTTGTTGTCGGGGTCAACCTAATGTGGATGTTTGATGCTTTAAAAGTCAAGTTTGGGCTCTTAGCAATCAAAGGCCTAATCTTAATTGCTACTGTAACAGCTGCAGAGGCCCTACCACAAAACAGCTTCTCTCAGCATGTTTTTCTCCATTTTTTGTTTGTTTGTAGACAATATGTGCTGTACATTCACATAGATAAATGAGTAATTTATGTTTCTTTTTAAAAATTTCTCAGTCATTTTTCCCCCTCTGGGTGTTCTCTCTTCTTCTGTTTACTTCTCTTCTCTCCAGCCTTTGCCCTATTCATCCAAGGCATAAATATTTGATTTAATATTTGCATAACTGTCGTTGTGAGAACATGTTCTTTTTTTTTCTCCAAAACATTTCCTTGCTAGACCTGCCAATGTAGGCTTGAACTGATCTGCCATGCAAATTCCCAGGAAAAAAACACAACTCCAGCTTTTTCTCATTCTTTCCTGGGCAAAGACAACTGCTGCAGTGTTTCCTGGAAGCAATCGCTATACTTTTGTTTTTGTAGAGAAGACACCATCATGGTTGTTCCAGGACCCACGCTCCAGGAACTATGTTGAGCGCAGCCTACTCATGTGTAGTGATGAATGGCTCCTGCAGGAAGCAAAGTGTACAGAAGTGACCACATGCTTTGAATCCTGCTCCAGTGTATGATATATGAATTCATCTCTGCCATGAGGTCATAGCTCATCCTGTCTGACCAATGATGTGGGAAGTATCATCTGACAACCTACAGTACTGTGCAAAACTACATTTTATTTCCAAGGAGACAGACTTTTGTTTAAAGTGGCATTGAGCAATAGTTCTCCTGGCTTTAGAATTCTCTTTTTAATTTTTAATTATTTTTTTTTTTTTACGCATTTTCAGTCGAGTCTTTTTATCTGACCATTTCAGAGGAATGTTTTTCTTTTCTCAACTTTGTTAAGCTACTTGAGACTGACCTATGAATCATTCGGGCATAAAAAAGTGCTAACTCTAGATGTAACAAAAAACTTAGCAAAGATCCAATTTTAAGATGCATCTTTAGGCACTTTGTTACTAGCAGTCTGTTACAAAAAAAAAAACACTATTTGTGTTCTTTAGACAGAAAGACGCAGCTTAACAACCGCAAAACAGTATTTTTACATGTTCCCCAAACATGATTCCCCAAGATGATGAAACTGGAGAAGTGGAGATCATAAGAACAAGTAGCAGGGCAGCAGATGAACAGTATCTGAAAATCATTTTATTAAGACATAGGAAAAATATCCTGCGAAAATCAAATACAGGACCTGAGAGATGCATCTGGCCCAAAATCGAATCAGACATGGTCTTGGTGAAAGGGTAAATGACAATAAGCGTTTTTTTCATGAAGAGAAAAAGTGGGGGAAAAAAGGCTGAAATGTGACAAAATATAAAAGAACTGGACTGGAAAGCAAAAGCAGATCTTATGGAGTGATGAACACAAACTTTAAACATCTGGTTGAAATAAATAGTGTCTTCAGCCATCTGTAAAGCACGGTGGAGGCTCTGTTATGATTTTGGGCTGCCTTTCATTTGGTGCTGTTAGGGATCTTGCCAAAACTGATGGACTTGAGTACAGAAAAGTACTGTCACATTTTTATCCACCATGCTAAACCATGTGGAAGACATCCATTTGGCAATAGCTTCATTTTTCTGCATGACGGTGATCACAGACATACTGCCAATGCAGTTAAAGTGCAGTTAAAGCATACCTCAGAGAAAAACACACAAT
Organism: Diplotaxodon limnothrissa; assembly: GCF_057381915.1. Lineage (NCBI taxonomy): Eukaryota > Metazoa > Chordata > Actinopteri > Cichliformes > Cichlidae > Diplotaxodon > Diplotaxodon limnothrissa. The sequence goes on along the minus strand of NC_140604.1, from coordinate 29,349,505 downwards.
GGTGTCATGGATCATTGAAGCAGCAGAAAAAGAAACAAAAGGCAGCCAACATACAAAGAAGAGCTCTGAATGTCCTTCATGAAGCCTGGAGAACTAATCCGGAAGATTGCCTAAAGACGTCAGAAGAAGGCTTGTCTATGAGAGTTCAGGCTGTGTTGAAGAATAAAGCTGGTCATACCAAATATTGACTTTCGAGCTCGTTAGACTTCTACAAACTCTGTTTTTGCCGGCACTGAATGTAGATTTTGGTTTGCACATGTTTAAATAAATCTATCCACCTGAGAAATAAGGGGTGGTTCATAGTCGGGCGCACTAAATGTCACACACATAATTTCTCCGGCTTGATCGGGAGGGCTGCGATGGAGGCGTGGAACCGTTCTTTGCGTATGAACGTGGGAGGAGTCCACTCTCGGTAAGTCACTCATTTTTTACAAGCTGTTGCATTGCAGCTCCCTTCACTACGCGTGGGTGAAAAGCAGAAGGAAGATGAGAGGGCAGATGGGAACTGAAGCTGTCTAATCGGGAATGAAGGCGCGATGTCCTGTGAGATGTTTGGAGGTTCAACCACATTTACGCACTCAAGAAGAATTGATTTGCAGTGAGGACATTTAAAGAGTCCGGGGATCGGATCTTTGTTTATTGGCTAATAAAGAAAAGTTTGCCTCAGAAGTCGTCTTTGTAAATCAGTAGAGATGAGATTAAACTTTTCTACAAGCTGGATTTTCCGCGGCTGGATTACGTGTGTCCTTGTCACCTTTTACGCACAGGTAAAACGCGTTTTCCCCACTATTAATGATAAACATTTACCCCATTAATTAGCTAAGAGGTTGATATCAAATGAGTTGACGGTCACCTTTGAAGCCTGTGGGTCTCTTGTTTACTGCTTCCCTTGGGTTATCGGGGTCCCTTTAAATGAGAAAGTTAATGCAAAAGTGCTGAGATCAACAGTTGTTCAGTTGTTTTAGGCAAAAGATATGTAACCGTAAACCCGAGTATGTGTCAACACACCAGCATTTGCATGAGCTGGTCAGATGAGGGACGAGGGAAATTTGGGGAACAGTGTTTTTTTTGTTTTGTTTTTTTTTTTACGCACAGACACTGACTAGAAACAGCTGTATTTGGGCCGAAGCCACTTCTCCCCTGCTCTGACCACAGAAAAGCCGCTGGCAACTGGACGTTCTTCTCCCTCCACCAAGTATTCTTTCCACGTCCAAGTTGCTCATCAGGAACCTCATTGGGTCAGCCAGAGGCGAGGTTTAAAAAGGTGGTGCAGGGGCCACAGCAGGATCTCTATTTTGCATATCACAACCAACTTTTACAAACTTTTTTTTTTTTTTGTGGTTTCCTTTTTTTATCGTAGTTCGTAATATACCTAAGAAGCGCATACTAAAAAACCCTATTAAGTAGATTTACAGAGATTAAAAATGACTTAATGTCGCAGCTGATACACTGCCACAGTTAATTTGAAGGGGAGAGTGAATATAGTCGATGGCATGTTGTTGTCCACGCCGTTGTTTAGTCCAACCAGCTAACGCTGTCCAGGTGGAGAAGTTTATGAGATGTGGTTGAAGTGGTGGGACTGTTGGGCACCAGTGATCTATCATTGCTTGTGTGCCTGCATTACCGTAAGCCAGCATTGGCATAACTTTGACTGGAACGCACGCTCTTCTTTCCTGAGGTGTGTTGCAAGAGAAAATGCTTGTGGGGGCATTTTACTTGTCAATGCAGTGATCCAGAGAGGCAATTGCGCAAAAGAAATATATAGTTGTTCCTTTCCCCCAAAAAGTCTATGAAATAAGTCAAAGTTTTACCAGCAGCAGTGGCAATAGAAAGCAAACACGTGATACAGACAGTTGTCTGGATAGGAGGGATGGAATATTTTTCAACTACGTTTTAAGGTGACATTGCAAACCCTTGGCTTTGGTTTGTTCTCACCATGGTCTTGCCATTACTGACTCACACTATTCCCAAAGAATTCCCCTTCTTTTTCTTGGTTTGCAACCACTTCATCCAATACATTCCGAGTTCATTTCAAACTGTCTTTGTGACATTGAGCAATGCACAATTGCTTCAAGATGTTCAGAGCTTAAAAGTCAATATATCATGAAGAACTGTGCTTTGTTGGGTTTATTGCTCGCCTGCCCACAAACAAGGCTCCTGAACTTTTTATTTGCCAGATTTTCAAGTCAGTCATGCATTCATCCCTGCTTGTATGCACTCGTGTTGTCCTGTTATCTATTAGCAACATCTTGCTGCCTCTTCCCTGACTTTTTTCATTGAATATTTGACCAGTAATTATTTACCTCTTCAAGTTCCGTCAAGTACCAGATCAGATTTATGACTACCTCCGGTTTAAAAAGCAGTGCACTGCCTATGAGCTCTGGATCAGGTTTCATTAAAGCAATTAGCACATATTCTTTTAACTTTTTGCAGCACCTGCTCTTCCTTGATTTTTGGGTTGTTTCTATTATATATTTTTTTTCTATTCACACATCATTGACTGTCACCAATTTCCACCAATTTAACAGCCGTTCTTTGTGGGGGGGTTTTCTTCTGTTACTTGTAAATGAATTTTTAAGACAACTTAGTCCCTTCTTTTTTCTGTTTTGAAGAATTATAATTAAAGGTATGAGATATCAGGTCTTGATTTATGCAGGTGGCATTAAGGGGATTTGCTTTTATGGCTGTTAAGAAACAAACTAATCACAGGTGCAAACATTATACAAAGATCCAGTTGTTGTGCAATATGCTTTTACAGCATCTTATCGTGAACCAGTAAAACCCCTAGAGGCCTATGAGGTGCAGTGTGCTTCTCTTGGCTTTGAGCCTGTTGCTGCTGTGGCCGTTATGCAAATTCCCTTGTCCGCTGAAAGCTTATGGAATGTGCTCTGCATTTGATAGGGTCACACACGGCGGTGAATGTTTCTGTAAGTTAAACAAAACAGCTCGGAAACCAGCTAGGGGGCAGTTGTGACATGTCGCTGAAGGGCTGGAACTCTTAATACCTCTTTGTTCTTAAGCTTCACCAAGTCCTGCCCGCTCTGTCCATCCATATACTTTCCACTTCCCTACATCTTCTTTTTCAAGCAATTCTATAACTTCATATCTGAGTACATGCAGCACATCAAGTTAGCTCTGAGGTCGGATGTGCTATGTTTACCATTATGTTAACCTATAATCATATAGGGTGGGTCACTTGTTTTTCTTTTGCATCCATTATATATTTAGTAAATCAAAACACATTGTTTCACGTAACTCAGACCCAATGTTTAGATGTGGCGGTAACAAAAACACAATTCCCGGCATTCCTTTGGCTTCCTGTGCGCTCTGGTCCAGCTGTGCATATTAAAAGCCATATCTACCTATCTATCTATACTCAAGCCTTTTAATAGCATGGGAATCTTTCCTACTTCTGTCACTTCTGTCTCCTGCAGCATATGGTGTCCATTAGTGCTGCGGTCTGAGCTATGAGCACTGTGTATGATTATCCCTCTGGTTAGATTATAAAACAAAGATTGGCTGATGTGTGAGTCTGAGTGGAGGTAATTAAAAGCTTGAGAGTGTTCATGCTGCGCTGTCGTGGTCTGAAGTTGGAAAGACTGACACAGTCTAATCAGAGGTGTGAGAAAGAAGACAGGGGAGGATGAGAAGGGTGTGAAAACAGTGTTGAGTCTAGTATTGTATACTTGAACTGCTGGGGTAAGCTCAGGGATTTTTCCATTAAAAATCAAATGAACAAAAAGAAATTGTGAATATGCTTCCCAAAGGAAAACTTCGGGGAAGCTTTTCTGAACCTCTGCAACACCAGCAATTCAATTACAGTACAAATTACAGTATTTAGTAGTAAGGAAGATGAAGCTTAGACTGAATGGCAAAATGTTGGTGGTCAATTCAAGGTCGGAGTCAAAGCAGGCCTATAGGTTTTATTTTTCTACATTTATATATAGACACTGTGGTTTTGGCATCATTTCTGTTATAACAGCCAAACTGTCTAATTCAGCAGTGTGGCCAGGACTTCTCCAGCCCTTAATTTAGAGCGGCTGGAAGGTCAGTACAGTAAGTAACCTTTTCAATAAAGCGTTTATTGTTTGTGAAGAGATGCAAAGATGTTTCATAGTTTGTTTCCATGCTTTCTAACGAGAGCTGTGTTTAGCTGCGTGACATCAGGAAACTTTGCATAGTGGTTTTTTTAGAGCAGAAGGCCTTTAGAAATCTAGTGTAACAACTGCACAAGATTTGTTTTTTGTTTTTTTTATTTTACAGCACAGCACTGATGGCTGGGAAAATATTTGCAAGTGATTAATTATTCAAAGTCAGCCAGAATGGATATTATATGATTCCTGTTACTTCCCTGTTGTGTACTTGTGGACTTTGTTTTTCCTGGTCTGGAGGCTTCAGAGCTGCGCTCAGGTGTTCTGAGAGCATGGAAAGAATTTCTGGGCACGTCTTGAAAATGTTTTTACCATCCTGGTCCTGACTCAAACATTATACCTCTTACTAACTGTTACAAACTTATCTTTTGTCTTCATTAATTACAGAACGCAGATTCCAGACCTCAATGTAAAGAAACACAATACCTAAAAGACTCCAAATGCTGCAACAAGTGTCAACCAGGTAACTAACACACACACACACACACACACACACACACACACACACACACACACACACACACACACACACACAGATAGTGGATGCATATCTGGTTTCCTCTGTGGAGTCAGCATAAAGTAAAAATAGCTTTCCATTCACAAATATTCTAAAGTAAAAGAGGAAGGATGTTTAAAAGCAGATCTTTTTGGCTTAAAGTGGCACAGACATGTGCGTGTGTTTCCACAAATGCGTGATACACACACACACACACACACACACACACACACACTTAAACTGCTAAATATATCAACTGCTTAAAAAGAAGAAGGGAGCTCCAGTTTTATCAGTCTCTCTTTTGTTTTCTTCTATTTAATTAGGCTTTTCTGTGTTATTGTAATTATGTATGCTGGGTTCTTAAATCCTCTGCCTAACACCCACTGTCTCTTCTTTTTGCCACTAGGCTATTATGTGTTTAAAGACTGCACTGATACCGCTCAGACTATATGTCGTAAATGCAGTTACGGAGAATATCAACCCAGCTTGAACAATGCCTATCGCTGTCTTAAGCAGAAGTTTTGTGATCAGAGTGAGTACCTTCATTTATTTATCAATTCCATACATTTAAATCCATTTTTCACTTCTTCCTTGTGACAAATACCATTCATTTCAATTCTAAAAAGTTAATCAATTAATTATAAAACGTTTTGCTTATTAATTTGGCAATCTCTGGTTACTTGAATGACAAAGATCAAACAACCTTTCCAAACATACTCTACAGTCACAGCTACACCATAAAAGAATACTCTCCAGTCAACAGTATTTAATTTTATACTCATGTTTTTAATGTTTTAGTTTCTCTTTTGCAATCCCTTTCCCAAAAAATCATGAAGCTGTGTAAACATTAACGAAGTGCAGACCATTTGCCACCGTCCCATTTCTAAAAAGTTGAGATTGAGACGGTTTACTGCCACGTTGGATCGCCTCATCTTTTTAAAACTCCCCATACGTCTTTGGGGACTCGGGGAGCATATTGGTGAAAAAAATCTGAACGTTTTTGCTAAATTCATTCTCAATAAGGTTTTAAGCTGTTCAGCAGTTAAGGTCTTTGTTTGCCTCGTTTAATAATGGGTCAGATATTTTCAGTAGGTCAGATTTTTTCCCCCCATGTCGTTTGGTATTGTCCTGCTGAAATAATGAAGGCCTTCCTCCAAAAAGGGCGAAAACTTTTATCATTCAACTTTAATATGGCCTTTGTAGATATCACCCTCTCCTGTGTCTCCTGACAGTGATGTTTGGAAGTGCTTCTGAGCCCATCCACTGACTCCTTTGTTTTTTGTTTTTTTTACAAGCTTGTGTACAGACATCTCCTTGCCCTCCTCTCCGAATGTTTTTTGAAACACAATAAATACATTTTCCACCTTTTCCATACTTTTATACATTATTTGTGCTATTTTCAATCAAATAAATGATTTTCACTTCAGTTTTTTGTTTACTCTTTACACAACACCTCTATATTCATACAAACGGGGTTGTGGTAGCCAAGAATGCTCAGATCATGGAATTATTTTTCCTTTGTATTGAGCTGTGGAATGGGAATTTGCATTTAACACACTTAATCATTCACTTCATTTGTACCTTTGTCTTTTTCTTTTAAATCTACAGGATTGGGTTTTATGAGAAATAATGAAAACTCGATAGAAGAGGAGCCATGTCGCTGTGTTGAAGGCTTCCAGTGTTACCCCATCAACTGTGAGTTCTGTGAGAAGATACCCACCTGCCGACCCGGACAGGGACTTGAGACAAAGCATGGTGAGAAAGTCCACAACGCAGAACATCCCCCATTTATAACAAGTCCCTACAAACGAGTTGTAAATCCGAGATTACGATTTGTGTTGTTAATTATAGATCAGAGGAAGGTGTGTGAGCCGTGTCCAAAAGGATTCTTCTCTGATAAGGACGATGACGAACCGTGCAAACCGTGGACAAAGTAAGCGCTTACACACACGTGCACACACGTGTTTTTAGCCTGGAATCTTTTGACATATTGTGAAGGGAAAATGCAGTTGGGCAGCCGTCCCTACCGGCAGCCAGCAGTGGTTATGAGTAATATATTCACCACTTCCTCTGGAACCCTGGCTGGAGCAGACATCAGCTTCCACTGCCAGCCAGACCTGACAGATCATCGGCGATGATGATGACGGTGGAGAGAGAAAGAATTTTGTTTTCCTCTCTATCCATCTGCCTTTCTGGTGTTATCTTTGCAGAACTGCGAGTTGAGCACGTTGGTAGGAAAATGTGGAGTAGAAGGGAGAACTAAAAAAAACGAACTACATTCTCATTGTCTAAATATTCCTCTTCTTCTTCCTCTTTCCCAGTTGCAAGGCTGATGGCAGCAAGGAGATCAAGCAAGGCAGTGCTGAAGCCGATGCAGGGTGTGGACCACGTGAGTTTGGAAAGACACGGACATATACAATGTCATTTTTTTCCATATGACAAAATCGTTTCTGTTAATTGGAGGCTTAAATGTCACACTAAATGTGGAGAGGGAAAAAACAGTAGACTAAAAGCAAGCTCAATAATTGTCTGTCTTACAGGTGACCCGGTCATTCCTATGTCCTTCTGGGTGATGGTTTCAGTCCTGTCAATCATTATCATTCTGTGTCCCCTCATTCTGCTTCTCTTCTGCTACAAGGACAAAATGAAGTTACTCTCTGGTAGGTCGAAATTCTCTATGAACCTTTCTCTTCTGCCTGTACGACTGCTTTAACATACATGTAGACGTTGGCACAAAAACGTGAACTTTCATAAATACTGTGATTTTTTTTTTTCCTGCATTTTTTTCAGTACTTACATCTTGTTGTTTCATTTCTCAGTAAATCTGCGATCCTGTGTCCAGAATCTGAAGAGGACCCGGATACAACAGGTAAGGTGGAATTTCTGTTAGAATAAAAAACCTCAAACAAAACCGAATACATATAGAAACTAAACTTGTTGCAAGCTGTTTCATCTACTTTTTCTATTGTTTGTGACAATTTTTTTTTTTCCATTGAAGCAAAGAGCCTGTATATATCTAACATCATCTTACGTGCATACTTGCAATAATTTACAACTCTTCTTTTATCGTTTTCTTCACTCTAGGAGACACTGGCTCCTCTTTACCACAGCGGAGCAGGAGGAGGAATAGGAGGTGGTTCTGGTGCCTCAAAATGCACGCCATGTGAGGTGACCAAACTTATCGACCAAGCACCCTCCAGCCCCACTGACAACCCCTCGTGCACCTTGCCCATCTCTGTTCCTGATGTAAAGGTCTCTCTGCCCTTCATAAAAGAGATGACAGAGGAAGGAGGGACTGAGAGGAAAACACCAATGGAGGATCAGAGCAAAAGATCTGGAGAACCAGAAGAGGTGTCGGAAGAAGAGGTCATGAGCGTGTCCCGGCTTTTGACAGGTTCTTGCATGTGTGTCATTCCTGTCCACGAGCCCCTGGAAGTAGGGGAGAATGAGGACTGTAGCCAGGCTGTCAGCCCTGGAACACCGGGATCGTGTTCATGTGGAGGGCTAGATGGAGAGAGGGATGGAGGTGGAAGTGGGAAAGAGGCTAAAGATGGAAATCTCAAGAAAGTGTCCACGAGTCAGTCGGGTGTCGCACCGCTTGTTTCTCTTTCTCCTCCTCTCCTCCACACCTCCACCGCCGTCCAGTCAACCAGTCCGCTTCCTGAACTCTACCTGCCATTGTCCCAGATGTCGCCGGAGTTCAAATTTCACCTGAAAGAGAGATCGCCAACAAAATGGGAGGGGTTGTACAGACTGATGAGCACAGACTCCACATCAACAGAACATAGCACGACCTCTGCGATGACCTCGGTCACCCCCTTGTTGCCATCCCCATCTGTTGGAGAGCTCTACATGGACAAGCCCCCTGAGGCCACAGCCCCAGAGCAAGACCAGGGAGTTCCCTGTGGGGACAGCAGAGACAACAAGCTCTCATCACAGGAGTCAGAATTGGAGTGCTCACCGGAGAGCCTTCAGAGTCAGCTGGCTGATCCAAATCTTACCTCAGGTACATGAAATTTCAAAAACTGATCATATGAGAAGCCCCAAAAAATGTTAATGATAAGGAAAAAGAGAAGTGATAAGGTACTAGCTCCAAACTAGTGGGGGAGGTAAAATATTAAGTAATAATAGTAACTTAATAGTAATCATCAAGTGTTGACAGGACAGAATTATGGCTTTTAAAATTAATGTACACTTTTGTCTATTATATTATATTATATTATATTATATTATATTATATTATACTATATTATATTATATTATATTATATACTTTTTTTCCCCAAGCAGTTGAGTCGCACAGTCACAAATCTATTTTTACTCCTCTTGGGGTAATGAAAAGCTGATTTGGAGCTGGCTATTTCCTGGCTATTTTTTTGCTGTGACCGCTCAGCAGCGTCAATAAAAACTAAAAACACAGTGGTTGAGCGTTATGGGGATAATGGCTCATTACAAAGTTTGCAGGACCACAGTTGTGTTTGCCAGGTGGATTTCTGTGTTCGCTGTTTGTGTAGGCAGTCGCCATTGTGTTGCCACAGGGTCATACCCATACATGATTGGATACACCACATAGCAGTGTTCTCTTTCCACAGCATAGGTGGGACTAGCCACCAAGAATAACAGAATGAAATTTAGATTGGTTTTAATGGAAAGTTTTACAGTCACGGGGTTGAGCATGCATTGTTCTCACACAGACCTTATGGTTGTGCCAAAGAGAAAAATCTACGGGAAACATTTATTCTCTGTGCCTCGAGCTCCTAGTGGTTATGGTTAGTTATAAAAGCAGTAATATCTGAGCAGTCTGATAGAGACGGTGGTCAGCTCGAGCTCAAACGTTATTAGCCGAACACAGAATAGACAGAGGATTGGTCTCAGCGTAAAAATATGGCGTTTGTGTGATTGTTTCCAAGAAATAGCTTTTATTAAAGCCAGTATTGATAATCTGAGCCTGGATTTTGGCGGGGCCACACAGGGAGCAGGAAAAAGATATGTGTGTGTGTGATGTGCTAGTGAGCCACCAGAACCGCACTCTTAACAAACACTGCTCTTTGTGTATGTGTGCACCAGTGTCGAGTATGCCATCTACAGTACAAAACTCCTGTTTACCCAGAGTTCCATAGGGTTGCGCAAAGTGACCGCAGCTTTAATTGAACCAAGATGTGCTCAGCTTGAGTAATGCTTTTATAACCTCGCAAACCCAACAAAAACACACACACACCAACTTGTGAAGCCTTTTTTTTTTTTTTTTGACTCTCACTGATGACTGGTTACTTTAATTACACATCTGCTGGCTTGAAGTGAACACAGTTTCCCATCATGCAGTAATGAAAATTGTTACAAGGGCTTCCCGCCTATACTATTTAAAGGTTAGGCAAGGTTCAGAGGTTTCCCTTGTCTCACCCACAGTAGCCATCCCAGTGCACATTAGCTTTATTTATTAGCTACTGACCGGCTCAGGGCAATTTTGGGGCTGCCTTTGTTGAGCGTCAGCTCAATAGGGCTAATGACCCACATTTAGTCTGGCAATCAAAGACTTAAGCTGACACCTATCCATGAAAAATTGGCAGATTCTGATAGAGAATATGCACAAGTCAGTTTTACCCCTGTCAGCGCAGTTTTTGGGTATCCAAAAAGATCAACGTGGTACTGAGAGAGGATAAACAGAAGACCCAAGCAGATTCCTCAGAGCATTGTTTTCAGAGCTGTGGTGAAATGGCATATTTTCAAGCTTGCCCTCTCAGACTGGTATTCCGGGAAATGCGATTGGATACTGAAACAGAGACACACACATTTTGAGAGTCTGTGGTAGCGTTTGCCTTTGGCTGCATGTGCTTTTGAGCGCATATGTGTATGTGTAGGTGTGAAAATGCCTGTTAGTGCATTTTCTTACATTTACTGTATGTGTGTGCGTGTGCATATGTGTGAACAGATGGAACATAAGCTGTGAGTCATGGAGGTTTGGCCTCCTCTGTCGCCTGGAAAGTCAGACAGGAGGCTGGAGAAAATGGGAACCAGAGGTTTGATGCGGTGTAATGCGATTTACAAAACAAAACTGTTTATTTCCTAATTCACCTGCTGGTTTAACTCTGTAGGTGAACAATATACAGGCACTGGCACAAAGGGTATTGATGCAAGTTTGTGTTTGGCAGGAAAGCAACTGTAGGATGGAGATTAGACACTGAGATGTTTGTGGATGGAGCGGCACATTTAAAAAAAAAAATTGTTCAGTTGAATCCTTAAAACCCCAAAACCTGTGACAAATTGCTTCCCTTTAGTGGTCTTGAGTTTCACTTAGTTAGAAGTGCTGGATACTGACGGAGCTATGTCGAGAAGGATATGATATGGCGGTCTCTGTAGCCGTTGCCTTTTTGTGGTCATCCTGCAAAGTCATTACACCCACTGTCCATTTGTCACATGAGGTTAGCCAACAGTTAGTCCCTTCTTCACTTGTGTCATGAAATAGGGCTCTGGAAGCCTGTTTGTACAGGGAAAATGAAAGTCCTACACAACCCTACAATTATAGCAACACATCTCGTTGAATTTCACAATAGGCTGTTATTGCATCGGCATTTTCTATACCAGTCTGGGGATACAGTGTTTATGATTTTCACGTGAAACTAAAGATTTTCTCAGACATCGTCTATAAATAGCCTCCTAACCATTTACGCCTCCTCTGTGTTACTTTTCTATTTAGGTCAGGTGTCTGGGAACCACAACACCACCTTCATCTCCAGCGGTCAAGTGATGAACTTTAGCGGTGACGTCATTGTTGTCTGCGTCAGCCAGACGTCTCACGGCAGCGACGAGGTGGAGTGGGATGATGGCTTCGGCAACCCTGTCCAGGAAGAAGCCACTGAGACTGCTCCGTTTTTTCAGACCAGCTTGAGATCACAAGGGGACTACATTTCCCACTGTACTTTGCAAGATGAAACACTGCCAGTCCAGGAAGCGATGGAGGAGCAATCACTGGGAAAGTGAAAAGCGGCCGGTGGCTTTGCTTTATGTTTTATGTCACTTCAGAGATCATCGCCATAGTCCGGGTGCCTATGTTATCTTTTGATTACACCAATCAGCCACAACATTAAAACTGCTGTCAGCTGAAATGAATCATGTTGATTATATTGTTACAATGCAATGTTCTGCTGGGAAATCTTGGGTCCTCTTCCATTGACTCATACCACCCACCTAAACATCGTTAAAGATCAGTCACATCCCTCCATGGCAACGGCATCCCCTGACAACAGAATTCTCTCCAACGGGACAGAGTGTCCTGTCACAACAAAAAAACTGCTCGACAACTTGGCATAACACATGGCAGTCCAATCAAACATCTGCTGAGTTAGCAAGAACAAGCCTGATCTGCAGAGGCGCACAGGACCCAAAGGACCCACTGGCCAGACACCACAGGACACCCTCAGTGGGCTCATGTGCATGCACAGCAGAGGTTTTTTTTTTTTTTGGCAGAATGGTGGGTTTAGTGTTATGGCTAAGAGGTGTACATCAAATAAGTTATAGTAATAATGAAAAACAAATGTGTCTTGTCATGTCTGTTTTCCAGATAAAAACAAGGAAAGGATGGTGTAAAGTCATTTTAAAGTGATCAGTCAGATAACTGGGAGATCAGTCTTTTGGGAATCTGACTCTGTGTCTCCACAGTTGTCTTACTAATGAACCATCTATAACCTGGCCTATTTCAGACATTAGTCACTGAATCTTGCCACGGGAATCTATTCCCAGAAAAAAAAAAGAAGAAAAGCTGCAGTCCTTTTCAGATGGAAACTCCCTCCATTCCAGACAGTGATGGGGAATTTTGTTGTGAAATGGATGTGGAAGTAGAGTTCATACTGCAGGTGCATAATATTTTTATCGTTGCATTGAACTTACAGCTTGGTCTCGATACAAAGAAGTTACAAAATATTTAATGTCCCACACATTTCTATTGATTACTTGCTTTAGGTAACATCTGTAAGCTCTTAGTTTTTAACTTTTGTAAGTCTGGATGATTTTGATACTTGCGTAACGGAATATCCACCGTGTGGAACATGCGTTTTAGTTGTTGTATCATAGAACTTTGAATATGCAAGCCACAATAAGATCTGGCTGGACAGAATTTTAAACATATCAATGAGTGAATTCTTCTTTCTTGCCTGCAGGATCTGTTTATTTTTTAAGAGACACGTCCAGTTTTGGTACGATGCTTGTTTGTAGACTTTATTTTCTCCCTACTGCAACACAAGTGCAGTTTTTGTCTTCGAAACAAAATGCTATGCATTTGATAAGCTATTCTATTAGTGATTTCTTTTATTCGATTTTAATGCCCAGGCCTTCCGATGCTTGTTAATAATAACGGTTTTGTTTAAAAAAAAAAAAGGAAAAAAAAGAAAGATTTTACGAGGCAGATTGTTTGTGTGTATTTCAGAAGTTTCAGATGTGATCAGTGTGTGTATATATTTCATCTGTTTCTCAAAGACGAATGAATATGCTGTCAATTGATTTATTGTGTGGATTTTGTGAAGTCGAGTGGTGCCATTAACAGCGAAGCGCACACAGGAGTTTCAATGAACTGTTAATTTATAGCCCTGCCATATGTATGCAGCTTTGCAAAAAACAAACAAACAAAAAATGTACATATAAATCAAATCTATTGCAATGAATTACTGAAAGACTATTTTGATCGAAATTAAATGTTTTGCATCTAATTTTTTTCACGGATGGCTGCCATCCTGCATTCTGTGGTTACTCTTGGTCAACTTTCCTATTTTAGGGGGGGGGAAGATTGACAAAACACAACCAAGGCTTCATTTATCTCCACAAGATGATCTATAATCTTTGTGAAGCAATGCTAATTACACATGTGGCAAGGCCTCTGTGCCTTTGTCCCTGTGTTGACAGACAGGCAGCCTTTCATCAGGCCCGGGGATGGCAAGCAGCTGTGAGGAGAAACTAATCTAGCAGTCAGACCAGCTAGCGTCACAGAGAGACCACATGAGAGGAACTGGCAGCACTCATTTGGGCCTGGTTTGGGTCAGCAGGAGTATGTTTATATGTGTGTGTGCATGTGTGTAAGAGTGCGTCTTGTCTCAGCTTATTTTATGGTTGTTTGTGAAAACAGGAAGTTATGACTAGCTTTCACATGGTTTACATGAGAACTGGCTGGCTGGCCAACACAGAGCCCGACTGCACATTTAAATGATTTCAGCTTTTTCTTTTCTTTTCATGTGTGAGAGAACAGCCTTTCATTTGACTTATATGTAGGGTAGCAACCACCTTGTGTTGCTATAGTGTGCCTCCTAGTGGTAAGTGCAGGTTAAGATGATAAACAAGACAACAAATCATGGATAAATGTTCATGTTCATGTTTACAGTTTCAGCAACACAAGAAACGAGATGCATCTGTTTGTTGCATTTGTATAGGCATTTCTAAACAGACATACAGACATATTATTGTGTACCACCTTATTTATTTGCTTGCAATTATAAAGGAGGAATCGAGATCACTGGAAAAGAGGAAATGGGCTCTTGAGAAAGGGTTTGTCTTTCATACTGGAGCACTTTCGAGGCATGAGAAAAAGCCCAATCAGCTGTTGGTTTAATAACCTGACAGTCGGTGTAACCAGGTGACAGCGCAGACCTGTGGAAAGCACCAGAAAATCCACAGTGCTTATGTGCTGAAATTACAGTCATCTCACCTGTGGAAGCAAGTTTTGGATTCCAGCTGCAGACTTGCAAAAGATCATTACAGCTGAGATTCGTTACTCAGCACTGACAGCAGATGGAGTTTCTAGTTTCTTCAAAGATAATGATTTTGCTTTTGAGAGGATGTAAATATGATGAACTGCTTTGAATGGAAGCAGCAGATGGTAGCTGATAAATACATAATGAATGAATGAAACTGTGTGGAACTTTTACATTTTTATACATAAGAATCTTTTTAATGAGTGTCTTACAAATTTAATTGAAAAATTTGCTCTTGTGATTTTGTTACATCTACGACACAGTAATAATAGACAGTAATAATAATAATAATTCTAATGCAGAAAAGGAAGAAAATTTTCAGAGAAAAGGTAAATACAGCTACATACAGTCATGTGAAAAAATCAGACAAATACAACCGCGAAGAACTACAAATATGAGCATACGCTGTGTCAACGAAAACTAAGGCAAAATGCAGAAATAGTGTGTGAAACGCTAAACACGCCCTTTTAATGCTTCCATAGGAATTAAGAGTGTAAGTAGCAGCCAGGTGATGCTGATCAAGTGCTTGTAATTAATACATCAGCATCACACAGTCAGTGCGAGCAACTCTAAAAGCAGGGCTTTTGGCTGTTTGTTTGTGTGGAAGCACAATGCCATAGCGGAAAGATATTACGAATGATTAAAAGAGGCTGTCTATCAGTCTGGAAAGGGTTATAAGGCCATCACTGAGCACAGTGAGCTAGATTGGCAACTGCAAAACATTCTAGACAGTTGCCAATCTTGCTGAGAGCAAACGCACTCAGATCAGTATGATTTTTTTGGAAGGGTTGCAGGACAAACGCTCTTTTCTCTAAAATGAACAAAGCAGAACAGCTTAGGTTGGCACGGCTGCATCTGAACAAACCACAAACTTCTGAAGCAACGTCCTTTGACCAGATGAAACCAAAGTAGAGTGTTTGGCCTTAATCCACAATGCCACATTTCTTGAAAACCAAACACAGCATATCAGTAGGGCTGCTCGATTATGGCAAAAATGATAATCACGATTATTTTCACTGAAATTGAGATCACGATTATTTGACGATATTTATTTAACCCTTTAAGACCTACTATAGAACCAAGTCCACCAGAGCTTATATTATTTTTATTTATTTTTTTTACATGCTGTAGTGCCATTTGTGGGAGCATTTCAAGTTGCTATACATCAATACAACTGTTATAGCCCATATTTTAATAATATGTATGCATTAAGTGCATAGTAATTACATAAATTGCAAAAAAGTGCAATAAACTACAAAAAAAATTGAAAATCGCTTTTGTTTAGTTTACATATATTTCTACTTGGAGAAGTTTAAGAGGTTTATCCCTCAAAACTTTAAATACAATAAAGTTGCAAAAAATAGTTTCCCACCACAGGAAATTTATTTTGAGTGTCTTCATAGTTTTATTTTGGAGATACAGCAATTTTTATATACTGCAGGAAAAACAAAAAACAATCCTATGATGCAAATTTGCAAAGAAAACAGCATGTGCATCATTTCACTGTGGGAAGTGTTACGAACAGCTGATAGGAACGGCAAAGCGTGTTTCTGGAATATTATGTTTTTGTTCCTGCAAGCGCTTTTTATGCAATTTTTGCAAAGCTATATGTGGAACGAAACCGTGACCGAGGACAAGCTGATGGCATAAGATGTAAGTACAACTCCTCCGGTTTCATATGCAAAACAAATGCGCTAGCTTACACGGTTCAGGTTCTACAGGGATTTAAAAATAGTTACGCAAAACGGAGCTTACTGCTCTGACCGGCTTTAAAGGGTTAACAATGACTTTAAAAAAATAATATAAAATAGTGTGCAACACCACTGAAGTTTTTTTTTTAAAACTCTTTTCAACCAACGGCAGTCACTCTCCTCTCCAAATAACTATAGCTTTCCGAGCTTCCCTCGGGTCCTCTTAATCAGCGGTCTCCAACCTTTTTTGCGCCACGGACCGGTTTATGCCCGACAATATTTTCACGGACCGGCCTTTAAGGTGTCGCGGATAAATGAGGGAGGGGCTAATAATCGGCTCAGTCATTTTTAATGATCGTTGAAAGCCCAGATCGTAATCGTGATTAAAATTCGATTAATTGAGCAACCCTACATATCAGCACAAATGCCTCATACCAAGTGTTACGCATGGTGGTGGAGGAGCGATTATTTGGCCTTGTTTTGCAGGACCTCGGCATCCTGCTGGGGTTGTGATGAGTCTTTTTTTCTGTGTCTGTCACAGGGATAACACAGAGAGAGGCGGAAAACCGTTCACACTCACAATCTCACCTACGGCCAGTTTAGAATCACCAATTAAACTAACCCCATTCTTGTCTTTGGATGGTGAATGCAAACTCCACTGAGTCCTGCCTGGATTCGAACCCCGGATGTTGTTGCTGTGAGGGGATAGTGCTAGTTCTCGTTAAACAGCCTTATATTAAGACATGCTAAGGACCAGGGATTTTTATTGATCCCTGATTTATAAAGCCTTAGAATTGAAAAGGGTTTACTTTCCTTTTACAGTAAATAAAGATTCAGTGTCTTAAATCTAGTTTGCTGAGTCATTTCAAATACTTAGTTTGGTACGCAGAGCTGAAACCTCTTAAACAAATACTTCTCTGTTTCTTTGATTCTTTAAAATACTGCATCACCAATCATATGACGCTTATCTTGAAATTCCGCCTTAATTGATTAGCACCAGTGATGAGTTCCAACAGAGGGGTATTTCTTTCTGACAACAGCTTACCATTTAAAAGGCGGTCATGTTTGCTTTCTCTCTCAGCCCTGTGCCTCCACATCTCTGGGACTTTTCAACATCAGCGAAAACAATTTTTGAGTAGGGATATCACAGTTTTATTTTACTTTGGAAATGCAAGCAATCAGGTAAGTTTTTGTACATCATCACCAGAAAGGGGGGGAAAAGTCTGACGGTAGCTTTTCATTCATCCATCTGAGATAAAGGCTTTAGGTGTCTCACTCCACAGGTCTCTCTTCATCCCCACATGGTCTTCAGATACACGTCTAGATGGGAAGACAGCTATAGTGACGGGGGGCAACACTGGAATAGGAAAAGAGACAGTTAAAGACCTGGCTAGCAGAGGCAAGCAAACAGCGCTGCACATGTAAAGACAGCAAATGCAATGATGAGTAACAAATTTCTTTACAATTGTTGTCATATTCTTTCTCGTCTGCGTGACTCAGTGTACTTGTGAACTTGTGCACTTGAAGCTTCCTGTTCCCGCAAATATAATAAATACAATCAGGTTACTCAAACATAAACTGTCTTTATGATAACGCATAATTCTAATGAACTCATGTATCGGTACTGGTTAATCAAAGGCAGGCAGAGGGATTAAGTTCAAAGCATACTGCCACGACACAAAGACTGCCAAACTGGCCCAGACATATGTGTTGAAATCGTGCTATCTTGTTCAAATGTCAAACATGCATGTACACGCAAACAAGAGGAATTAATCTCCCGTAGGCGCCCGGGTGATCTTGGCGTGCAGAGACATGGCGAAGGGAGAGCAAGCTGCTTGCGACGTCATGAGGGAGGTGAAGGGAGCGAAGGTAGTCACCAGGCAACTGGATCTGGCTGACACCAAATCAATATGCCAGTTTGCTGAGAATATCTACAACAGTGGGTGGCACACGCAACACACACGCGGACTTCGGAGTAGTGCGTGCATTCTTTTTTCCTTCTAAATACTGTGATGGTGGTAACAATTGTCCTGTTTTCACAGCTGAGAAAGCTCTTCACTATCTGATCAACAATGCAGGCGTGGCTCTGTGTCCTTTTGCCAGGACAGTGGATGGAATTGAGATGCAGTTTGGAGTCAATCACTTGGGTAGGAGGAAAAAACACACAAGGTTTAGTTAATGACAAACATGTTAGATTGAAACAGACTTTAGCAAAAGAGCAGATGAGTTGTCAGTCAGCTCCTGTTGTTACTGCTAAATATGTGATCAGTGATCAGTGGTGGCTTAAAACTCCTCGCCTTTTTCTCTCCTACCACCCATTTAGGTCATTTCTTCTTGACTTTTCTGCTGCTGGACTTGCTGAAGCACTCGGCCCCATCTCGGGTCATCAACCTGTCATCAGCAGCTCACATCTTTGGCAAGATCCATTTTGATGATCTGAAAGGGGAGAAGGATTACCATCACTTCAGGGCCTACGCACAGAGCAAGCTGGCTAATGTCCTGTTCACCAGAGAGCTGGCCAAAAGGACAGAGGGTAGGGACGCAGAGACTGAAATATTATCTAGTCATTATGTGTCGTCTTTTGCCTGTCTACCTCGCCTTCCTTATGCCAGGAGAAAACGGATCTTATCTCAACAGTGTGAGAGTCCCATGCCTCAACCACAACCGCTCTGGGCGACATCAGAGCACAGGGAAATAAGTTGTGTTAAAGACTTAATTGTTGCCCAGCAAATCACTCCTCGTTCACTAATAATGCTGTCATTTCTTCCCAGATATGAGTCAAGGCTTTCTGTAACTTTTTTTTTCTAAATCAAGTGAAACTATATATTCTGGGTGTTTTACTTTACTGATGTGTCCACTCATGTGTGACTACAAGCTGTTATCAAGGATCTGCTTCATTTCAGGTTGGATAAATAATATTTATACCAATCCCTCCAGTTCTAGGTATCACAGCCTACTCAGTTGACCCCGGCTTCGTGAACACTGACATTTTAAGGTATATAAGGCGCCCTCTTCTGGATATAGTCAAGAACTTCGGGTTTCTGATCAGGACCCCAGCAGAGGGAGCCTACACCACCATCTACTGTACCGTCACTCCTGAGAATCAGCTGGTCACTGGAGGATACTACAGGTCAGCGTGAAAACTATTTACAATTACAGACAAAAACTTGCTTAATCGCTATAAAACAGGTGTGATTAAAGAATCATGAAAGACGAGAGGAGCCATTCATCGATATCATCCGAATAATTCTTAATACACTAATTAATGGGTAATTACTAAAGATCTATGAGTCATTCTGTATAAGTGATTCGTTAGATAATAAATATTTTATAATATGCACCTTTCTTAGAAAGAACAGCGTTATCTGTTCAGTCTCCAAATCGCTCAGCACGACCGGAAAATACTGTATCTCCACCCATGGCTATAATTCACATTTGATACATTTTAAACCGAGTCTGTTGATGGTCATGCAGCCCTGAAGCAATGAGTAACTACCTGAAGTAACGAAAAAGAATAAATTAGAAATGTAATGATCAATGAAGAAAGTGTGGAGTTTGATTAATTTACACGTAATGCACCAAATATTACCTTACAGCTATCCAATTGTGTCTCCATTTTATCTACTATCTTCTAACTATCAGCTGGTTACATTTTAATTATCACATGTTTTAGTGCACTTTATGTTACAGCGATGGAAATGTATAGCTCACTTAAACGATGTGCTTATGTATTGTCCATTCACCCCTTTCCCCACAGTAACTGCTCCAGAGCAGAGAGCTCCAATGCCGGCCAGGATGACGGCACAGCCCTGAAGCTGTGGGTTGTGAGCTGCCACCTGTTGGGCATCCGCTGGAGATAAACTTCACCTTTGATCTGAAGGCTAAGACAAATGTAACAGCTTCCAATAAAGAAACATCCCTGATATAGCATTGTGTGTCCTTGTGTGTCCGTTTGTGAGTGAAAAAAAAAACAGACTTCCCATTTTTATTAGACTCTTACATCATTAGGATTTTAGCTCTGGCATGCTGCTACATAGTGAAGTGAGGCACGTTTTAACTTTGGGTTTTCCACGTTCTCGGTGGTATCACACACTGCAGTGGTGAATTATCACACTCTCGCCTCAGCTAACCCCATAACTCGAGTCTCTCCGACAGCAGGAGGCGGCAGGAGAGCCGGCTGCTCCCACAGCCTGTAACTTGTGAATCAATTATGCGTCAGCCCGCCCCTGATTGGCCCCGGCACCTATACGCAAAAGAAAACGAGGAGAGGTGGCTGACAGATGAAAAGCACGGAACCCGCTGATAAAGTGTTGTGGCGGAGAAAGGAGCTGTATTGTCGCAGAGGTCCTAAGGTGGAAACCTGTTGCTCTTTGAGGAAGAATGTACTGCAGGTAGGAGAAAAATACATAAAATAGAGCCTGCAGAAAACGTTAAAGGTTAGGTAGCTGGCTCTAATAATACCAGCAGTGTGAGATATTTGAAGATTATCCACTGTGTCACCAGATTTTGCAGAGTGATTTGCGTCGTGGTTTTATTGGTGTTTTTATGCAAATTTTGAAAACGGAAAAAAGAGCTTTGAGCATGAATCTGTTTAGACGACTTGCGCAATTATTCTGGAAACCAACTGATGTAATATACTCTGTTACAGATGCAGTATGTGTAAGTCTGATGTTGAATAGTTAGTATGAGAGCATGTGCTGATTTATAGACTCTTTTGTGTCCAAATAAAGATCAGGTCTTTAAAACTTTAAGGAAAAATATATAATCAATGCTTTTACTTGCCTCTTGTTCAGGGGTGTGTGCTGTAACCACTGGTCTTCTGAGGAGAGGTTAGATGGGAAAACAGTGGTCATCACTGGAGCCAACACTGGTATAGGCAAAGAAACTGCCAAGGACCTGGCAAGAAGAGGTACTGTGCCCAGCTGCGGGTCTTTCTCCATCTGCCTCTGTCTATCAGGTTTTCAGACGTGTGCCTGCCTCTTTAATTTACACTAACTGGCAGGCTGTGACTTACAGTGCATATCCCACTCTGACCTCGTGATTTAAGCACTAAGAACACTTATGTGATTGGGCTAGGTCCAACTTGCTTGGCATACCCAAGTCTATCATGAATCTGAATAAAAATATAGCTAAAAATTTGTGGGTTTTTTGTTTTGTTTTGTTTTTTAATATATATATATTTTTAAATGAGCATCTTGGTTAATGTTTCAATGATTCCAGACGACTGTCAGAAATTGAAGACAGATGAGGCGTCGCAGGGACAGAGGGAGCATTGTGAGGGTCCCCTGCAGGGCCAGACATGAAACAAAGACAGTGCATCTAGCAGTCGTGCACACACATGCACACACACACACACATGCACACACACACACATGCACACAGAGTGAGTAATATGAAAGCTGGTTCTGCATACAAGACTCAGTTTGTTCAGCCATCTGCATCATGACGGACACAGCATGCCACATACACCTTCCTCAGTTTAAGAACAACCAACATGTAATTTTTTTTTTTAAATTTACACTGGCACCAGTATAAAATAACCCATAGTAATAATAATACAACTAGATTCCCAGCCTTAAAACAAAGTAGAAGGAGGCACAGCATCATCTTTCAGTAAACTGGATTATGCAACAATGTGATGACAACATGATTGGATTTGGAAAGATTGATAACGAGAAGCGATTCCTTCAGGCACTGCATCTCAACATTGTCAATCGTTTGTTATGATTTTGATCGAAATTTATTTTATTATTATTATCATTTACTAATTTATTTTACTTTTTGGTCCACGTAATGAGTTGTCAAAGGAAGCTGTCCATGTGAAATTTAATGTTTATGAAGTGAAATCAGGAAAGACTGTTACAATTACATATCATACTGAGTGTGAATAATCAGTCTATGATCAAAACTGACTCAAGCCATTTTTGCTTTTTATTACATACTCAGATGATTTGCGCATGTGAAAAAAAAATCATCTGCTGAAAGATCTTGGACGTGACTCAGTACACGCCTCTTGGACTTGACTCTCACTGTTTGTTTACTATTTTATTTAATTGTATGAACTCGGCATCCCTGTTGATGTGGGAATAGTTTGGTCCTCAGGATGGAAACAAAGACGGCAGCAATAGGATGGAGATGCTATATTACAACTAGTTAATGGCTCCCATCTTCTGTAATTACTGGGCGCTGCAGCTATTTTGCATATGTGTGAGTGTGTTTGCAGGAGAGCGTGTGTGTATGTGTGTGTGCATATTTGTGCCTGCATATGGGTGAAAGAAAGGGTGGGTGCATGTGTCCTCAAACCCCCCCTTCTGTGCTCATTAAGAAGAATGCATGGTAATTTGTGTCAGAAGCGAATGAGAACGACACAGTCGAGAGGGTCTTGTGTTTGTTCGAGTGGAGCAGTTGGCTAAATGAGATGCTGAGTAAGAGCTTAGAAAACATTACAGGACAATCTGAAGAACCCTGAAAGATTAAGGTTCTTCATTTAATGCTGGGACCTTTTGTATCCCACCAAATGAGCAAAGCTTTTTTTGTAGTTTTAAGTTTGGGAATCTTTTGAACTCTACTGTTCAAGTATTAGGGTAGTACAATACAACTGCTGTGAAAATGGCTGTTATGGGGTGTATAAAAATCATTTGCTGCCAAAAACAGGATGTGAGCTCAGAGTGAAATTTCACACTTTCAAGAATATGATGTGGGTCAAGTCTTTCCTAATGAAACTTGGGGTGATTTAAGGTCCCTGTGCTCACCTAAACTGATACTCTGTAGTGAGGGACTGTATTTTATTATACTATTTGTCACTAGCTTGTGCTCTGTGGATCTTACTTTGTAGGTGCACGCATCATCATGGCGTGCAGAGACCTCGAGAGGGCGGAGGAGGCACGGACGGACATTTTGGAAGACACAGGAAATGAGAACGTGGTCATCAGGAAACTAGATCTGTCTGACACCAAGTCCATCAGGGCCTTTGCTGAAGTTGTTATCAATGGTATATGCTTTTTTTTTAAATCCACTTTTCCTTTCAAGAGCATACTTGTATGCCTCTTAAGGAGTAATGGACTCTTCAAGCAAACAGGGCTCACTAATTGCAGGGCTGATGTATAAATCCCTGTTTGTTCAGCCCCTCCACTGCCTCTGCTGCAGATAATTAGAGGCATACTGTAAAAGCATTTGAATTTAAAACCAGTTGTTTTATCAGATATGCAGTTTGTGTGGTTTTTTTGTTTTTTTCTCCAGAGGAAAAACAAGTGAATATCCTGATAAACAACGCAGGCATTATGATGTGTCCCTACTCCAAGACGGTTGATGGGTTTGAAATGCAGCTAGGTGTCAATCACTTGGGTAAGTTACTCTCAGTTTTGTATTGTTCTCTCTGCATTTTTACGCTTCTTTTTTGTTTTGAAATTAAGGCTCATGTTTCATATTTAGAAGCAGTCATTAAATATGTTTACACAGTTTGCTTGGCTACAACTTTTTCTGACAGCTTAGATTTGCCAGTTTACTTTAACGTGAACAGCTGACAGTTACACTGTGCCTCTGACTGAATTTATGCTAAGTTTGCCTGGTGACAGGCATATTTTCATAGTGAAAAAGGTCATTTTAAATCTGGCATTAATAACACATACGCCAATCTGACTGTCTCACCAAGCTAGGACAATGAACTAGAGTTGCTGCTGCCGGTGTTTCCTCCTTTATTGGACCATGGATTCTTCCTAGGTGATGTTTTCCTCAATGTTATTTTTGTCTCAGGCTGACGGAGCGGGAACACTCTGTGCTCCAGCATGGTCTCCCACACACATATGCAAACACACAGACATGTACAAATATCCAGAAATAAACCTGTGCACTTTGGCACATTCTTTATGTGTTCACATGCTCTTTTAAACAGTGATATTGTTACGCAAAATGGGAATTAATGAAAAAACAGTAAAGAAAAATGCTCTTATTAAGATCAAGAAGAGTCCCTCAACGTTTTGCAAACAAAAAAAGAAAAAGAAAACTTCTTGGCATGCATTGTATTGGGTGACACACTGTTTACCACATCAGCAGGAATAATATCCGGTGATAATGTAAACTTTCTGACTTCTAATGAAGCAGAAAGCTCACAGCAAGGAAGAAGGAGTAGGAAAAAAACCACGAGATTTGCTTGAGATTGCGACTCCTGCGGTTGTAGAGTGCCATTTAAATTGAAAACGAGGGTGGCCAGGTTTGGTCGTCTAAATGGAGTCAGATTTTAGATTGTTCTCAGTCAGGTGGCTGGCTTTTTTATAAACTCCACAGGAAGAGCTACTTTATGTTGCATATGAGAAACAACCACACAAATTCCAGCAACAGGTATACAAGAAGCACAGCTAGTCACTGATGTGATTGGCACAGTTTCCTTATGTGTCTTTTTTGCAAAATAGTAAAACTAATTATATTTGTTAAAAGGGTTATTATACATACACTACACATTAACTGCTGGGTTTGCTTTGTTAATAAATTAACAAGAAAAGGTGTTCTAATTGTTTTCATCAGGTCACGTCCTGCTGACTTACTTACTCTTGGACCTCATCAAGCGTTCTGCTCCGGCCCGTATTGTCGTGGTGGCATCGGTGGCCCATACTTGGACTGGGCTTCGACTGGATGATATCAACAGTGAGAAGAGTTACGATGCCATGAAGGCCTACGGACAGAGCAAACTGGCTAACGTCCTCTTTGCATGCTCACTCGCAAAAAGGTTGCAAGGTGAGCTTTTAGAAAAGGAATATCCAAATGTGCATCATGAGGAATGAAGGCTATAACACATGGGTATCTTACAGCCATGATATGACCACAGAAATGTGTAAAAGTGGAGCATGTGCAGACATCGTGTAGGCGGGTTTTGCTGAGAGACTCAGAGTCATGGAATCTGACTAATGGGATGAAGTTGTGCTGTTGAGTCAAGGAAGTAGATTTTTTTTTTTTTTTACATTTTTACATAACAACAGTCTGGCAGCAACAAGCTTAAACTTTCTATTAACGTCACCCTGAGTAACTTGCAGAAATACTTGCCTATGTCAGTACCTGTCTGCCTTCGTACCTACTCATCTGCCAACAGGGTCCCACTTCCACTTGAATGCTCTCTTTAATCCTCCAGGAGTAGAGCTCAGTCCATTAACTCAGAAATAAACTGAAGGTGTTTTAACAAAGGCTAACTTGTCTGTTGTTGTTTTCATTAAAAATAAAAAAACTATATTCACTGTAGGGACTGGTTGAAAAAAATGTTACAAACCTCGCTTAAAATCCCAACATGCACATATAAATAGCAGGTGACAATTGTTAGCACATGTTATTTGGCAGCATTTGTATGTGCTTGCATTTGTGTTGCAGGTACAGGGGTGAGCGTCTTCTCTCTGCACCCAGGGGTGGTTCAGTCTGACCTGTGGAGGCACCAGCACCAATGTATCCAAGTGGCGGTGAAGATCTTCAAGGTTTTTACCAAGACCACAGTGGAGGGAGCGCAGACTACCATTTACTGTGCTGCAGAGCCAGGTCTAGAGAGCCTGAGTGGAGGGTACTTCAGGTACACAGTCCCAGTATTTCAGTTAACCGCAAGAGCTTTTAGAGTGCCGGTGTTACCGTGCCCAGTGTTTCTACCTGGTAATAAAGGAAAAGTTACACTTGATGTAATGTTTTTTCCCCATTTTTTATAAGTTACATAAATGCAGTGCATAGTGTGTAATTCTCATTTTCTGTTTCTTTGTGTGTGCAGTGACTGCGCCCCTGCAAGGTGCTCAAGAACCGCCTCTGATGATGACTTGGCGCAGAAACTGTGGGAGGTCAGCTGTAACATGCTCGGCATCACCTGGCAGTGAAGACACTGTGTGTGAAAACATCATACTTTAAACAGCACTGCTAAGCACTTTTATACATGTATTAATGTTACTGTTTAAAAGAAAAGTAACAGGATTGCTCCAAAGACCATTTTATTTTGTAAATGATCTAAAAAAGCTGTACATTGTATGTTTTGGTGGGAAAAAGTGTTATTAAAAAGTGCATGATGCTTATTTCTGTGAGGGCATATCTTGTTCATTCCAGTCTTGAACAGCGAGATAGAGCAAAGTGTGGATCTGGTTCTGATCAGTAAAACTCAGATCATTATAAATGCTTGCAGTTCTACCTTTCCTCCTAACAGTAGAAAGAACTATTTACAGCATGGACACATATGGTTGTAAGTGTCAGCATGTAAGAGTAACAACTACATTGCAAAATTTTGCTCGTTTGTAACCTATAGACATGTTATGTGATGTGACATGTGTGCTTTGACACTATGACACTGAGATGAGCAGAGGTGGGACCAAGTCATTGTTTTGCAAGTCTCAAGTAAGTCTCAAGTCTTTATCCTCAAGTCTCAAGTCAAGTCTCAAGTAATGTCAGGCAAGTCAGAGTCGAGTCTCAAGTCACTGGTGTAAAAGTCCGAGTCAAGTCACAAGTCTGAAACTTTGAATTTCAAGTCCTTTCGAGTCTTTAAAAAAAAAAAATGAAAAAATAATGTTGCAGTTATATGCTAAATGTAAATATTAGACCATGTAATTTTAAAATCTGTGTTTTTCTCAACACATGACAAAATAGTGAACTTAGAAAATATACACAAATTGTGAAATTGCACCTCTTTAAAATGCAGCTCAATTAAACCTAGCTCCAATAATAATTTTCACCGACAGTTCTGAGATAAGCTGCATGTTATTCTTGGATGCGGTTGTAGGACCGGCTTTAAAATCGCATGACAAAAATATACACATTAAAAAAAACTGTATCACCAACGTAGCCTGGACAACATTTGCTAGTTAGATGAAGTCAGCTATCTCATCGTAGCATATTTATATGCATATTTATAATTATACGGTTCTTGGAGTGAGTGCATACACTCATGAAGTTTAGTAACTTCAGGTCACTGCAACAAGCCCAGGTACAGTTTACCGACGGATGGGTACAGGACCTTGAAATGCACCGTGTAGAACGAAAGACCATCGTACGTATCATAAGTTTACCAGTCTCACAAATTGTCGTCATAAATACACATTCCTTAACAGTTTATTAATAGGACCTTTGAGCTCAACGGTAATTAATTAGTAGTGGAAATAATTTCTGGTAGCATCACAGAAATGTAGCAGTGACAATAATACTGTATGCTGTAATCGTACTGGACAATTGGTGATACAAAAAACCTGTTTTATCCTGTGAATAAAAGTATATGTTTTTGTCAGTGTACCATAATAACAGAAGCGAAACGCAATATTGTGTCAGGATAATTTACTATTTATGCACAATAAACAAAGAAGCATAGCGCGACCATTTCTGTTCAGCGCCAGACTTGCTTGTAACCTATATCACTAATTATGTTATGAAAATGACGTATTAACTACTAAAAAACACTGACCTTTGTGTAAATGCTTGGAGCAGACTAACCTGTGAGCTGGAGTGTTCTGGGACGTTATATTTGGTCTTTGAATGGCTGCAATCCAGTCGCGTCTTTGTTACTTCGGAAACATGGCTTGAACAATTTCTCTTCAACGACGTAATCCGATAACAACCGATCTCTTTACCCGTCGGCTTCCCGTGGCTGTCATGCGACCGGCTATTGCAGTTAATAATACAACGGCTTCTTGACATTTTTGTGTTTCTTTTTATCGCTGTATAACTGATTTTAATTGAAAGCCTGCGTGCGCTAGTACCGCTTGCCACGAGTTCCCAGAATCCTTTGCGGTTCTACCCGTGAATGACGTCACATTTTCAATCTCTATATAATATGCATGTTAAATTTTATATTTGGGGTAAAATATCAAGTCTTTTCAAGTAAACCGGTTCAAGTCCAATTCAAGTCCCAAGTCATTGGTGTAAAAGTCCAAGTCAAGTCACAAGTCTTAGAACATTTTTTCAAGTCAAGTCTAAAGTCATAAAATTAATGACTCGAGTCTGACTCGAGTCCAAGTCATGTGACTCGAGTCCACACCTCTGGAGATGAGTACGCTAAGTATAATGAAGAAAGGAAAGAAAAGTCATTATAAAGCAAATGCCAGAATGCTGTTTAGAAATCACATCTTAATCTGCATCACATGAGGGAGGATTTAGTGCCTAAGGAATGTGGAATAAGATAAGCCCATGACCAGTAATCTGTCTGAACAATGTGTGCATTCTGATTTAGATATACAGTCTCTGAAAAAAAGGATCTAGAACCCCTGATTGTAATTTTATGGATTTAAATATGTGATAAATTTAGGGGCCCTAATTCCTTTGTAACTATTTAGTTTTCTTATTTATTTTAATTGTGAAAGTGACTAAATCATTGCCAGTTTGCTGTCTGCTAGAGTGTTTTATCTTTATTAAAGGGGATAAACTTGTTTTTCTATACCTAATTCTAGTCCTCGACTAAAGACTTGTTTATTATCTTGATTGTTTTTCATTTTTCAGTCTATTGCTATTAATGTGTTTCTGGGATGATGGCTACAAATGTTTGCTTGCCCAAATATGTAAATAAAGCACAACTTCGATGGGATATATGATCTTACAGTATCACACCAATCCTCTTTATAGCCAGCTCCATTACATTCATGGATCTTCTTTGAGGTCTTCCTCTCTTCCTTCTGCCTGTCGACTCCAGAAAGTGTAATCGTTAAGAACACCTCCCCGCCTGCAGGGGGCGGTGCAGAGAATGATAACAGCGCATAGAATACAATACGCATGCGCTCCTAAAGTCTACGTCAGCTCTTTCTGTACAAGGGGGTGATTTGTGTCGTAGCTACGTGGCTCTCACTTCTCCGACTTTCTTACTAAACATCACGTAGGAAATAGGTAAGCTAACTGCCGCTTTTAAATACACATGTGTATTTTTCATCAGATAAATGTAACCAACTATAGTTGGGTTGGAACCTTTTGATTTTATTTTACATGTCGAGGTTTATTGCCAACATAACGCTACGTCGCCATAATAGTTAGCATATCTTAGGATAGCGTTAGCTAAAGTCGAGTTTTAATTAAATTAACGTAACATAACTGACTTAAAATCAGCTTCGCATGCTTGTTTTTAATCGTGTTTTTTGTTTCTTTCTTAGAAAATGAGAATATATACAGTATATTTATAATAACAAAGTTGTTAAAGCTCGGACAGCTTAAGTCAACGTCAGCACTGAAACCAGTCCCAGCTTTAAGATTGACTTGTGTTGTTTCAGACTAAGCACCATGGATCAGGTTATGCAGTTTGTTGAGCCCGGCCGGCAGTTCGTGAAAGACTCCATCAGGCTCGTTAAGAGGTGCACAAAACCCGACAGAAAAGGTGGGTGTTGTTTCTTTTTATTTATGTCGGCTAGCCTTTGTTTGCTGGAAACGAAAATGAATATATAAATTTGAACCAATTGACTAGCAATTTCCGGATCCAAAGAGCTCAATTCTTTAATAGGGACATTGTATTATTTCCAGTATTTTTAACAATGATTATTTTTGCCCTCACCCAGAATTTCAGAAGATTGCAATGGCCACAGCGATTGGGTTTGCCATCATGGGATTCATTGGTTTCTTTGTCAAGCTCATTCACATCCCCATCAACAACATCATTGTGTAAGTAAACAATTTATGATAAACAGCATCACGCAGACCGTCTCCGAACAATTTTTAGATAATATCGTCTAAAACGTGCTCTCATCTGGCTCACTGATAATTGGGGGGTTAGGGTTTTCCTTTGTATTCCTCTCAATCTGAGTACAGCTGGTCATTCAAAATTAAAGTCAGTGATGACTCTACAGACAATGAGGGTAACTTACTGATCCAGACCCACTTCTCATTATCATCTGCCTTTACTTGTTGTTATCTAAGTTCATCCTCAATTTCACTCAGTACAATATATATGTATTTTTATTTTAAAACTCCTGTAATGTCTTAATTTTATAATGAAAAAATACTGCACTTTGATCCAGAATTTCTGCCATCACCCTTGAATCTTGTGAATCACTATGGCTCTACCATTAATTGTTACAGTCATATGTTATAGCTGCTACTAATACTATATTTCCACAGACAAATTTAACATGATTGCATCTTTTATTTAAGTCTCTGATCAAGTTTCTCTTGTATGTAAATTTCATGAAATGGATGATAAAATGACACAAACTCTTCCAGTGATTAATCATTTTTATTACACAGAACACAGGATTTAAAAAGTCACACCAGTACTGTTGGCAGTTGTTTGTGTACAGTAGAAGACAGCATAATAATACTGCTTAGGCTGTTATAAAAAGTGAGAATATGTGAAAAATAAGGTGCATTTGTGTTCTCCAACTTAACATCCCCTTCTCTGTTTTTCCTTCTAGTGGCGGTTAGGTCCTGATCACTCAGACTTCATCTCGTGGGGACAGGAGATGGTGGTGCAGTGTTAACAGCTGGTGTGATTGGGGGGGAGGGGGGATTGTCGGGATGGCATTTTTACATTCTGTGCTCAACATTTATATGTCACTGTGTAAATAAAAATAATTGGAAATCTGATATGTCCCGTCTACTCTATCAACACAGCACCTTTTTGCAGTAGCTTGGTTTTTACCTTTTGTAAATCTGCAATCAAAAGGCACTTTTAATTAGGCGTTCTCAATTTGATTTAATCCATAGAGATTGCTAACAGCCACAGAAGGCAGGCCCATCGTCTTGACCTCAAAGGCACACGCAGGATGCTGCTATGCAAAGGATATCTGGACACACGTAGGCAATAATGTGCAGATATTAAAACAGAATTGTTCATTTTGAATTTAACACTGCAGTGTAGAAGCTCAAGGTAGGAATAGAGTTTAACTGTATAGTGCCACTTCACGTTACCATCAGAGTAGTAATAATTTGGCATTCACGACTATTGTGGTTTGAGTATGTTATTCAAAAGACAGTGGTCACCATGGTTACAGCAAAGAAATTAGCTTTTCAGCATTAGATTTTTCATTTATATCTGAGCGAACAAAAATTAAAAAGCCTGTTCAAATGTGTAAAACCTGAGATTTTTTTTTTTCCCGTAGCTGATCTGGAGAAACTAGGTCACAATTCCACATTTTTCACTTCCATTAAGAAAGATTTCTCTTCTTTGTCATTCCCCGTTTTTACCGATGCCCATGCTCCAAAGAAGAGGCTGGTCTGTGGTCACGGTTACGGCCTTCCTGGGCTTTCCGGGGTCAGTGGGCTCATAAGTGTTGGAGGTGCTTACTAGCTTGCCAAACTGCAGGACGTCATTATCTGGACAGAGGAGACAGAAATAACAATTACACACAATACTAATGGCAGACCAAGTGACACCACACTTAATGCTCTTTGGCTGTTCATTATATTGCTGCATGCCAGAGTCTTTTTCTTTTTGAGAAGTGGTCTGGATCAACATGGTCTTGGATAACAATTGTGAGGCAGGGTGGTCCGCATGACTTTGGATTGTGTAAAGCCGTGTGAGGCCACACGTGGTTTTACAGCCAAATCCACAAAGGGTCTTGAATATTCCTACTTTGTGATTACTGCAGTAATCACAGTCATTACAGTTATGTCCTCATTTTAATTGCCAGTAGCAGGGAAGGTAACCACTAGGGTATACAAGTCACATACCACATTTTCTTTTGTTTTGTGATTTTATACACAACAAGCCTTCAGTACTTTCCCAAAAACGACAAATGATTTGACTAAAGCAGCTGTCCAACAGTGTCCTCAAGTGGTCAAATTAGGAAACTCAGTATCCATGCAACCCACTGTAAGACAAATTTTGCCATCTGCTGGTCCTTTATTGGGAACTTATTTAGCCTTTTGCTGTAGAGAACTAAATTCATTTTAGCCTCCTTACACTGACTCCCACTAAGCTTTAGACCTGATCTTAAGAACACAGCAGGGTATGAAGAGGACTGGTGCAAAACCAATCACATTGTTAAGAACATAATACCGCTTTTTACATCTTTATATTTTGCTTTAAAATAATACATACAGTAATTCACTGAAACATGACAAACATAGATGGAAATACAATACATAAGGCAAAAACTGACAAGCTTCAAAGTCACCATCTGCTAGGACCACCTTTCTTGCTTTGTTTACGTACTTCTTAAATGGCATTGGAAGCTCTTCCTTGGATGTCTGCTGACTTTTGTTTATTTTTCTGTGGAGATGATCCCACAGTGCTTTAAACATTTTGCGGCCTGGGCTCTGAGGAGGCCATTTAATCAGTGATAGCGGTCCACTGTGGTTTTCTCTCCAGGTTGGTTCGGGATTGTCATTTTTTCAACATTATTATGCTGAAAAATGAAGCAGATACTTTTCAAATGGTACTGAATGGTGTGTTAACTCCATCAGTTTTAACAAGATCTCCAACACCACTGTATGAAATGCAGCACCAAACCATGACAATGCTGCCTCTGTGTTTTACTGATGGCCGTAAACACTCACTGTTCACCTCTCTCGTGACCTCCTCCACATGCTGCCAATGATTTGAGCCAAACAAATCATCATGCCATGATTTTCAGTCCAATTCTTGTGTAATTTGGCATACCTCAGCCTTCTCTCTGTGTTTCAATTAATTAAGAATGGCTTCTTGACAGCCACCCTTCCCCTGAGACCATGTCTAATGATGTTTTTGACAAACAGTAGAAGGTCCTGATGGGTCTTTCAGGTCCTGTGTCAGATCTTTGCTGGATAATTTCCTGTCTCTTAAGGACATGGCTGTCAGACACTGATCATCTGCTGTACATAGTTTTTTAGTCTTGCCAATTCTTCTTTTGTCCTCCGCTTGTCCAGATTTTTACCTCTTTTTTTTTAAAGAATGTACTGCACACCACCATGAGATATATAAAGGTTTTCTGCTAAGCGCTCTTTGTGAATCACCTGGCTAGTGCAAAAAAAATTATTTTATGCTTATCAAACTGTCATCTTTGGTATTTTTTTCACAGATTCAGCTACAGAAATCCAAACAAATTGTGTGTTTAAGCAGGCTAGTAATAAAATGTCTAAAGATAAATGTTTAAATTGATTCTTTGCTCACTCGTCTGTTACATGTAAACATAAAACTGGTTATTAAATAGAGTTAGGTACTTTTCTTAGGTTTAAATGAGAAGCACTCCTTCGAAAATGGTCAGGTAAAAGGACTGGACTGAAAATGAGAGAAAAAGTAGCCGATGTCAAAAAACAAAACAAAAAAACATTTGAAAGACCCCAAGAAAGCCTGGATAACTACTGGATCCAGACCGCTTTCACAATAAATGAATAAATAACAACAGTCTGTCTCACTGGAAGGAAAATGTGAGGGGTGGCTCAAGACTTTTGCACAGTACTGTGAATATTAATCTAGGCAAAATAACAAATCACTGATCATGCTTCAATAGCCCCGAATGGCAAAAAATGTGAATTTGCACGTCACTTTTTCCATTAAGCGTTACATTTATTTACGCTGCATTAGCTCTGAACAAGCTGAGCTGACAAACACTGAGGGAATGGAGCTATTCAGTCGTGTCTAATATGAAAAGGCTACGCTCACGGTAGGAGATTTACACCTGGGGCTTTTTGTTATTTCCTTACTTTTAGCTGGTACTGTGTCCTTAACATCTGCAGCAAATTAACTACTTAAGAAATTTCTGAACCTTCAGTTTAGTAAATTTGCAAAAATTTACTTCAGTTGTGTTAATGAAGGAAAAACAGTTAATGTGGTTTTAAGATCTGAATGGAGGAAGGTTTTTTTTTCCTTTTGGAAAGCTTTGACCCGTTCATGTCTGAACACTTTCACAAAGCAAGACACAGCAGCCTCTCTTTTTTTTAAAATTTCCATTTGTTTTTGGTTTCTTAAATCCATCTTTATTTAATTCTCTGGTTTGCCTGCTTGGTGTCAAGTGTGCTATGATCAGTGTTTAAGAGTAAGTTGGAGGATGAGTTCTCATTAGTACTATAAATCACACTGCAAGCAGGTCTTTCTTTTTTCCTTGGGAAATTATTTCTGCTCTATTAAAATATCAATTTTAGAATTTTGTGGAAGCAAAACTGCCTTAACTTCAAAAAGCAGCAACCTCCAAAGTCTCGCTGACAAGAAAACATGCAAACATGATATACTTAAGTGAAAGAGCTAAACAGCACCTTGCAAACCACATTGATTTTTTTTTTTTTTTTTGCCTGTCCCGTTTGGCTCTTTTGCCATCAGAATTGTTGTCTAAAGGCAAAGAAAGATGCCCAACGGATTTACTTTACCAAACTGACCATCCCAGCCATCCCATTTGATTCACCTTTTATTGTTTATTTTATTTTCACTTGCTGAATATGGGACAGACTTGACTGGAGGAAAGAAGGGGAGAAAGAAAGAGGGAAAGAGAAACAGCTGAGAAGAGGGACGGGGGAGAAGGGCAAAAGACAAAAACCAACAGAACGGGCAGAGAAAAAAAATGCATATATCAATCACCTGGGTCACCTGCTGAGAAAGAAAAAAGAAAACAAGCAGAAGAGAACAAGAGTAATAGAATAAACAACATTACAATGATATATGGGAATATGACAGTAAATACTAAATATTAAACATTATTGTGCAGCACATAAGATCAACAGAACACAGTGTGCTTTGAGGTAGGAGCCAAAAAGGGTGTAGTTTGTGGGTGTGATCACCCGTGTGAACACCTGTGAGCATGGACGCGCTTGTTTTTTGTTTTTTTAAAAGGTTCCTTCATGTAATGATCTGCTAGAGGGTGTGGGGGGGCCACAGCCCCGTCCTCCAGGGCATGAAGCAGGTATGGAGGAGATCAAAACTCCAGACATCCAGAGGCCCCCAGAACACAAGAGACCAAGGAAGACCAACAGAGGGGCAGCCGCGCCACTGTCCCAGAAAGAGCTGAGGAGAGTCCCAGATGAGGGCTCACTCAGCAGCCGCGGAGCAGAAGCCAGGGGGAGTTGCAGTGACGCGCCCGTGAGCTCCGCCGGCAGCCAGCCGTGCCTGAGTGACCGAGCCCCAGGCCGAGAGGCCGGGGGCACCCCACCTCCGAAGTGGCCCGAGCAAGCCCCAGGCTCCAGGCCCCGATAAGCGGCCGCCAAGGAGTGAGCCGGTGTGTACCTGGACGCCCATCCCCGGACACAAAGAACCACCAACGCACCGATGTCTGAGGGAGTCCGCCACTGGCAGGGGAAGTGGTGGTAGGGGGAGATAGGCCTCCAAACCTTGGAGGGCCTGAGATATCCCCAGAGAGGTGGCGCCTGACACCCAACCTGACATATAGACACAGAAATACAGGCACACACAGACACAAACATCCATTCCCACCCTCATGCTCTCATATGCACTTACTCCACACTCAACCAACGTGGAGACAGACATAAAGAGACGCTGTACACACGATCACACTCCCCAAGCGTACTCTACAAACCGGGTCTAGGTACCCTTGCCCCTGGAGGGGGGAACTGCACCCAGACCCAGGTGGTGTTACCCTTTTCCCTGCGGTGGGGGGAGGCAGACCGCCCCGACTCCGCAGCAGCAAGGAGGCCCCACACTCCAGACTGCAGTCGGACGGCCAACTCCTCCTTCCAGCCCCCCCGCTCCAGCAGGCCGCAGAGAATGGGGGTGAGAGAAGACTCCAAACCTCCCTCCACCCGCTCATTGTAGTGTTGATGCATGTGTGTTCTAAGGTGCATTTAAAACCCAGGAGGGCTTGGAGCTACCTGCCAGAGAGCAGCAGGTAAGCGCATGGTCCCTCCTGCTAGCCCTCAATGTCTACGTGTATTCAAAATTGAGAGGTGGGCGACGACGCCAGGGGTGAGGTGTACACCCTGATGGTACTTTGGATTCCGTGTATCGTGCCCACCCCCAAGATCCTATATGTATGTGTAATGAGAGTGTGAGTAATGTGAATGTCTAAGTTGTGGGATAAAATTGAGGCACAGGCAGCCAGAAGGGGACAGAGGGGGGAGGGGGGGGTTTGCCTCCTCTGCACCCTGGTGACATACCCCTACTCCAAGGTCCTGCATGTGTGGGTGGTTGTGGTGGAGCAGGAAGAGGGAGGCAGCTGGAGATGGGGAGGGAAGGAAGGGAGGGGCAAACCACATTGATAAGTTTAAGTAGCCAAAATATGTTATTTAAGATTTTCTACCACATTTGAATTTAAAGGAGGCCAATATTACAATTACTGGGGGCTGCAGGCACCTGTGCATTCAACCAGTCATCAATTTATCAATTATCCAGTTAACCAATCGTGTGGCAGCAGTGATGTGCATAGGGAATCTCAGTTAATGTTCACAGGAAACATCAGAAAGAGGGACAAACTGAACATCGATGACTTTGATGATAATGATATTGTTGATACCAGATGTACTGGAGTACTGTTCCTCTCCTTGGATTTCCAAGTACAGCAGTCTTTGCTTAGAATTGTGTGAAAAGTATGAAACCACGACAAAAAAAAGTAACATCCAGTGAGCAATAGTTTTGCTGAAGAAAATGTCTTGTTGATGAGAGGTCAAAGGAGAATGGTCAGACTGGCTGGAGCTGACAGAAGGGCTGAGGTAACTCGGATAACAAATCTTTATGACTATTGTGAGCACAAAAAGGATCTCAGAGTTCACAAACATCCAACCTCGAAGCGGGTGAGCTGCAACAGCGGGAGCGCACATAAATAGAAATATGGAGCGGCAGCTGGCACAAGCTCACAAGAAACCGAAGAACAGAAAAACACAGCCTGCAGAGTGACGCAGATGGTAGGGTCAGAAATTCACATCAGCACCAAAGTGCCCTGTGTCAACAGTCCAGGCTGGTGGTGGAGCTGTAATGGTGTGGGAATGTTTTCATGGCAACACCAGTCAATCAAGGATTAAATTCCACCCCACTGCAGCTGGCTAAGTGCAGTCTATCCCTTTACACCCACAATTTACAACCTATTGTCTAATGGCTACTTTCAGGATGATAATGCTCCGTATCCTAAAGCAAATGGCCACAGAGGCTAACATCTGGATCCAACATCAAACATCTGGAAGGCGGAAGAGTGGACGATTTGCACGATTAAAGTGCAGCTACAAAACAAAATAAGAAATAAAACATTCTGCAGACATTAACTGATGCAATCATGTTAACATTTTGTAGAAGCTGCGCAGCAAAGGGAGGTCCTGCTCAGTATGTAGCATGGTGCTCCTAATAAAGTGTTCAAAGAGCACATGCTTCCCCCCAGAGCTCACAACAGCAAAAAGCTGTTTTGTACACAGGTGGGTAGAGCCGAGTACTACATCTTTATATGTAAAATCTTAACAGAATATAGTTGAAATCAAGTGTGCAGTCATGCAAAGCAAAGAACAAAAACATCGTACGTCATTAACTTTTTAAAAAAATATGTGCGTGTCGTGTTTCTTACATAAACAGAATATAGTTAGTTTTAATAAACGAATCATATTTCAAAAGCATAACTTTAGCAAAAGTCTAAATTAATCATTAGGCTGCAAGTCTCTGAATATTTTAAGGGACATATTTCCTCCAGCCTCAGTAAATTGGGTGCCAGGACAACTACTATGCATCATTAGTGCAAAAATATCTTATATAATCTGGGCTTTTTCTTTTTCTCTTTTTTTGAGGCTTTTTGCATTTCGATACGTCTTTAATGGTCGACACTTAGACACGCATACTTGGAATCTTATAAATGTGAAGTAGCTTTATATTTTATATGTATACACACACACACACACACACACACGCACGCACGCACGCACGCACGCACGCACGCACACACATTAGTCATACTACTATTGCACAGTAGTAACCTCAAAGCACCACCTTGCGTTGCCTTGGCACACATGTGAAGATGCAAAATGTGAATAGCATTAGATATTAAGAATTTTATAAATATGCAAAAATGGTTTTGGTGCAATCACATCACACAAGGGTAAAAAAAAATGAACACAAAAGAACAAAGCCAGCAGAGAATGAAGCAAATCATTTGTCCACAGGCGCCTGCACGCACATCAAACAGGGACAAAGAAAAATCCTATTCTGCTTCAAAGACTGCCAAACAAGCATGGTATTAGAGCAGCTTGACTCAGAATAAGGGTGGTGGGGAAATGAGTTGTATGTGAAGTTGCGTTACTTAATAATTGAGCGAGCACAGAGTCAGGCTCGCTATACCCTGGGTGTACGAGAACAATGTCTGACTGCGTTTAAGTGCCGGCTTTAAGGTTACTCTCTGTAGGATAATGTGTTTCCACCATGTTCTTAGCAACTGGGAAAAGAGGGTGAAGTCAAGGCAGATACTGTCGGATTATGAGTTCTGGACTCTCTTAAAAATGTGAAATCAAAAGGCTTTAAAAATACTTTTCTCACATTCTTATTAATGCACATGAGGGGGGTTACTGCCACGG
Source organism: Diplotaxodon limnothrissa (assembly GCF_057381915.1). NCBI lineage: Eukaryota > Metazoa > Chordata > Actinopteri > Cichliformes > Cichlidae > Diplotaxodon > Diplotaxodon limnothrissa. The sequence goes on along the minus strand of NC_140604.1, from coordinate 29,311,111 downwards.
GAGGAACAGTTCTCTTACTTTACATTTCAGATTTCTCTAACTATCTTGTTTGCTTTTATAACATTTATTTATTTATTACATGTACAAGAATATGGAGTGTTTACATCTAAATGTTAGAGGCTTTGAGTAAATTTTGGAGCAGGGTTACAAAAAGTGTGCACTAAATCAATGAAACAAGATTTATACCAGTGTACCGGTAATGTGATGTGACAATAAAAGTGATTTGGTTTGATTTGAACTTTGATAAATCGTAATGGCCTTAACCCAACAGGGTTCCAAGACCAATTATCATAATTATCAATCATCATCCAAATGCAATGATCATAAAACATCTACCTCTGCATACTGCCATTAAACTAAAGTCACTGTGAAGCCTTTTTCTGTTGTAAATAAAAGTGGAAGCTGTTCTTAAAAGTACCACTAGAGGCAGCAGAGCACCACAAGAATTAGGAGTCATTACCAAACAGGATGTCAGAGTGGCACCTGCATCTACTGACACACATTATCTCTGTTTTTCCTCTCCAACACACATCCATTTACAGACCTACACCCACACACACTTACTTACAGACACACTTATGCTCATGTGAACTTCACTGAGCATAAAAGGCATTAACAGTGATGTGACAGTAAATGAATATGGGGGTTACTCCCAAAGAGGGAACAGTTTTTATAAAATATTTGAAATTTGAATTTGTTTATTACATAATGTAAAAAAAAGGCAATTTTTAGGGGCTCTATGGCTTTCTCTAAAACTTTGGCGTAAGGCTGCAAAAAAATGTGCACTACATCTATGAAATATGCCAACACTTTGATAAATAAAAATGGCATGAGGCACTGCTCAAAAACAGGCTTGCAAAGCTTTACAAATATGCAATTATCACAATATTTCTACCTCAGCGCACTGCCATTGGACTACAGTCAATGTGAAGTGTTTTTCTGGGGGAAATAATCGTGGAAGTAATTAAGAAAAGTACCACCAGAGGCACCAGAGCACCACATGAGGAAGAATTAGGAGTCATTACCAACAGGATGTCAGAGTGGCACCTGCATCTACTGACACACATTATCTCTGTTTTTCCTCTCCAACACACATCCATTTACAGACCTACACCCACACACACTTACTTACAGACACACTTATGCTCATGTGAACTTCACTGAGCATAAAAGGCATTAACAGTAATGTGACAGTAAATGAATATGGGGGTTACTCCCAAAGAGGGAACAGTTTTTATAAAATATTTGAAATTTGAATTTGTTTATTACATAATGTAAAAAAAAGGCAATTTTTAGGGGCTCTATGGCTTTCTCTAAAACTTTGGCGTAAGGCTGCAAAAAAATGTGCACTACATCTATGAAATATGCCAACACTTTGATAAATAAAAATGGCATGAGGCACTGCTCAAAAACAGGCTTGCAAAGCTTTACAAATATGCAATTATCACAATATTTCTACCTCAGCGCACTGCCATTGGACTACAGTCAATGTGAAGTGTTTTTCTGGGGGAAATAATCGTGGAAGTAATTAAGAAAAGTACCACCAGAGGCACCAGAGCACCACATGAGGAAGAATTAGGAGTCATTACCAACAGGATGTCAGAGTGGCACCTACATCTACTGACACACATTATCTATTTTTTGTGTCTCCTACACACATCCATTCACAGACCTACACACATACACACACTTACAGATACTCTTATGCGCGTGCAAACTTTACTGAGCACAAAAAGCTTTCAGATGGCTTCATTAGTAATCCCCTCCTCAAAGCTGATACCGATCAATAATGGCCCCCTTTGCAGAGGGGACCGAAATGAGTGTTGCATCCTCCAGTGATAACAATGGAGATGTTTGCTGCCTGTAATTGCATTTCCAGCGCCACAGCTGAAAGGACCCGTCAGCTGTAAGTAGACCGTATTTACACAACAAATTGCCTTAGAGAGAGGCTGGGCGAGAGGAGAGGAGAGATTCCCAGACGTTTCTGGGGCCATTTTTGTGTTTGGGGGCCATTTTTGAGAGCGATAGAGGGTGTGAGAGGAGAGACTGTTGCTGGTTTATATTTTTTTCTTCTCTGTAGTCTTTTCTATAAAACAGGCTTAGAAACGCTAAAATATGGAAACGAATTACGTTTGATGCAAACTAACCACAGACAGCGCAGTGGTCAAGGTTACCGCCCTCTATCTAAAGCTGCAATTTATATAAAAACTAGAAGATTATACTCAAATTTGAGTCTTTTTACTGCAGGTGCAGCACTTGTTAGAAATCATTTTTAATTTTCAGTCATTGTGAGCAGGAAAGAAAACACTTCATCATCATTTTGAACAACGGAGATGCTGATCAGTGTCAGGGTGAGTCTTATCATTAATGATTGTGTTTATTCATGATCATTTTTCTAATTACTAAAATGAGGTCAATGTATGACCGCGTTTCACACAATGCTGCAGCTCACTCACCACACTGAGAACAGCATCATACAATATGTCATTGCATTTGACTGTGAAGATGCTTTACCTGTTTAAGGTGAAACCAAAGAGATAGATACATTAATATAAGCTTTTTAGAAAATATCTGCTATGACCACCTTTATTCTTCAACACAGGCTGAACCGTATTATTGAAGCTTTCTTGTAGTTTCTTTAATTAGTCCTCAAGTCTCAAGGCTTCTTAAAGGAAATTCAAAGCTCTTCTTTGGATGTTAGCTGCCTTTTGTTCTGATCTGTCAAGATGTTGAGGTTCAGGCTCTATGGAAGCAAATCCATGACATGATAATGTTCCCCGGAATTTTTTTCTATCCATCTATACTTTTATTTCATTGGTAGTGTGTTTAGGATCATTGCCGTGCTGAAAAATGAAGCTGTTGATTAAAAAAATCTGAGGGTACTTTTTTGGGTTTGTGACCCCAGCAATTTGGATTAGATCTCCAACACCACTGGATGAAATTGAGCTGAAAAACCATGACAGAGCCCCCACCATGTTTTAGAAATAGCTGTAGACAAAGTTGTACCTCCTCTCCAGACCTCATAATGGAGGTACACAATTGACGGATGGATTGGCTTTACATTTGGATTGATGCGTCTTGAGGTCAAGGTCACTGGAACTCATCTGAGATTTTTAGCAGATGATAAGAATCTGAAAGTCCTAGGTGACTTCCTTCTTCAGTTATTGCATTTACCAAGATTTTCAGAAAATTTGACCTCTGACCTTGACCTTGATTTTGAGGTCACTGAGACTCAAACTCGTTTGAGATTTTCAGTAGATACAACCTATAGCATGAATTTCAAAATTCTACACTGCCTCATTCTCGAGTTATCAAGTTCAAATTTGGGTGTCCAGCCTGCCAGCCTGCCCGGCAGGGTGATGGCAACACCCCATCAGACTTTTATGGCTGAGGGGTAAAAATTGCAAGAGGCTAAATATTTTTGCACAGTAACTAAAGTCTGGAGATCGTTGAGGCAAAGAGAAGAAGAAAGCTGTATCTTACTCAAACAGAATACAAGAAAATCCGGATTTGTATTTTCTCTATTTTATTTTCTCGGAGAGAACAACTTTTCAGGTTTACTGGAAGAAAACCATTCAGATGCAAAACTACACAAGAGCTTCTCAGTTTTGTTTGTACAGTTGATTCAAATCCTTTGGAGTGTGAGCAATGATCACTCTGCATGAAAGAGCGGGGAAAAAAAATAATCAGAAAACTAAAAAAGTGCAAGTCGTTTCAGTTTTGCCAGTGGTAGCAAGCTCACGCCATCAATAAGACAGGATTTCAAAAATCACTGACATGAAAAACGTGACTGCATTGGGTTTAGGCACCGCACATTACATCAAGCCTTGATTTCATTGCAGCGCTGCCGTTCGTTCTATCCACCTGAAAATTCTCCTTACATTTAAGGTTATTTATTGGCCGTGACATGAGCAAATATGTGCACTAGCACTCTTAGCACCATCTGCTGTGCAATGATAGCCGCTTCTATTAAATGTTGCTGGGTTTTAAGAGTGTGAGGTGACAAACACTGTTATGGCTTCAGTTGACCTTCAGATAAGAAAACTCATCTCCGCTGAGAATGTATAAGCAATCAGTCGACAGAAAAAACCCCACGGAAAGCAGAGCAAATTATATATTTTGTTATTAGAATGTGATTGTGGGGGATAAGTCACTGGCTATGTGTTTTGCCTGATGGGGAAGTTGAGCAGATGAATTAATAGGGCCCATGCGTTTGTGTAAATGAATATGCTGCCATGAATAGTTGAGCATAAGCATTTCCATATTGCGTATGAGCGTACCTGTGTGTTTGTCTACACAGTGGGGTGTAGCTAATGGATATTTGGTCTAAAATATGTGAAAAGTGAGCCTCTTTACTCCCCTGCCTCCTTTGCTAGTCTGCAGCTCCACTGGGGGTACTAGCAGCAGTTCAGATCAGGCTGCTCTTCATTTCTGCCCCTGTGTGTGATGTGCAGAGCGTCAGAAATCTACAGATCCATAAATAAAACCATAAAACAGCAGTTTTCCCTCCTGCTGCCACACTGTGCTGCTGCTACAGAATACATACACTTTTCATTTCCTCTGTCTAGCGCTGGGTGAGCCGGCGTGGATGAGAGGGGGAAGAAATGCGAGGGAAGGGAATAAGTTTGAAGTGGGATGGGGAAGTAGAAGGGCAAACAGAGGAGACGCCATTATGTAGGAAGGTGTAGCAATGTAAGAGAGGAAAGAGAACATGTGTTGAAAATGCATACGAATAAAAAAGAAACACGGAAAGATAAAGGGAGACCAGATGAATTTCTTTAGACTGAATCCCTGAAAGCGAGACAAAAGCACGCGGCGAGTACAAGCAGAAAAACACAGACAGCGACGAGAGGGAAAAAAAAAAAGGATAAAAGAATAGAAGAAGGTCAGGGTGCATGTTTGCATCTTGAGAAACAAAAGGAAAAGGAACAATGTTACAGTAAAGATGTTTGCGCCTCTGGCAGGGACACTGGGTTAGACCTTGCTGAACCAAGTTTGTCAGACATATCTATCCGTTCGGCTACAAGATAAAGTACATTGCTTTGCCCTTCTTTGAAAACAATCCTTCCCAGTATTTAGAATGCTTCCTGAATACTGATATCTCCGGCTACACAAAATGCCAAAGGCTTAAGCTGCATGACTTCATCTTAGCCAGTCAAGCAAAACTTTAAAGACAGTCCTGTCAACATACTATCCGTAGATTTATTGTTTCTGAATTCATATCAAAATATCCCCCTCCTGCTGTTTCACACATTTTATCAGGGAACCAAATGCCTTCCTGCTTTTTCTTTTTCTTTTAATAACGTTGCTGAATGTTTTTGACGAGTCTGAGCCAGACACCGCATTTCAAATCCTCACTTAAAACCTCGACACAACAAAAATCCCCGCTGCTTTTATCAATGGAGTATTAGTGAAGTCTGTTTTCCTCTCTTCAGGCAAACTGTGCAGCAGGAAGGCTGTGTAAGTCTGTCCTCATCACCAATGTCTCATGTAAATCAAAAGTCATTGTTGAAAAGTCCCCATAAAGTGCTGAAGGTATGATTAATTATGCTCACACGGAACCAAATCCATGGCAGCGGATATTAATTAGTCTACATGCAACTCATTCTGCATGTCTAAATGGTCAAAATACTATTCTTCATGTTCACAGTGTAACAACAAAAAATATGGGGCATGTAGTGAAATCCTTATTAAAACTGTCTCATTTGCATTCCAATGTGTTTTTGAAGGCGTACATTTCATAAACAGCATGCTCTCATTAACAGTGAGGGCAAGCTTTCTAATCTTGCCCAAAGTTTACTTTTAATTAAGTTTTCTCAATTGCTCCAGCTCTCTGAGAGACTTTGCCACTGAACTCCATCTGTGTTCATGTGTTTGTTTTTTATCAAACTCACCACCTGTCTGTCTTGAACGTGTGTTCATGTGTCTCGTGTTGGGTGGTTTTGTTGAGGGGTGAGGTTTGTGTAAACTCAAATTTACTTTTCTATTTTATGGGAGACAAATTACTGATCAATGCAAATTTTAAATAGCACCATTACCTGCTATGTGCTCGATTAAGATTTCTAATCTAACCATGTTTGGTCTGCTTCCATCGTGACTACGGATCGATGTGCTTCAAAAAGGTATGAGAAGTTATTGTTTTCCTTCCCAGGATTTGCTGCTACTCCCAGAGCTCATACTGAACTGGGAGGAGAAAGTGTAATATGATGCTCCCTGTTTCTGGAAGAAAATTGACTTGACTATTAAGGACCTGATCTTATTTAATTCATTCAAAGCTATTTTAACAAGTCAACATATTTACACGTTTTAAGTCATTCATGGATTTTTAATGACATGTACACTGGATATAAATCTCAATAACATCTTGATGCATGCTCAATCATCCAGGTAAGGAAATCCCAAAAAGGGGATTCTGCTCATCTGGATGTAGAGTTTTCAGTGGGAGAAACGTTTTGTCACTCATCCAAATGACTTTTCTGGATGAGTGACAAAATGTTTCTCCCACTGAAAACACTACATCCAGATGAGCAGAATCCCCTTTTAAATCTCAATAAATCTTTTTTTTTTTTAAATATTCATAAGAGGTTAAAACATTGAGCACAAGTTGGGTCTCATTAGGTGATCATTGAGTGTAAGTTTCACTAAAATCAGACTGATAATTTTGGAGGAGCAGCTATTCCTGTGAACAGTGGATGGAAGCATGGACAACGCATCCCTCACCATGGCACAAACTCATCAGTCCTTTGGCCAGCTGAGCTAACAAGTCACAGTGCATTTAATCATAGCAAATGATAGCTATATTCTGTAAATACATCACACGAAGTCCTATTTACAGTATATACACTGCATGTAATACTATGGTATACAATACACGTAGTCATGGTATATCAGGTGCTTAGATGGTATTAAAATAAGGTAAATACAACCTCAGATGAACAACACATATTACACTTTTTCATTATTTGTTTACCCTAAATTAGGCTAAAATGGAGAACCAGTATGTGGGGGAAAAAAGTACATCCTCACTCCTTTCACTGGAATTAAGAGGATAGGCAGCAGCCAGGAACTGCTAATCAAATGCATTTGACTTAAAGCAGAAATTTTGGTAGTTCACGTCCTCGTGTTTTAACACTAACGTCGAGAAGCAAAGACATCAGCTTATGAAAAAAAAGAAAGACATCTTATAAATAGAAATATATATAAAAACATCTTATGTCCCGATAAGTAAAAGCTTTAAATTAATAGCAGGTGTATTTTGTTTTTACTATGACTGTAAAATACTGTGACATTGAGCATTTTCTGAAATCTAATTTGACAAAAGCTCCTTTAAATAAAATGAATACAGATAAAACTATTCAGCTATGACTGTCATTTAAAAACCAGTACCTGTGCGGGAGATGAGATTATCAATGGTCCTTTACTAATGCGAAGATCATGAGATAAGATAAAAGACCAAAAGAGTCTGTGCAGGGACGCACTTCAAACTTCGTATTTATGGATGTGCCAACATGTGGGTACCCGTGGAACCTGAATGGGCTGAACGTGCTATCCTATTATATCGGTAGAGACAGGTACACTAACTTTTTTTTGGTCTGAAATATGTGAAATTTCACCTCTTTTGGTGCTTTCATTTAAACCAAAACAGGTAAAATTGTTTCAGAATTGCTAATGCACAGAGATGCAAAAGTACTAACTATTGCCCCACCATGCCATTTTAAGAATGCAGTATTTTCTTCCCTTTAATACACATAACTACAGTGATAGTGGGTTTGTGTGCCCACAGATGTGACATTTAGAACTTTGAAGACCTTGAAGAACCAGCATAATGTATGAGATAAATCTTATAAAGTATTATACATCTCAATATTATAAGAATCAAATTCAATTCTAGTAAATTTTCTGCCGCAACAGAGATTTTATATTGATTTAATACCCAGCTCTGGTATGCTGTGTGTGCATGCATGAGCTGATGAGGAGTTCTAAAGAAGTAGTATGGTGGAGTACGAGGAGCTTATTTGCATATCAACTTGAATGGAAACCTTACAGTAAAAAGCCACCTCAGCCAGTCTGTCATCATTGGGCTGACAGCTATTGTTTATTGTCCATGAAAGTTTCTCTCGCCTGCATAACACAGACACACACACAGACACACACACACACACACACTCATACACTCATACATATATATATTTACATACCCAAAGATAAAAAGAAGTCCAGTGTGCAGGGAAACACAACCAGTAGCACAATAAGGTGTGCTCACAAGCACATGCATACCTCCTAATACAAAACACAAGCATAGAAAAGACACATTCATATCCACCCACCCACACACTACGCAGGGAAGAGTTGGTTTGTGGATGACAGCCATTCAAATTTGCTGTTCATTATGATCCAAGCTAAGCCAAAAACATCATGACCAAGCAGGTTTTAATACACACAATCACACCGTGCCAAAAGCCATAACTCAGACCGTGTTGCTGCGGCATGAAAGCTTTTTAATATTAAGCTGTCAGATGGGAGAGGGCTGAGTCACAAAGAAATGACTAAGGAGGTTTTCTGCACACCAGTACATAACATGCATATTCAGAAACACGCATACATACAGTATAACAGTAAGTCAGTCATAGATTCAGACTCAATGTCTCGCTGACCTTCGTAACTATAATTATCTGTGGAGGATTTACTAATTTTTTTTGTGTGATTTAAAGGAGGTTAAAAAGTCACCTTTGGTGGAGTTTCATCTACAGGCAGTAGTAACCTTTGACCTCTCTATTTGCTTGTAAAGAAGCATAATAGATGGCAACCAGTGAGAAGCATAATGGGAAATGCTTCAAACCCAGAGGCATGACTGTATAGAACTTTGTCAAAACCACAGCAGCATTTCTGACAAACGTCTACATTGTATTTCGAAAACTGTGTGCATGTATTTAGACAAAGAGCTTGTTTATTTCCAGTTCTGAACACTACACAACTCCAAACCAAACCTTAAACCTTTGCTTTAAAATTGTATATAAATGCCATTTCTATTAGAAAGTCTTAAATGATAGAAATCTGTTAGTTCTATTAGATCATTTATGGTTCATATTGATTACTGTCTACATATAAGAGTAGTAGTAGTAGTACACTCTGTTTGCCAGCTGATCACATGGGTAACATGGAGATGCAGATGAAAGTCAGAATTAAGCTTGATATTGCCATATCCGTAGATAGTTGCCTGCCTTATTTCGATATAAAACATCATACCTTAACGTCACAAAAAAACAAACATGTCCCCTGGTGGCAATCCCCAGGTGAGAGGAGCTTTATTTACTTATATGTCAAAGATCATATGACTGTAGTGACTTCAAAAATCTCATTTTTACTTTAAATATACACAGGCCCAAAAAGCTGTGGAAGACAGCTCTTCTCAAAGACGCAATCTTAAGCTAAAGGCAACAGATTTAATGTGTCACACATTAAAACCGTGTGCGTTATTTAAAGAGACTCGGTCGTCTTCTCACATCTACACAGTTTTTATCCTAAATGTTGTTCACAGTTCATAAGTCTGTTTCGGCTTGAGTATTTTAGTAAATGAATGCATGAAAATTTAATCATTTTAATGGCTGCCAAGGAAAGGTCAAAGTAGCCTTCATATCTTATGATTAATGTAAATGCACTGAACAAAAGCAATATCCGAAAAGCAAAGGTAAAGTAGAAAATGAAAAATTAAGCCAATACGTAACCTTTTCAGATCTTCTGGGTTTTAAAATATTTAAGAATTTTAGTACATCTCATCAATAAATAGTTATTGTGCAAATTGCGTTCTTATATCCATGCTTTTCAGTCACTGCATTATTAAGGCAAACAACCCTTATATAAAACCCATTATTTCTCCATAAGGTTTTTCACTAAAGTGCAGTCAGAGCATGCCAGCTCAGCTTCCCTCATATGGCAGGGTAATGTCAACTTGCAACTTTGAAACACAAATATATATATATCTTCCTCTAATACAGTTTTAAAAACTAACAGTGCATAAACACACATCAGCTGGCTTTAGCTACATTAAGGTGTTGGTGGGTTAATTACACACAAGTTCATTATGCATTTAAAAATGTTATTTTGCAAGATTTAGCTTTAGTGTTCGACAAAACATTAAAAGCATATTGTGTTAGGTCTTGTCAGGCCAGTAGAACACTTCTGGAGTAAAGTTGGTGTACGGCACCAGATGGTTGCTTTGTGTTTTGTGGGTTGTGTTTTTGAGCCACTATAGTACACTCACATCGTATGGGATCTGGGGAAAATGGATGTTGAATCAATGCCTTGGGCTTTGTGTCACTGAGCCATTCCAAAGCAAACGGTCCTGCTGAGGGAGGCAGCTACCATCAGTGCTCTGTTGTGTTTACAGTGACGTAGGTGAGTGCTATTTGTACCAGCCACATGACATGCCATGATCGAAAGTTTCCCAGAAGAACATTTTGTTGTAATGGAACGATCAATCAGTGATACTTGTCAGTGGCATTAATGTTGAGGCTCATCAGTGTATATTTGCATATTTTGACAGGAGGATAATGTGTCATTATTTGAAAACAAATGATATTTTCTGCATATTTAGAACACCTGCACAGCCTGTTGACCAGGTGTCCACATGATGATGCGCGGGCCGCAAAGAGAACAAAGGAAGCAACAAAAGTACTCGTATTACCTTGATTTTTGTGTATTTGACAAACTTTTTTCCAATGATAACTAAACAGGGTTGAGAAATGTAGAAAACAAAGCAGGCTATTAACATCCCAACAATAGTACTCAATGACTTCAGTATGCAATATCAGTATGTGTATGAGGCTTGGCAAGCTGAATATGCTTCCAGCTCTGCAAGGTTTAATGCCAAACACTGCTAAAGATTATAATCAGTGTAAATAAATCCACAGAGTGCAAAGCATACACCAAATAACTGTGGGAATTAATATGTTTCAACATTTGCACACACACACACACACACACACACAAGCACAGTGTGATCTCCAGGTTGCTGTGCTTGAGCAGAGGATGGCGGTGGTTTTCGTTCGGTAACTGCTATCCCGCTTTCTTAGCTGTGGAGCCTCAATGACACCCCTCTATGGTAAATGGTAAATGGCCTGTATTTATATAGCGCTTTACTAGTCCCTAAGGACCCCAAAGCGCTTTACACAACCTGTCATCCACCCATTCACACACACATTCACACACTGGTGATGGCAAGCTACAATGTAGCCACAGCCACCCTGGGGCGCACTGACAGAGGCGAGGCTGCCGGACACTGGCGCCACCGGGCCCTCTATGTCAAATTAATGTTACAGCAGTTATTTGCTATGGGCGGTCCAATGCCACTCATTTTCAGTAGGGTAGAGCAAGGGCAAAGGAATGCACTGCAGCAAAGAAAATAAGCAAGAAATGTAGAATGTGGGGCTACTTAATGCAAACAAATTGGTGGGAGCTTAAAGTATTACTGCAGGCAACATCATCAACAATCAGAGGTTGGCCAGCAAGAAGTTGGTCTGTATTTATGTGTCTGGGCATGACCAATAAAGAGTGCAAAGCACTCACCCTTATTTTGCATAATCGCTGGTATCAGCAACCCAGCTTGAGGTTTGCAAAGGATATAAGAAAAAATGGTCTCCACTCTATGTATGCTGTTCCTTATGTGAGAAATATTTAAGCCTGTAACAAAGTGCAACATATTGCAAGACTTAGTAATGCATTATTAACTGAAAATAAATCATCATAAGAAAACTTTAAAAACTGCAACTATTACTCATAGTCACTTATTTTCAGGGGCTCATATGGCATTGGTTCCATTTAAGAAATCATAATCATTTCATTTTTAACACTCTGTTGAGAATCATTTGTCATATAGGCAATAGCCGCCTAAAATCTGGGACCCATGGGTATCACCCTTCTGATACTTTTTAGTTGCAGCTGCTGCTGTCTTCAGTAGATGGATGCTCATAGGTCTGCCTTCAGTTTTCTATTCAGGAAGTGAAATGCTTTCTTAATTAGATTGATACTTGGCCATATTCCACAGCTTGACCAGTGGAAACTCCTGGGCTGTGTTCACACTGTGCTTTGGATCATGTGTACTGTGAAGCGCTATCCACTCACCATGTACCAAATCTTTGGTCGAACAGATACATTTAGCTCAATAAATATTTGGACAGAGACAACTTTTTTCTAGTTTTGGTTCTGTACGTTACCACAATGAATTTTAAAACAAACAAGTCAGATGTAGTTGAAGTGCAAATTTTAGTTCAATGGGTTGAACGAAAAGACTGCATAAAGATGTGAGGAATGAAAGCATTTTTTTAAAAACACAATATCTTTATGCTGGCTTTTTTTTAGCAAAGTCCTAAGCCTTTCTATTCTTGAGGCTTATGAGTGGTTTGCACCTTGCAGTGAACCCTCTGTATTTATTTTCATGCAGTCTTCTCTTTATGGTAGACTTTGATACGCCTACCTCCTGGAGAGTGTTGTTCACTTGGTTGGTTGCTATAAAGAGGTTTCTCTTCACCATGGAAATTATTCTGCAATCATGCACCACTGTTGTCTTCCGTGGATATCCAGGTCTTTTTGCATTCCTGACTTCACCAGTGCTTTCTTTCTTTCTTTTTTTCTCATGATGTACCAAACTGTAGACTTTGCCACTCCTAATGTCGTAGCAATTTCTCGCATGGGTTTTTTCTGTTTTTGCAGCTTAAGGATGACTTGTTTCACCTGCATGGAGAGCTCATTTGACCACATGTTGCCTGTTCACAGGAAAATCACGTGTATGTGTGTGTTTGTGTTCACCAGGAATGTTAGTTTTAGCTGATATCTTGATAGTCAACCCTCTCGTTCAAATATAGGAACTGCTGGTGCCAAAAAAATCACGATGGTGATTCCCTCCTAAGAAGCAAACCAGTGGCTGACATCACACTGAATTCAGACACTTTTTATACAAAGTGGAGCAAAATATTTAAAAAGCTTTATGTTTCAGGTTTCACACATTTCAACCTCTCATTAGAGCTAAACAATTCTGTATGTATATATGATCAAGCAAAATGCTGCACTATGCCTTTGAAACAAGCATAACTTATACTTAGGTTCATTTTTAAGTCTCAACGGCACTGAGCAATGTGTACGTCAAGGGCCCCAATCCACCTCATCTACAGTAATAAATCTTAAGACTGCATTTTGTGCAGGTGGAAAAAAAAAACATATGACATTAAAAACAAGCATCAGGACAGCTTCCACAGATGGTTGCTAAAGTATTTGGTCCATGAAGGAACAGATGTACTGCTTGACATTTAGAAGTAGGACAATTTGGACAAACAAAATTAGACACGGCGTACAAGCTTGCAGAACAGCAGCAGATCAGAAGAGTTAAAACGAGCAAGGGGAGTAGAGCACATTCAAAGAAAACCTTCAACTTCCTGTTGGGGTCCAATAATAGAAAAAACACTACAGTGAAGAAGATGAAGAAGTAGAATTAGCATATTCAAACTGCTGGCCTGTCTGAACTATGATTTGCATATTTTCTCAGCAGGAAAGTAGTCATCAGTAGAAGAGAGGAAAATGTCTCACTTCACACCTCCAGGTTAAAATTATTGCATACTATCTGCAGAAGGCTACAAAGCAGCAAAGCTTTAGCCCTTAAGCGTGTACAGGCATATGAGGAAATGGCTGCCATAGGCAGAAAAGGAAAGCAATCATTTCATTTGTATCAGTTGTTTCAAATGTCTTATTTCCAAGAAGGTGGACACTTGGGACATTCCCAAAAAAAGACTTAAATTATGAACTGAAATTATTGTATCTCATAAAATGTGTTTGTAAAAGAGATTTAGGATTTTCTTTTGATAATTATCACTGCACTGCTGAACACAATCTAAGCGACATCAGGGCTAATATTGTTGTTAATGTCGTTCATAACATAGCTGGAAAAGTCAATACTGGGACATGCCAATAATTACAGTTATCTTGGATGAAGAGTTCTAATTATATTCTCAAATGATCAGGCATCTGCTTTGATTATTTCCTTGCATCTTTATATCCTCTATGTATCCTTTGTCTTATTGTCTGGATTGCCTGAAGAATTGTAAGCCGGGCAGATTGCAATAAAGACTGCTGCTGCACATTCTGCACAAAAGGAATCACTTCATGTGACAAATGGGTTGCTTAATTTGGAAAGGTTGCCGTGTGTATGACAAAAATGTCATCCAGGACAACACAAAAGCACAAACGTAAGTTAGGCAGGGGCTGTGACTGTGTAGAGACGTACACATTTGGTGATACGGTTTACTCAGAAGCTTGTCAAAAGTCCAACAAGAAAACTGGTAAATACACAGGCGGGTTATTCACCATATTGGCAAGCATCTGCTGTGATGAAATGTCCTGAAGAAAAGAACACAATTCTGCTGTGCAAGCTTACTCTAGTGCACAATCTGCGATATCTTTTGTAATCTGATATCAAATAACTGAAACAATAAAAGAAGATGCACAAAATGGATCGGAGCAAAAAAATAAGAAAAAAAGGGCAAGAGCGCTTTTTCTTTGCAAATTAACAACAAACACAAATTTTAAAACATTGGGATGCTGGGGAAATGTAAATAAATACAAATCTCACAAACCCAGATTTTATTCACAGGAGAACATCAAAAATGTATCAAATGTTAAAACTGAGACATTTTACTATTCCATAATTTTTTGGCAGCAACACATCTCAAAATTGGGGCAAGGGGAAGAAACGGCTGAAAAGGTAGTGGTAATAAACAGCCGGAGGTAATATTTTGTAATTAATTAGCTTAGCTGGCATCAGGTCAGTAACACGACTGGGTATAAAAAGCTTTTCAGAAGTAAAGATGGGCACAGGTTCACCAATCTGCAAAAAACTGCATCTACAAATTGTGGGACAATTCCAGAGTAACGTTCCTCAATAAAAAATTGCAAGGACTTTAAATATCTCATCCTCTACAGTACATAATATCATCACTCAGGAGATTCTGGAGAAATCTCTGTGTGCAAGGAACAAGACTAAAAATCAGTGTTGGATGTCTCTAATCTTCAGGATGTCTCAATTTAATAGTTCATTATAACATTCATAAATGCAGGTTGAAGCTCTTTTATGCAAAAAAGAAGCCATATGTGAACATGATCCAGAAACACAGCTGTCTTCTTGTGGCCAAAGCTCATTTCAAATGCACCGAGGGAAAGCGGAAAAATGTTGTGTGGTCAGATGAATCAAAGTTTTAAATTCTTTTTGGTAAATGCAGGCGTGGAATCGTCTGAACTTTAGAGGAGAGGAAACATCCATCATGTTATCAGCACTCAGTTCAAAAGCCTGCATCTCTGATGGTATGGGGGTTGCATTAGTGCCTGTAGAATTGGCTGAAAAGGCACCATCAATGCTGAAAGCTTTAGAGCAACACATGCTCTCATCCACCTTTTCAGGAAAGTCCTTGCATATTTCAGCGAGGCAATGTTCAACCACATACTGCAGCATTACAAACACGTGGCTTTAAAGCTGAAGAGCCCGGGTGCTGAAGTGGCCTGCCTGCAGTTCAGACCTATTCACAACTGTAAACCTTCAATACATCCGGAGACTAAAAACCTTGTAAGAACACCTGGGACTATTGTGAAGCTAGAATCCTAGAAAAGAATTGTACAACATGGCACAACATTCCTCTCCTAAAAACTCCCAATATTAATCTCCTCAGTTACAAGAGGAGATGATTTTGGACTGTCATTAAAAGAAGAGGGGCTGCTAGATAAACACTATAATGCACTGCTACCATCAAATTCAAAATGAGCTAATATTTTTGTTAATATGCTGCATTTTCTCAGTTTAATCATTGCAAATCATTGCATTCTGTTTTTAAATTACATTTCACACACCGTCCCAACAGTTTTGGAAGTGGGGTTGAAAATGTATGTGTGTGTGTGTGTACGTATAAGTGGCTGCACAGTTGCAAGCTCCTGTTAAGCTTCCCTACAGTTTCCATAATCTGACATTTTCTGCTGCATCAGCGTCCTAAAACATCAAACGAATGAGATGTTTGACAGGTCTCCTTCTCTTCCTCTCATATGTCATCTCCTCATCGCCTTTGCTTCTTTCCCAAAATTTCACTTTCATCTCTTTGCATTTCTTCTGACTCAGCCACTCTTACTCTACCGTAACCCTCTTTGTCTCTCTTCCTACCACAGCCTCTTCACATTTCCCCTCAGCAGATCATTCTGATAGCTGCACTTTTATGAATGAAAATAAGCACAGGCATAATCTATGTTAATGGAGCCTTAACTTGATTATTAGACACAATGTGTCATAATCATTTAACATAAATTTAACAGCAAGAGAGTTTTGAGCATGCTCAACTACTGCCATTAGATTCAGGTTGGATGCATTTCAACACCATCAGAAGATTTATAAGAATTCTTTTTGTGCTCGACCTCCATGAGTGTTGGTGCCAGTGCCAGTAAGGTGTTTTAGCAGCACATGGTGGCACAACACCTTACTAAGAGTTTTACAGTATAATTTTGTTGTTTTTTCACTCATCCCTTGGCTGTATGTAAACCCACCAGATAGAAGTACACTAAATCCTTATTTCTTTCCCCTCATCTTCAAATATACAATACCATTTCATCTCCTGAGAGGCTTGTAATGTAAAACATATGCAAGGAGTATTTTTCTAAACACTGAACAAATAAAGCAAACAGCCAGAGTTGGACAAATGTAGCGGTGAGAACAGCATTTCTACAGAAGATGAGCAGACAAGCAAGAGTGGAAGAAAGACACAAACCACAACAGGGCTGTTTGTGACCAAATATGTTTATGTTTATATATATTTCTAAAACAAATGTATTTTTAATATGTGGAAATAGTCGGTGTAATATACATAACCTTTATTACTGCAATACCTTTACCCATGTAATTTTTCTCAGCACTGTAAACACCTTCCATAAAGAAACTCACTAAGCACCATAAAGTTGGATATATAGGTATATGGACAATTACGCAGTTTTCATAATTTTACCTTGTAAACCACTGCAGCATATTTTAAACCAAAAAATAAAATGTGAATTTGTTGAAGTATTACATTAACTGTTGCAATCACTTTTATGCATTGCAACAGTGATTCAAAAAAGTTTTACAACTTATTAAGAAGTCATTTTATTCATTTTTAGTCAAAAATGGTCCTGTTTCCTCCTTCAAAGTGCTGAACTTGAATTTGTTCACTGGAACTTTCAATATGAGGTCTGAAGAAAGTGAAGGAGGTCATCATTAGATTGAAAAAACAAAATAAACCTATCAGAGAGAAACGTAGTTAAAGGCAGGGAATGCACTGACCAGCTCAGCGACACCAAAAGGCCTGAAAGACCACAGACAGCAATCAAAGCAGTTAACTACAGAATTCCTTCCTTGATTAAGAAAATCGCTTTTCAAAACTAGCCAGTTACAGAAATTTCTTAAGAAGGCAGCCATATAATTGTCAGCATTGTCCATAATCACAGGAAAGCCATGCTTAGACTTTGTTAGAAGTTATGTAAAAGAGCCTGTACAGTTCTGGAAAAAAAAAATCTCTGGACAGATTAAATCAAGACCGGACAATCATCTGATTTCAACCCAGCCAAACCTTCTTTTAGGTTACTAAAGGTCAAAACTGTGGACAGAGACCAGCAAACAAGCAGCAGCTGGAGGCAGCTGCAGTAAAGGCCTTAGACCTTGGATGTTCATCAAAGTATGAAAAAACCTCTCCTATGTAGTTTGTCTAAATATCTTTGAATCAATAAAAATGGGAGACTTTTAATAAAATTGCTGTAATTCCTAAACAATTACAATGCAATACCTCTATCAAACCCCTTAAATTCAGGCCAAACCCCTGGACTTCAATTATAGCTCGATGGTGTACAGAGACAATAGTGTGTCAAATATTTGTTGACCTAAGTGTTTATGTATATGTATACATCAATAATAGCTTCCCCTTTATGAGGTGATAAAAATCACATTTAACTAAAAATACATGTCATAATAAAAAGATGTTTTCGTTCCACGTTTTTTGCCCGGCTAGATGAACACGCACAGGAATCCTGTCTATCACATCAGACTCTATGGGTGCGTTGTATAACTGTGTCGGAGCATGTGACATATGAACATGAATTTTAAAAATCATTCAGGAGAAACGGTATCATTACAGAATATTGCCTCTAGCCATCATCTAAATCCCACAACCCATCTTAATGTACACACATAAGCATGAATACAAGCTTGTACGGCGTGATGCACAGACACAGCCAGCAATACGACAGCATATTTGCGCACACACACTGATTGTATTTACTGACAGTTTCCCTGGGGGGATTTTAGAGTTGATAATTGAAAATTAATGTAACATACAGAAGGTGATGAGAAGCTCAGCTGTCAGAGTATCTAGTAATGAGGGGAAATAGATACTAGGAGTGTGAGAGGGTCTGAAAAGAGGAGAATGAGAGCAAGCTGGAAGGTGAAGGGGAGGAAAGTAGCGAATAGGTAAATGAGAGCCAATATGCACTACAACAGTCATCTCATCTATCTCTCGTTTCCATTCTCTTCATATTTTATATATTCATGCCAAAGTACATTTTATAATGAATTAATTTAATTCATTATAAAATTGTACACTTGGCCCTATATTGTTAGATTTAGTACACTGCAGTCACTTGATTATTTAGCAGCCAAAACCCTCCTTTAGTATCATTCTCCGAGCCACAGAAATCTGAAGGCTTTTTCCTCTGCCTAGTGATATTGCAGATAGTTGTTTCACCTTTCTCCTTTTCCCCTCCTTGTGCAACAGGCTCGGAGAAACGTTATGGAAAGCTTGTGCATTCAAACTCTTTCTATTGAAATTCTAGTTGATGGGACTAAAAGTTTATATCACAACAGTGGCAAAAGACATTAACTGCCTCAGAGGACACAGTTAATCTTCTGCCATTCCACACTTCAAAAGCTACACTATGAAAAGCTGAATGAATGGACATGTATAAAATTTATACGGTAAGCTCGAAATGAGCATTTTTACTCTTCCGTGCTGACCACAGTCATGGCTGAAATTATTATATTTTCAGGTTCCCTCCATTCCAATCTTGTGAACATGATATCTCAGTAACGGTTGAAAAAAATGGGAATTTTATCAAATTTCTCAAAAAAACAAAAAACAAAAAAAAGAGTCCTCTTAAACCCAAGATAGAAATGATGGGAATTTGGTCATAGAGGCATACAACTGCAAAGTGGTAATACTAGTTTTAAGTTCTCAGACATCTATAGTAAAAGTCTGCTTTATTGATTGATTGATTGATAATACTTTATTCATCCCGAGGGAAATTGGGTTAAGGCTGCCAGCCGTGCCAGCGCCATCTTACCCTTCAGTGTATATGTGATATGATCAGTGTAAAAATATTCTATTTTAAATATGCGGAAAATCTATTCAGTGTACAAAATGTCAAATTATAGCAAGAAATTACATAAAATGAAAGTGGGCCACCAGCACTACCCATGCCACGAAGCTCCCTGTGTGCACTTTTCTGCTGATGTTAATGTCAGTACCTGGAGGGAAAGAAATTCCACAAACTGACTTGCTGGAACATGGATCCTATTACAGTAAGACCAATTCTTTTACAAATGTTTGTAAAAGGCAGACTTGCATGGCTAGGTGCACGATTTTAAATGCTTACGGCAATGAGACTTTTTGTCCATATAGCGTATGTTTTCTCAATGGAACTTACTCTGTATGATAGTTTGAAGTCTGCAGACAAGCACCTCATCAACATTTACTAACCACTACTTTTTACTTTCCTTTAAAATGCCTGAATAAGTGTGGGTAAGCTGATAAGCTATAGGTTGATCACTGATTATCTGCAAACTGCCTGCAGAAATCTCAAAACACAACGCTTCTGCATGACCTTCAGATGCTGACTTTGCTGCCATCAGTATCTCCCTCCTGCTTGTACCATGGGGCACTGACCCATGTGCTCCTAAGTTCCACTGTTGACAGTCTGGTGTCAGCTGACCTTTGTATCTTAAAGGGTCAGCTGAGGAAAACAACAGAAGTACAGCTTCTTTCTTAACCCTGTCTGGTATCTACTCATGTATTTTCTTGGTGTTTCAAGATATCTGCCCCCCAATTATATGAGGTTGCACATGTACTGTGTCTTATCTGACATCAGAACAATACCAATTATTGATAAACTAGCATGCGATCATATTAATTTGGGCCAAGGCTATTTCGGCTCAATCCGTTCCTTGCCATGGAGTACAATAACCAGAAATATGTTTGCAGAATAATTGGATGGTTATTCAAATGTTTCTCTCTACAACATAACATTGATAACAATTGGATTCTTTAAAGAAACAGAAAAAATAACCCCTGGATGCAAAGAAAAAGAAAAAAAAAAAAAAAGAGTCTCTTTTGGGCCAGCAAAGCTGCAGTGGCTGACAACCTAAAACTCTGTCTTTATTGAATGATCATATATTTTTCATCATAGAAATGCTTTGAACCAAAGTGTGGAGTATCATTTCAATGGACTTCTAAAGAGTCATAGTGTCACCAGAGGCTGGCAATGTGGTGGCTTGGACTTCCCCGAGCAAGTTGCAATGAAAATTGTGCACAAATTTACACAGAAAATACAAACACACAAACTGAAAGAAAAGGGTAATATAAGACTCACTGTTGCCAGTGTTAAGAAGCAGCATTTAGCTGCATTCACATTTCCATACAGCAGTTATTCAAGTAGCACAAGTCCTCTACACTATGAGCTTCATTCACCCATTCAAACATATTCATACAAGCACTCTATGCCAAAATGCTTTCTATCTAACATTCACACACATTAACACTCCAATGAACACATCAGGAGCGACTTGGGGTTCAGTATCTTGCCCAAAGATACTTGGGCGTGCAGACTGGAACTGCAAGGGACCGAATCACAAAACTTCCAATCAGTAGATGGCCTGCTCTAGCTTCTGAGCTACAGCCACCCAGAAAAGAACAAGCATACATCCCCAATGTCATCAAAGATCAAGATCCCTGATCTAAGCCTGAAAAAGATATCCACACTTAATCACATCCATTTTTACTAACCAAGAGTAAATATAGTCTCTACTGCAAAGAGTATTTATTTCTTTACAAAACAGTTTGAACTACTTTTTCCAAGTAGCTTTAGATAACCAAAGCAGACATCTCCCTAGAGTAGCTTTGCTGAAGTTCAGTGTCTTCAAGTGAAGCAATTGGAAGGTTCCAAAGCTATGATTTCAAAGTAGCTTCCCCAACGCTGACTGTTGCTATATGAAAACTCATACATGCAAAAGGAAAACATGTGAGGACGGGGGGAAAAAAAACAATTTTTTGTTTCATATTCAGGTCCTTCCTTCCGTCAGTGAT
Organism: Diplotaxodon limnothrissa; assembly: GCF_057381915.1. Lineage (NCBI taxonomy): Eukaryota > Metazoa > Chordata > Actinopteri > Cichliformes > Cichlidae > Diplotaxodon > Diplotaxodon limnothrissa. Next base: position 29,289,710 of record NC_140604.1, on the reverse strand, counting down.
TTAATTGGAATGTTTACGTTTTGTTTCTGTTTTTTTTTTCTTCTCGTTTTTTTTTTTTTTTTTTTTCCTCCTCTCTTTTCCCCCTCTTGGTTTTATGCTGCTCACCCCTGTCCTTGGTTTCTTTCTTTATTCCTTTCACTGCCTCGATCACCTGCTTCGACACTCATCCACAAACATCCTTTATTTCGACACATACGCACCATGCGCTCAACGGCAGCACATTTACATCAGTCAGACAGCGCACACAGTCATATAAGATACACACACACTTAAGCCAAGCCTACTCATATTAGTAACTATGCATACACAAAGTCAGACTCAGGGAGCATCTCGCCACACATTTTTTCTCTCTCTCCTTCTCTTTATTTATGAACAAGTGACGTATTCTCTCCACCTGTCTAAGCAACGCACACAGCATACATCCCTAGTTATACACAAACATCTATGGGTACACTGAGGTTCATTACATGGAATATAAATGGAGCTGGCTCCAGAGAAAAGAGGTTAAAAATATTTAACCAACTCAAAAAACTACAGGCAGATGTTGTCCTATTACAAGAGACCCACAGACCTCTTAGAGGTTCGAATGAACTTAAAACACCTGAGTTTCCTAATGTGTTCTCAGCTTGTTATAATTCTAGACAAAGGGGAGCAGCAATTTTAATACATAAAAATATTAATTTCACAGTACTCGATACAGTTATAGATCCAGAGGGCAGATTCTTAATCATTAAACTATCTATACGTGATAAAAAGCTATGTATTGCAAGTGTATATGGTCCAAATGTTGATGATCCCTCATTCTTTCACGGTTTTTTCAGTGCACTCTCTGAACACTTAGATGGCACACTTGTTCTTGGAGGTGACCTCAACCTTGGACTAAATGAAGACATGGATAGGCTCAATACAGCGGGAACTCAGCGTAATTGGCAGTCCACAAATATAATCAAACAGTATATGAGCGACTTTGGTCTTTGCGATGCATGGCGCTCCCTTCACCCCACCAGTAAGGAATATACTTTTTTCTCACATGTCCATCACTCCTACTCTCGTCTGGATTATTTTTTGGTCAGCAGCTCACTGCTGAACGACATTTCAGACACTGAGATTCACCCTATAGCTGTCAGCGATCATGGTCCTGTATCTTTAACACTAATGCACAAGAATAATACTACGCCAAGAAAAAACTGGAGATTTAATATATCACTACTTAAAGATGAAGACTTTATTAAATATTTTAAAAAAGAGTGGACTTCATATTTGAACTATAATGACACTCCCGAAACATCAGCTTCTGTTCTATGGGAAGCAGGGAAAGCTGTGATGAGAGGTAAAATAATTTCTTTCTCATCACATAAAAAGAAAAAAGAAAACAAAAATATTCAGGAATTAGAAAAAAACATCAAATCACTAGAAGAAGCCTACGCGTCCCACCAAGATCAGGAAACATTGAACAAAATACGCAAAACAAAACTAGAATTAAATGAGATAATTGATAAAAAAACAAAATTCTTAGTACAAAGACTACGCCTACAAAATTATGAACATGGTAATAAATCCGGTCAATTTCTAGCAAACCAGCTAAAAATAAATAAAGAAAAAACAACTATATGTGCTGTTCAAGATTCATCTGGGAACACAATATATGATCCGATACAAATAAACAACATTTTCAGGGATTTCTATAAAACGTTGTATTCACCACAAATAAACCCATCTAAAAAAGAAATTGATCAGTTTTTGGACAACATAACTCTTCCAAAATTATTGGACACTCAAGCAATGGCACTGGATTCACCACTGACACCAGGTGAACTCCAGGAAGCCCTGATAAGTATGCCCAATAATAAGGCTCCAGGTCCAGACGGCTTTCCTGCAGAATTCTACAAAGAATTCTGGTCGATTCTAGCACCAGTTTTCTACAGAACGTTGTTGGAAATTAAAGAAAAGGGCAGACTTCCATCAAATATGAATTCTGCAAACATTAATCTCCTGCTAAAACCAGGCAAAGACCCTGTATATCCCTCAAGCTATCGTCCAATATCCCTTATAAATGTAGACCTTAAAATAATCTGCAAAGCTCTCTCAAAGAGACTGGAGAAAATAACCCCCCTCTTAATTCATCCTGACCAAACTGGTTTCATAAAAGGTAGGCACTCATCAACAAATACACGTAGATTACTTAATTTGATAGACTACTCATACAGTAAAAACCTAGAAACTACAATATTCTCTTTAGACGCAGAAAAAGCATTTGACAGAGTTAACTGGAAATTTCTATTTGCAACTTTACACAAATTTGGTTTTGGATCCTCTTTCATAAACTGGTTAAAAATATTATATAATTCCCCAACAGCTTGTGTTAGAACAAATGACCAGACATCCTCCAGCTTCTGTCTCTTGAGGGGCACCAGGCAGGGATGCCCACTCTCCCCTTCACTATTTGCAATTTTTATTGAACCACTAGCAGCAGCAATTAGACAGAATTCAGTAATTAAGGGCATAAAATGCAAGAACGTGGAACATAAAATCAGCCTTTATGCGGATGATGTGTTACTCTTTCTCCAAAATTCACAAACCAATATCTCTGGGGTGATTGAATTGATAAACTCTTTTGCAAGAATATCAGATTACTCAATTAACTGGTCAAAATCTACAGTCCTACCGATTAATTGCTCCTTCCATAATTCCTCTTCTACACCACTGCAATCGGGAAATATAAAATATTTAGGTATTAATGTTTCTCCCAAGCTTGCAGATCTAACTAAATTAAACCATATCCCACTTTTAAAGAAGGTAGAAGATGATCTGGCTAGATGGAAATGTCTACCCATATCACTCATGGGAAGGGTTGCCGCTATAAAAATGATGGTCTTACCAAAAATAAATTATTTATTCTCAATGATCCCAACTAAACCGCCACAAGATTGGTTCAGATCTCTAGATTCATGTATGTCCAAATTCCTTTGGAAAAATAAACCCCCACGTATAAGCTTAAAAACACTACAAAAGACCAAGGATAAAGGAGGACTAGAACTGCCTAACTTTCAGCACTACTTCTTAGCCAACAGGCTTCAGTTTATCTCAGGATGGCTAAAACACACCCTCTTAGATGAACCTTGGCTAGATGTAGAACAAGCACTCTGCAATAATCTAGAGATCTCAGACCTACCATTTATCAGCTCAAACATCCAACGACATGAATGCTTTAAAAGCATCAACATCAGCTCTTCTCTGACAGCATGGTGGGAGTTTCTAAAATTGACGGCGTCTTCATTAATCCCATGCAAACGTACACCTATCTGGAACAACCCTGACATATTACAAAACAATAATATGATAAACTTTTCAGATTGGAGTGATAAAGGAATCAAATATTTAGAACATATACTAGAAGGAACAGAATTTATTTCATTTGACGGACTAGTTACACAATATGGGATCAACAAGAAAAGATTTTTAGAATATCAACAAATTAAATCCATAGTAAAAAAGAAATTTAAACCGGGTCAAGTTGAACTACAAACACCACCAAGTGTGGTTCAATTTCTTACTCTTAAACCCCCCAAATTACTATCCAAAATATACAGAATGCTTTCTAAAACAGATGAATCAATATCACTTCCTATTGCAAAATGGGAAGCGGATTTATCAGTTAACTTAGACCTAAACTTCTGGTCTCAGATTTGCTTAAAAACCTTTCATCTAATTAGAAATCCCAGTCTTCAATTAATTTAATACAAAATATTACATAGAGTGCACTATACAGGTCATCGGATGTTCAAGATGGGCTTTACGTCTACCAACAACTGCTCACACTGCCAAACCAATTCACCGGACAATTATATCCACGCTCTTTGGTTCTGTCCACCAGTTCAGAAGTTTTGGCGCGAGATATGTGAAGACTTATCGAAGTGTCTGAAATGTAACATTCCAACTTCCCCCTTAGTGTGTTTGTTGGGCAGCTTAGATAATGTCACTTCAGAAAAGAATATCGCCCATATGGTTTTCACTGCCCTATGCATAGCCAAGAAAACAGTCCTCATGAACTGGAAAAATAAAAATAATCTTAATTCTAACCAATATAGAAATTATCTATTAGATTACATTAGTCTTGATACAGCCTCTGCCACCACATCAGATCAATTGCTCTGGGCTCCTTTGATCAGCTCCATCACCTAGTGGGGGTGGGGGGTCATAGTTTGGTCCCGCCTTCACTGTTGTGATTGGTGTGGGGGTAGGGACAGGCTTAGGGCGTCGGGGGGTTCCCCGGAGGCATCTTCCTTGGGGGGCTCAACCCGGGGTAGCGGTCATGTCCGGTTAGGGGCTCTGTTGGCTCTCCGGTGACTGTTTCCTCGCGGCTGCGTGCAGCGGGGCTAGGGGAGGGTCTGTGCTGACGGACGTGGGTTACTGACCTGGTAGCCTGGCTGCCCCTGGGTGGGTCCGGGATGGGCGTGAGGTTCTGGGGGCGCTCCGTCTCTGGGCTGGGACCCGGACCGGGCCTCGGGGGCTTGGGTCCTGGTTGGTGTGTTGCCGGGGTTGTGGGCGGGTGGGTGCATGGGGGCCCAGCCCTGGAGCAGGGTGCCGCCGGTGCGTCGAGCCACCTGGGGGGCTCTTCAACTGGTGGGGGAGATTGTCACATCTTGCAGGAGCTTTCCTCTCCTCAGGAGCTGCCTCTGCAGGAGGGGGAGATACAGGAGAGGTGGAGGAAGATCTCAGCCTGGGTGTTTATTGTCTTATGTAGTCTGGAAGATGAGTGGATGGTGGGGTGGGTGCAGTTTTCTCTGTGGTGGGGTTGGGTGGACTGTCCCGGGCTCTGTGGGGCCGGGCGGCGCTGCTGCACTGGGCTCGGTCTGGATGGGCCTGGGCCCCCTTTCCCTGGCGGGTCGCGGAGTATGGGGGTGCCTACTGGGGTCAGCGGGGGAGCTGGCCCCAGGGAGGGGTCACTTGCCCCTCCCTTCCTTCCCTCCCCATCTCCAGCTGCCTCCCTCTTCCCGCTCCACCACAACCACCCACACATGCAGGGCCTTGGAGTAGGGGTATGTCACCAGGGTGCAGAGGAGGCTACCCCCCCCCTCTGTCCCCTTCTGGCTGCCTCTGCCTCAATTTTATCCCACAACTTAGACATTCACATTACTCACACTCTCATTACACATACATATAGGATCTTGGGGGTGGGCACGATACACGGAGTCCAAAGTACCATCAGGGTGTACACCCCACCCCTGGCATCGTTGCCCACCTCTCAATTTTAAATACACGTAGACATTGAGGGCTAGCAGGAGGGACCATGCGCTTACCTGCTGCTCTCTGGCAGGTAGCTCCAAGCCCTCCTGGGTTTTAAATGCACCTTAGAACACACATGCATCAACATTACAATGAGCGGGTGGAGGGAGGTTCGGAGTCTTCTCTCACCCCCGTTCTCTGCGACCTGCTGGAGCAGGGGGGCTAGGACTAGGAGGAGGAGTTGGCCGTCCGACTGCGGTCTGGAGTGTGGAGCCTTCCTGCTGCTGCGGAGTCGGGGCGGTCTGCCTCCCCCCACCGCAGGGAAAAGGGAAACACCACCTGGGTCTGGGTGCAGTTCCCCCCTCCAGGGGCGGGGGCACCTAGACCCGGTTTGTAGAGTACGCTTGGGGAGTGTGATCGTGTGTACAGCGTCTCTTTATGTCTGTCTCCACGTTGGTTGAGTGTGGAGTAAGTGCATATGAGAGCATGAGGGTGGGAATGGATGTTTGTATCTGTGTGTGCCTGTATGTCTGTGTCTATATGTCAGGTTGGGTGTCAGGCGCCACCTCTCTGGGGACATCTCAGGCCCTCCAAGGTTTGGAGGCCTATCTCCCCCTACCACCACTTCCCCTGCCAGTGGCGGACCCCCTCAGACATCGGTGCGTTGGTGGTTCTTTGTGTCCGGGGATGGGCGTCCAGGTACACACCGGCTCACTCCTTGGCGGCCGCTTATCGGGGCCTGGAGCCTGGGGCTCGCTCGGGCCACTTCGGAGGTGGGGTGCCCCCGGCCTCTCGGCCTGGGGCTCGGTCACTCAGGCGCAGCTGGCTGCCGGCGGAGCTCACGGGCGCGTCACTGCAACTCCCCCTGGCTTCTGCTCCGCGGCTGCTGAGTGAGCCCTCATCTGGGACTCTCCTCAGCTCTTTCCGGGACAGTGGCGCGGCTGCCCCTCTGTTGGTCTTCCTTGGTCTCTTGTGTTCTGCGGGCCTCTGGATGTCTGGAGTTTTGATCTCCTCCACACCTGCTTCACGCCCTGGAGGACGGGGCTGTGGCCCCCCACACCCTCTAGCAGATTATTACATGAAGGAACCTTTTAAAAAAAACAAAAAACAAGCGCGTCCATGCTCACAGGTGTACACACGGGTGATCACACCCACAAACTACACCCTTTTTGGCTCCTACCTCAAAGCACACTGTGTTCTGTTGATCTTATGTGCTGCACAATAATGTTTAACATTTAGTATTTACTGTCATATTCCCATATATCATTGTGATGTTGTTTATTCTAGTACTCTTGTTCTCTTCTGCTTGCTTTCTTTTTTCTTTCTCAGCAGGTGATCCAGGTGATTGATATATGCATTTTTTTTCTCTGCCCGTTCTGTTGGTTTTTGTCTTTTGCCCTTCTCCCCCGTCCCTCTTCTCAGCTGTTTCTCTTTCCCTCTTTCTTTCTCCCCTTCTTTCCCCCAGTCAAGTCTGTCCCGTATTCAGTAAGTGAAAATAAAATAAACAATAAAAGGTGAATCAAATGGACCATTACGGCAAGGCTGGGATGGTCAGTTTGGTAAAGTAAATCCGTTGGGCATCTTTCTTTGCCTTTAGACAACAATTCTGAGGGCAAAAGAGCCAAACGGGACAGGCCAAAAAAAAAAAAAAAAAAAAAAATGCCTGAATAAGTGTGGGTAAGCTGATAAGCTATAGGTTGATCACTGATTATCTGCAAACTGCCTGCAGAAATCTCAAAACACAACGCTTCTGCATGACCTTCAGATGCTGACTTTGCTGCCATCAGTATCTCCCTCCTGCTTGTACCATGGGGCACTAACCCATGTGCTCCTAAGTTCCACTGTTGACAGTCTGGTGTCAGCTGACCTTTGTATCTTAAAGGGTCAGCTGAGGAAAACAACAGAAGTACAGCTTCTTTCTTAACCCTGTCTGGTATCTACTCATGTATTTTCTTGGTGTTTCAAGATATCTGCCCCCCAATTATATGAGGTTGCACATGTACTGTGTCTTATCTGACATCAGAACAATACCAATTATTGATAAACTAGCATGCGATCATATTAATTTGGGCCAAGGCTATTTCGGCTCAATCCGTTCCTTGCCATGGAGTACAATAACCAGAAATATGTTTGCAGAATAATTGGATGGTTATTCAAATGTTTCTCTCTACAACATAACATTGATAACAATTGGATTCTTTAAAGAAACAGAAAAAATAACCCCTGGATGCAAAGAAAAAGAAAAAGAGTCTCTTTTGGGCCAGCAAAGCTGCAGTGGCTGACAGCCTAAAACTCTGTCTTTATTGAATGATCATATATTTTTCATCAAACCAAAGTGTGGAGTATCATTTCAATGGACTTCTAAAGAGTCATAGTGTCACCAGAGGCTGGCAATGTGGTGGCTTGGACTTCCCCGAGCAAGTTGCAATGAAAATTGTGCACAAATTTACACAGAAAATACAAACACACAAACTGAAAGAAAAGGGTAATATAAGACTCACTGTTGCCAGTGTTAAGAAGCAGCATTTAGCTGCATTCACATTTCCATACAGCAGTTATTCAAGTAGCACAAGTCCTCTACACTATGAGCTTCATTCACCCATTCAAACATATTCATACAAGCACTCTATGCCAAAATGCTTTCTATCTAACATTCACACACATTAACACTCCAATGAACACATCAGGAGCGACTTGGGGTTCAGTATCTTGCCCAAAGATACTTGGGCGTGCAGACTGGAACTGCAAGGGACCGAATCACAAAACTTCCAATCAGTAGATGGCCTGCTCTAGCTTCTGAGCTACAGCCACCCAGAAAAGAACAAGCATACATCCCCAATGTCATCAAAGATCAAGATCCCTGATCTAAGCCTGAAAAAGATATCCACGCTTAATCACATCCATTTTTACTAACCAAGAGTAAATATAGTCTCTACTGCAAAGAGTATTTATTTCTTTACAAAACAGTTTGAACTACTTTTTCCAAGTAGCTTTAGATAACCAAAGCAGACATCTCCCTAGAGTAGCTTTGCTGAAGTTCAGTGTCTTCAAGTGAAGCAATTGGAAGGTTCCAAAGCTATGATTTCAAAGTAGCTTCCCCAACGCTGACTGTTGCTATATGAAAACTCATACATGCAAAAGGAAAACATGTGAGGACGGGGGAAAAAAAAACATAATTTTTTGTTTCATATTCAGGTCCTTCCTTCCGACCCCACAGGGAAATCATTACTTCTATCCTTCTAAATATGCATGTTGTTAATTATGCATCTTGTTATCACTGGCTAATCTGCATACTCTCATGTTTAAAGTCCCTCTCATTACCATTCAGAAGGCCATCTCACAGGTGTGCTGAGTAAATATACAACACACAGTAGCTGATTAAAAAAAAACACGCGCACACACATGCACACACGTGCAAACAAACAACAAGTTTACACACGGTCCGCATTCACGCTCGCATATTCAAACACAGGGACATTTTAAAACAAGTGGAGACACATGCGCCTGCTCACTCGAGTGTATAGACTCCCAGAAACATACACATGGACACGGAAACAACGAGAGTGGACATCAACCGAGTTGCAGACATATTACGCAACCCCGCTGACAGAAGGTTCAGGTTTCCCTCCTACGGGTGGCTGTTTGTTTTGTGCCAACTCATTAAGTACACAGCTGGCCAAAAGAGTTGGAGTGGGGTAAGACCACATGGGTCCTCAGATGAGGATTGGATTTCAGCAAAATATTTAAGAATATAAAAGGCTCTCTGTCACATATTAGAACATACGTGTAACACTTAAAAGTAGGTAAAACCGCAGCTTGATTTGACTGAAGCAAATTAAGCATCTGTACTTCATAGTAGGGCTGCTCGATTATGGCAAAAATGATAATCACGATTATTTTCACTGAAATTGAGATCTCAATTATTTGACGATATTTATTTAACCCTTTAAGACCTACGATAGAACCAAGTCCGTCAGAGCTTATATTATGTTTTTACATGTTGTAGTGCCATTTGTGGGAGCATTTCAAGTTGCTATACAACTGTTATAGCCCATATTTTAATAATATGTATGCATTAAGTGCATAGTAACTACATTAATTGCAAAAAATAGTTTCTCACCACAGGAAATTTATTTTGAGTGTCTTCATAGTTTTATTTTGGAGATACAGCAATTTTTATATACTGCAGGAAAAACAAAAAACAATCCTATGATGCAAATTTGGAAAGAAAACAGCATGTGCATCAAAATAAACAATTTCCAGCTGTGCAATTCGAGTTCTAAGCATCCCAGAAACTATTCAGAAAAGTCAAACATGACTTATAAAAACACCAGTATAGGTTTTTAAGGCCTATGTTACGACCCAGTGATGTGTGTGTTGTGTTATGCCTCCCACGGGGGGGATGGCTGTGGGTATCTTTCCCCTTTTTCTCTCCTAGGAGGTGGAAACCTGGGCGTGGCTGCTGGGTATCCGGGTGGAGTCTCTGCCTGTCCTGTGTGGATCCTGTGTGGATAATTGATGGACCACCTCCGGTACTTAAGGACTTAACGACAGCCACCTGGAAGTAAAAAACTACATTTTCCGCGAAAATGACGTCACTTCCGGTTTCGGGCAGGAAATGACGTACATGCGATAGTTCGCGCTGACGTCTGTTTCAATGTGGGAAGTGTTACAAGCAGCTGATCGGATCGGAATATTATGTTTTTGTTGCTGCAAGCGCTTTTTATGCAATTTTTGCAAAGCTATATGTGGAAGGAAACCGTGACCGAGGACGAGCTGATGGCATGAGATGCAAGTACAACTCCTCTGGTTTCATATGCAAAAATTTTTTTATTGCGCTAGCTTACGCGGTTCCGGTTCTACAGGGATTTAAAAATAGTTAGCAAAACAGAGCGTGCTGCTCTGACCGGCTTTAAAGGGTTAACAATAACAATGTATTGAATAATGACTTTAAAAAATTATATAAAATAGTGTGCAAATACTGATAACAGTGCAAATGTTTGCAATATAAGAAATAAATGAAAAATGTAAACATCTATGTTTAGTGAACTTTGCAGTGTTGCTCTGTGGTGCAGCTACGACACTGTAGCAAAGTTTACACACTATGTCTACTTGATCCACGTCTGACTCCGCGAACCCATAATGTTTCCACACCACTGAAGTTTTTTTTACCTCTCTTTTCAACCAACAGCAGTCACTCTCCTCTCCAAATAACTTCTGCTTAGCTTTCCGAGCTTCCCTCGGGTCCTCTTAATTGTTGTGACGCGTGTTCGAAAAGCAGAGAGGTGCGCTCGATTTGCCACACGGAGCAACGCGAGAGTAAAGCACGAGGGAGGGGCTAATAATTGGCTCAGTCATTTTTAATGATCGTTGAAAGCCCAGATCGTAATCGTGATTAAAATTCGATTAATTGAGCAGCCCTACTTCATAGTGTGTATGAATACAAGTGCCTTATATGGAAGTCATGGGGATGGTTTTGTAGCGAATTGGCTCTACATAAACACAATTGCACTTAACATTTCAAACTTCAAATTAAATTTAAATTCTCTGCAAGCAATAAATAAATTAAGTTTGTATTCTCATTTAGTAATAAAACACATTATACAAACATACTGTAGATTGTACGGAGCCCTAAAAGTTTGGCAGCAATAAAAGTGGAAGACTGATTGCTATTCAAATGCCAGCAATTATAATAATAATCATCAAAATAATACAAAAAAAAATAGACAACAAGGGACTCACTCAGGTTCCATTTGAGCCCAGTGGTGAGTGTCTGGCAGGGTCCACCTACTGGAATCAGGCTGCACCAGTCCCCCTCCAGACCTGTATTCACCTCCAGTCTGTGGCTGCCCTGATGGCACACAGCATTAGTGTGAACATGAATTAGTGTCTATGTGACTCTGTGTGTGTGTGTGTGTGTGCATGTGCAAAATCACTGAGACAAACAAACATGAAAGCGGAAATTAAATTTGGAGAAAGACTTCTTAAAGATTTTGAGCCCCAACAGAGAAACTTCTTCACCAAGACTCATTAAAATAAATTATTGCTCTTGTCAAAGCTGTAACCAATTGTTGGTTCTTACTCTAGAGGAAAAAAAAAAAAAAGAGAGACCTAGCCATTTTGAATTATAATCTTCTTTACTTTGCATTGCAGGGGGGCACGGAATTTTTGTTAATCACACCTATAACTGTACTCACAAGCAACTTTAAAGTCAAAAATAATTACAGAGTTACAGATACCTCACTTGAAGCAAGAAAAAAAGGTTCTTTCTGCTGTAATGTGTCTTAATGCCTTTGAAAGCAGAGAATCTAATGTAAATTTTCTATTTCCTAATTGTGTCTAAAAGATGGATAAAGAATTTTTTCTGAGCCACGGTGACATTTCATGTAGCGCTTTACAAAGCCAACGAACATAAACAAAATTCTGAAATGTCACAGTATCCCTTTGAAAAACTCGGGCTGGGTGACAAAAAAAGCAAGGGAGTCGCACAGTGTAGGTGCAAGCTAGTTTCCAACTTTTCAGGCTAAATAATGACTTTGGTCTCAGTGCACTGGTTATATTAAAGCCTGGTGCTGGGACACAAAAGGTCAAGACAAAGTTTCTCACATCCACGGTGTACACCAAATATAAAAAGAAATACCCTAGTTTCATTCTAGCACACAGATACATATTTGATAAACAATTCTGTGGCTGCAGGAAAGTATAACAAGCCTCAGAGTGAGCAATTACGTGCCATCAACGCGATACGTTTCGGGGCTACCGTTGCCGTGTACGTTGAATTCACCATCCACTCGTAACACTTGAGTTGGTATGTTTAATGCCAACAAAAAAAGTGTTGACAGCTACAGCTTGCACCAGTCGTCTAAAAGATAGAAGTATCACGCAGGCAAAGACAGCATGATATTCAAATAAGAGTTTGAAATCCTTCTTTTGACGTGTTTAAAGTTTTCTTTGCTTGGCTTCCTGGAGTTGCAGAGCCAGAGGGAAGGAACGATGCGGAAATTCTGAGCTTTGGAGCTTTTGGTGTTTAGGAAACAACCCCGAGGATGTTTTCTATACTTAAACACAGTATCTTTGTGTAAACGTGTCAAAGTGACACAGTAAATAAATCAAAGCAAGGCAAACGCATGTGCACTTGCACATGAACACGCACACACATATAGAAGAGAGGCTTGACGTAGAATAAGAATGTAGCCCTTTCTGTTTGTGAAGATACAAACAGACAACATGGAGTCAAACTCTGTCAGGGGGCAAGCTTAATTTTTAGAGTTAAGTTACTTGTGACTTAACTACTATGTAAGGGCATTCTTATTCCAATGTATTAAATATATATAATTAACACTCAACAAAAGCATGTAAAAACCATGTAGGTACAACGCTTGTATTGTTTACTCAGGCTGAATTGTGTGGTATTGATTGAGCTTACTTTTTAGCAGCCTGGTGTAATTTTCACATAATTCAATAAAGATAAACACAGTGGTCGGCCGTGTATAATGGTACTGTAATTTTGCATGGTGCTTTTTTTAAATCAGATGGTGCATATTTTCTGATGCTGCTTGAATTTCATGAAAAGAAAGAGAAGCTTTCCACGCAGTACAAAGAAACTGTGACGTTCTGTACAAACTACAAGATAGATTTTTTGACCAAAACACTTACTAATTTGTTTTCTAATTCCAACCAACATCTCTGCTTCAAATAAAATAATTTTTATTTTTTGGTATAACAACATGGCCTATTTTTTTTTTTCTTTAGACTTTACTTGCTGGTACCAGGTTGGAACCCCTTACACCTTCAGAACAGCCTTAATTCTTCAAGGAATATATTCAACAACATGCTGGAAACACTAGTCAGAGATTTTGGTCTATATTGACATGACAGCATCACACAGCAGCTGCAAATTTGTGAGCTGCACATCCATATGAATCTGCAATTTCGCCACATCCAAAAGTGACTGCAGAAGCCTTTTGAGTGTCATCGTCATGTTCAAGAAACCAGTTTGAGATGATTTGACAATGTGGTCTGGTACCCTGCTGGAAGCAGCCATCAGATCATGGCTATCTGTGCAAACCTTCAGTAGAAGGTGGGATGGATCCATGCGTCCATGTTCTTTATGCCACATCACAGAAGAAAAAAAAACTTCATTGTAGTCAATGTGTTTCACATCATCTATTGTTCACTTTCGGTGAGTCTACGCCTCAGTTTTCTATTCCTACCTAACAGCAGTGGCACCCGGTATGTTCTTCTGCTGCTGTAGACCATCTGCTTCAATGTTCAACATGCTGCATGTTCAGAAATCATCTTCTGTATTCAGTACTTTGGTTGAAACAAGTGGTTATTTATGATAAGTGGCCATTCTGCTCTGACCTCTGGCATCAACAAGACATTCATCTAGAAAACTGCTGCTTAGTGGATATTTTTTTCTTCTCTTTTTTTGGACCGTTCTTTGTAGTGGTTGTGTGGGAAAATCCCAGTAGATCAACAGTCTCTGAAATACTTAAATCACCTTTCTTTCCGTTTCTAATGCTTGGCTTGAATTTCAGCAGGTTGTCCTGACCATGTCTGCATCCTTAAATGCATGGAGTTCCTGCCATGCCATTTGCTAATTAGATATATGCGTTAAACAAGGAGTTGAGCAGGTAGACTTAAGAAAGCGGCTGGTGAGTACATCTAATGACTGGGTAAAGTCATCAATTAAAATTATTTACTATTTTAACCCTTGTATGGTGTTCGGGTCTGTGAGACCCATTTTCAGTTTTTCTCAAAAGAAAAATTAAACAATTAATTATTTTTTCAACCTGAAATTCATTGGCTTTGGCTTATTTTCTGTGAAGAACATAAATCCGAACAAATTTTCAATGACCTCATACTGTACCTCCCCCCACGCATTTACATTACATACAAGGTGTTCGGGTCCACTGGACCCAGGCCTAATAAAAGTGTTGAAAGTGTAGGTCCTGTGTTCCCACACTCTGTCTTCCTCCTTTCTGGTGCTGCTGATAGTGTTTTCTTCCGCTCCCGCACAAAGTTGCAACATTGTTGAAAATTCAACTATCAACACCGTCTGCTCTTACATTCCCACACAATTTACCCTCTTTCTTGAGGGATCCAAATTTTATTTTCTCATACCATGTCCCACCTGCAAATTAGGGGCATAATACTATAAATAAGACTTTGCCAGTGTGGTTCCTTATCACAACTGATCAAGATGGCAAACGATTATCTGCTGCGAGGGCCATCCAATTGATTTTGGAAGAGAGAGGGGCTTCGGATGATGATGTTGACAAAGAGGTTAGAATATTTCACATTTCTGAAAATTCAGAGTCTGACAGGGACTTTGAAGAAGAGGATGAGGTTGAGCACCATTTAGTAACAAAACAAAGACAGGTACCCCATCTGCAGCCAGCTCCAGGACCAGAACAAGCCCACCAGACAGCAAGTGAAGAAATATGGATGTCAATAACTGGTGAAATTGAATGGTCTTCTTGCCCAAGAAATGAGCCACCCTGCAGAGCTGCTACTGTGATAAGCCAGGGCCAACACGGCTGACAGTTACTCATGTGCAGGACATCAAGTCTTCATTTGAGCTTTTCATCCCAGATTCCATCCAGAAAATTATTCTGGATTGCAGATCTAGAAGGAAGGTGTGTTTTTGGAGAGAGGTGGAAGGAGACCAAATTCATCTAAGAACTCCAAAGGCCTACTTTGGGGTTCTTATCCTTGCAGGAGTTTTCGGGTCCAAAGGGGAATCCACAGAATCCCTGTGGGATGCAGAAACCGGCACGAACCTTTCCGTGCATCAGTGTCTCTGGAAAACTTCCACAAAATTTCCAGGATTATCCGTTTTGATAACCGAGACAACAGACCAGCTCGACGGCAGAGAGACAAGCTAGCTGCCATTAGCACAGTGTGGGATAAGTGTGTGCACCACCTCCCCCTGTTTTGCAGCCCTGGGCCTAATGTCACCATTGATGAGCAGCTGATCCCATTTACTTGTGAAACATATTGCTTCACGTGTAAATGTGTTGTGTATTTCCACTCACTCCACTTGATTATAACTGATTTTTTTTTTTATAACATTTTATAAAAAAAAAAAAAAAAACGAGAAGCACATTGATTCATAAATGTGATCTAACAAAGGTAAAGGGAAAAAATTAAACATGTTTGCTGTTCATATGGCTTGTAATTGGGATGAAGTAAACATCTGTTGAGTAATTTAACATAAAATTGTTTGATAGTGTTAATTTGGAAAGCCAAAACTCTAGCGGGTCCACCAGACCCATGAACACTGGCTGAGTAACAAAAATATGAACACCACACAAGGGTTAAGTATTACTCAATTGTGTCTGCACATTAGCTCTGAGATTTAACAGCTGATTGAGAGATATTAGATGCCTGTTTTCTTTGCAGTCTCCCACCTCCCACTTGTTAGCTACTCTACAGATGTATAAGGTCAGGAAATTACAAAGCTGTTGAAGCAGAAGGAAAATGCTCATGAGGGAAAATTAGTAATAAGAATACTATTAGATTTATTTAAGGACCTTTCTTACCCTCCCTGCATTACTTCAATGAACATTTGAAGCCATTTTCTGTCTCATATTTATTAAACTAAATTATTAATATCAGTACAGAACTTGCTCTGGCACAGAAGGTAGACAAGGTACCTCAGGTATCACACTTTATCATTTAAATCAGCTACTGCACTGACAAGTTTCACTCCTTGAAAGGGCATCAGGTAAACAGGCCTGTAGTTCTGACCTCGAGTGTGTGTGCTAGAAGCTAGAATGATTTATAGCATGAATTTGGCTGACACAGTGTTGTGCATTGAATGTCCCACAACACAGAGAGCCAGATTTCTCAAGCATCTTCATAGGCTGGGATGCTAATTTGAGTAAATGTGGCTCTGGTTGGTCCTCCAACTGAGATTCAATAAAGCAGATACTAAGAGAAAAACAAATAAAGCAGACGCAGTCAATGCAACTTTCCTCTTTTTTTTTTTTTAAAGATGGAAACTGAGTAAATTTAGCTCTACATTGGGACCTAGACTGATTAAAACATCCTCTTAGTGTTTAGGGACACAGAATCACAAGCTTGTAAGCAGCCCTCACAGTGTCCCTATCCATAACTTAATAAAAGACACCATAATTATGCGACACCCTGAGCCAGCTATAGAAACCACATGACTTGTGCACATTTCCCAAAGACAGCATAATAAAACTTTGACACTTCATTTGGGAGACAAAAAGTAAAACAAACAGACACAACCCTGATTAAATCAGTTCATCCCTGAGTCACAGATATACACTGATTTAATCAAGACGAAGAGGCATGCCTCATACATTTCATACAGTGTGCACGTTTAATGGGATACTGCAGTTATGAGCAGCTTGAATGGTATGTGCTGGCTCTGGTGACATAATCCCCAAATTTGTGAAACAGAAAAAAATGTAATTTAGTTCTGGTCATCATTTGTTTTTGGTGTGTAGCTTGCATACAAAACGTGAACTCCGTATGTGCTGATTGTGCCAAACGCTGAAACGAAGCACTTAACGAACCTGCGATTGCACGAAATATGTGTGGTGAGGATATTTGGCAAAAGTTGTAAACACTTCAATTACAGATGTAACTTGAACAAATAGCACTGGGCTTTTCGAAGGTTGCGTTCACCTTCATGTACAGGCGTCTGCGTTCATCAGTCGCTGGCGAATTGGAGCTGCGTTGACAAACGAGCTTAATTTACCTTCACTGAAGTAAGATTAATTGGAGGTGTCGAGGTATGAAGCAGCAAATGACAACACGCCTTTGGAATAATGACAAGAAGTAGGGAGAGTGTGTATGAGAGAGAGGTTTACTTAAGGTGTTACAAGGTGTCATCAGGAAGTGAGTGACTGTTAGTTGTTTGTCCCGAGGACCTCTCAAATAAACAACACTGGGGACTATGGAGAGAGTGGGGGAGGGGGCTAACACATGTCCCAAATGGCGGTCATTCAGCCTACTTGTAAACTCAATCATGTGAGAAGAGTGTGAGAAAGTGGTTAGCATTGAGGGAAAACAATTTAGGAGCATCAAAAGAGATTCGCTCACTCTCATTCACAACAGCAAATTGGGGCACCATAAGAGCAGAGAAGTGTGTGTGTGTGTGTGTGTGTGTGTGTTAGGGTTGCCAACCGTCCCTTAAAATACGGAATCGTCCCGTATTTAGAAACAAAAGTACACGTCCCGTATTGAGCTAATAAGGGACGCACTTTGTCCCGTAATACAGTGAGAATCAAAAGTAGTCTATAAATGTTAATGGAATTAACGCTTTGTTTGAAAACATAATTCCCAGCCCCTCTCCTGCTTTGTGACCAATGAGCTGACAGCACACTTATGACAATTCGAGTATGACAATTCAGATTACCGCTCATCTCATTGGTCGAGGAAAGGTCGCTTACGGAGAAAATACCGGAAGACAACAGATGACCACAACAAGAAGCATGGCCAACAGGGAAACAAACGCCGACTCTGCGGTGCACGTCTCGGATGACAGTACACCTAAAGCTGGGCAAACACTGTGCGATTTTTTTCAGTCACGTTATTCAGCTCCTGCTCAAACTGCATGATTGACTCGCAGGGGTTAGAAGTTCGTATGTCACGATGCAGGTCTCACACTATACCGCCCGATGCTCTGATGCGACCTGAGAGCTCACACTGTGCCTCCATAACATGAAGGTTATAACAGAAAATCTGTCGCTCTCTCTCTCTCTGTCTTTCACTCACACAGACACACCACCACCATCAACTTTGCTAAATTGCTAATGAAAAACACTGATCAGGCAGCTGTGATTGAGCAGCGATGTAGATCCAACTATTTTCACGGTTGTTGTGGTCGTGATAATTTTGTGATGCCACATCGAAAAGGCTCGGATGAGCTTTTCAAAGTTCTACAAGTTGTGCCTCCATCGCTTGTGTCCAGATCACACGCTGCACAGCCGTGCTGCTCCGTCTTTTTCACCAACGTTTACGTGTTTGCGCGTGCGCAGTGTGAGCGGCTGTGGTGACACCCTCACGAGCGATTGATGATCGGGAGCTGGTCGTGAGGTGTTAATCACTTCTCTTTACCCCACGTATACTACACGACGCACGATGAAGGCCAAAATCGGTCCGATCACTCAAAAATCGGCTCAAAATGGGCCAAAAATCGCACAGTGTGAGCCCAGCGTTAGAGCAGCAATGTTTGTTCCCCTCAGAGAAAGGGAAGAATGGGAAAAGGAAAACACCTGGCTGGAAAACGTTAATATGGGCATGTGCAGTGAATATCAGCGCTATGTGGCCAGAAGTGTGATAATATAATTTATTTTGTGTAATAAACAACTGCAAGGATAGATGATTACAACAAATTGATGACTAATACATAAAAGTAATACATAGATGAATAATGATGATGAGTTATGATGCGTAATCATGGGAACAAGCGGGTTTACAAACAGGAGCAGCTGATTAGCATTAGAAAAGCTGAAATAATACCTCAACTGAAGCCAATTGTACTAAATGCACTAAATGTGCACTGTTACAAGAATGTTTTTCTTTCTATTGTTTTCTATTATTTTAAGTTAAGCAGGACAGAGTGCTTTTAAAGAAAGATTTACTTATATTTTCAAAAGTTAAGCATGACAGGCTTCTGTTTAAGAAAGAGACCTGTTTTACTGTGTTAATGTTGTCATTTTGAGCTAAAAATAAATGGCTAAATGATCATTTGTTTCACATGTGTTCATATCACAAAGAATAGAATATGCATCTACTTAAATCAACTTCAAGTCAAATGGTTAAAAAAATAATTTCACACACAAAAAAAGAGCTAGAAAATTCACCACACTGGGAAGGGTGAAGACAACTGGGTCGCCCGGCCCTGGCCACGAGGTGTCCCTTATTTATTTTTCAGGGAGTTGGCAACCCTAGTGTGTGTGTTCTCTTGAAGTGATTACTTAACAAAGAAACAAAGTGTTCAACACTCCAATCAAGGTGGAAGTAGACCAAGGAAAAGAACATTTGAGAAAGAACAGAAAATGAAGGGCTGGGCGAGGGGTGATTAGAAGAACTGGGAGACATTGTGCTCCCCTGCTAGCATAGTGTGGGTAAAATACTAGAGGTCTCCTTGTGTGTGTAGTGTTTATAATGCAGCTTAAGAAAAGCTAGAGTCCATCCTTTAGCTTTATGAAAAATGAAAGGAAAATGTGCTTTGTAGCTCAAAAATGCAAAAAAAAAGAAAGGAAAAAAAATAGAAAAAGTGGAGGGGAAATTTTACATTAGCATGTGGATGTTAAGGGCAAGTAGCTGGACCGGTAACTTTATTTACCTACAATACCTAAACGCATTGTGGGTGTTTTGTGGGTTTGTATATACTCACAGGTCTGAGTAGATATGCCAAGCTTTTTCCCTGTATGATCAACAGTGGGAGTTGTGTCATTGACAGAGCGTGGTAGAGAGTTTCCACAGATGCCATGGCCTGGTCAAATCTGCCCGCCAGACCACCCAGTGTCACTATTGTATCCACCTGGAAGAGCGACGAGAGGTTAAGAAAACTGAAAAATGTTAGTGTTTGATAAAGCAGTCTGTGGCATTATGTTAGTGTTTTCTTTGCTTCAATTAACATGCCATCAGCAAAACGACAGATGTAGCTGTAGAAAACAAAATATGATTAAAAACAACTACAGTGCATGCATTTTGATCAAAATAAATCACACTTCCTGACTGATGCTATGTGATTTGGGGAAAAGATATGAATCATGAAAATATTATGAAATTTAGGGGTTTGTAAATGGAGGACTTGTACAAATTATCAGGTTAGTTAGAATGACTGTAATTTGTCTGCTAACCAACACATTTCAAAGAACTTCTTAGTAAAATGAGTAATACCCAGCTATTTTCAAGAATGAACTATGGGAACAAGAAAGAAAACTGGAAGGACTCGTCTTCCCTCTGGTTCTACACACATTCTACTTTCCCAACAAATGCCATTCAATTTTTCTAGCAGTATACGCCAAGTCAAAGAAACAAAAGAAGGGCATTTGGAGAGCAAAACACTTTAACAAGGCCAGTGCCCTATCTTGGCTTTATATAATTCTACTGATAGAGAGACACACAAACAATAAAGAGAACAACAAGGCTTTCATTTTGGCAGAGAAACAAACACCAGGGAACTCAGAAAAAGAAATAAGATGGAGAACAGATAAAAAAAAAACAACTGAGCTGCACTATCTGTGCAGAAATGTGAAGAATTAAACCAAAGGTGGACAAAATTATTATCAGGAACTTGTTAAAAGCAAATAAATTGCTATTTCCTGGAATTTCAAAGTAACTTCAAAAAAGGCTTTTCTTAACTTTGGGGCAGGACTTTGCTATAGAACAACCTATATGGCTCTGAGCAGCTATATCCTCATACAAAGTCTCCAAGCAGTCAAGCACCAGTGCTGCCAGCCTTAACATCAGACAGTCTAAGGGGCAAAGGCGCTGTCACATCCTGACTGACCGTTACACCAACATGAAAAATGTTCCAATGAACCATCAATCATACACTCTTTGATGTTTGCACTTCAGCCACATACAGCATAGAAATACTAGGTAATACGAGCTATTACTATTTTCATTTTTCACCACCAGTGGATAGCTTGGGCTGCAGAACAGTTGTGACATCCAAAACCGAATAATGTAAAGGTTATTTCTCTGTTTAACAATTTCTGACTTTAAGAATTTACAGTGAAGTGAAAAGAAAACTTTTCAACACCTTCGAACAAGCAAACACTTCGCACCTTTAGCCTTAACAAGGTACATTAAGCACATTTGTTTAACAAGAGAAAAATAAATATATATATATATATATATATATATATATATATACACTCAACAAAAATATAAACGCAACACCTTTGTTACTGCTCCCATTCCCCATGGGATGGACGTAGAGATCTAAAATTCATTCCAGATACACAATATAACCATCCCTCCTAAACAGTGGTCACAAATCAGTCCAAATGTGTGGTAGTGGGCACATCTGCCATATTGAGATAATCCATCCCACCTCACAGGTGGGCCACATCAGGATGCTGCTCTGACATCATGAGTAGTGCACAGGTGTATCTCAGACTGCCCACAACAAAAGGCCACCCTGGAATGTGCAGTTTTTTGCGCTATTGGGGGTCTGGGGACCCAGAACCGGTCAGTATCTGGTGTGACCACCATTTGCCTCATGCAGTGCAACACATCATCGCATGGAGTCTATCAGATTGTCAATTGTGGCCTGTGGAATGTTGGTCCACTCCACTTCAATGGCTGTGCGAGGTTGTTGGATATTCGTGGGAACTGGTACACGCTGTCGTATACGCCGGTCAAGCACATCCCGAACATGCTCAATGGGTGACATGTCCGGTGAGTATGCTGGCCATGCAAGAACTGGGACATTCTCAGCTGCCATCTGCCCTGAACAATGTGAACCATGATTCATCCGTGAAGCGCACACCTCTCCAACGTGCCAGACGCCATCGAATGTGAGCATTTGCCCACACAAGTCTGTTACGGCGACGAGCTGGAGTCAGGTCAAGACCCCGATGAGGACGACGGGCATGCAGTTGAGCGTCCCTGAGACTGTTTCTGACAGTTTTTGCAGAAATTGTTTGGTTGTGCAAACCAATTGTTCCAGCAGCTGTCTGGGTGGCTGGTCTCAGACGATCTTGGAGGTGAACCTGCTGGATGTGGAGGTCCTGGGCTGGTGTGGTTACACGAGGTCTGCGGTTGTGAGGCCGGTTGGATGTGCTGCCATATTCTCTGAAACGCCTGTGGAGACGGCTTATGGTTGAGAAATGAACATTCAATGCACGGGCGACAGATCTGGTTGACATTCCTGCTGTCAGCATGCCAATTGCACGCTCCCTCATTGCTTGTGGCATCTGTGGCATTTTGCTGTGAGACAAAACTGCACATTCCAGGGTGGCCTTTTGTTGTGGGCAGTCTGAGGTACACCTGTGCACTACTCATGATGTCAGATCAGCATCCTGATGTGGCACACCTGTGAGGTGGGATGGATTATCTCAATATAGCAGATGTGCCCACTACCACACATTTGGACTGATTTGTGACCACTGTTTGGGAGGGATGGTTATATTGTGTATCTGGAATGAATTTTAGGTCTCTACGTCCATCCCATGGGGAATGGGAGCAGTAACAAAGGTGTTGCGTTTATATTTTTGTTGAGTGTGTGTGTATATATATATATATATATATATATATATATATACACAGTTGCATAACTGTCCACCAGTGTCAGGCAAAGTCATGTTGAAATATTTGGCCACTTTTCCATACAAAATATGTTCAGCTTCAAGATGATTAATGGTCGCCTTAAATGTAGGGCTGGGTATCGTCACTGATTTCTAGAATCGATTTGATCCACGATTTGATTCAATCCGATTCTATTCGATTTGAATCTGGTAAATTTAGCCTCAGACAGTCAGAAATATTATAATTCTGATCACGTATCAGTGCATTTCCATATTTTTATTTCTATAAAAAGAAAGCTGAGACTTTCGAGACTTTATCAAAGGTGTAAGCATCACAGCAGATGCCTTTGTGTCAAAGTAACTGAGGATAAAACACAGAAAAACATGAAGGCAACTTTCTTGGCCTGGGATTTTATAAAAAATATTCTGCAGTAGATCAAAAACGAAAGAAAACCATTAATCAACATATGAACATTATGCTGCTGAAGTGAAGCAGAGCAAAGTTACAGCGGTTTTATTAGAGACACAGCTAAGCGTTTTGCAAGTTTGCATAATTTTAAAAAGTTTACATTTGTTCAGTAGCCTATTGAACAGCAGAAATGAGGCTTTCTTTTCGGAAGCAAGTAAAAGGAAAAAACACAGCGGTCGACAGCGCTGTAAACAACTTGTGTGTAATAAGCAAGCAAATAATGCAGAAAACAGATTTTTAGACGGGAAACTGTTCTTGAAGTACAGAGAGAGAGACAGCTACCTCTGCATGAAATGTGATTTTATCGTGGTTGAAGCAAAAGAGCAAAAGTAAGAGGGAATTCATGACGATGTTTATGTGAAGTGAATTTTGGATCTTCTTTTGCTGCTGGTTCATTCAATATTGTTTGGAGAGAGATAAAACCTGCAGCTTCAGAATAAGCACAAAAAGGGCATAAACACGAAGCGCTGACCCGCTGAAACATTAGAATCAGCGAGCTGTCGGCTTTCAGCTTCAGCTGTCCCTTATATTCCCTGCAATATTTATTTTAAATTCAAATTCGGGCTTTAACTAGGCTGTTCCATAAACCTTCTTTCTTTTTTTCTTTTCAAACTATTCCTTAGCGGATATGAAAGTGTGCTTAGAATCATTATCCTATCCACTTCTTGTTCAACTTCAGCATGGAGACAGATGGCCTATTATCTTCAAGTAGTTTTGTATATGAAGCAGAATTCATAGATGATCAAAGACCAGTCCCTGAGGCGGTGAAACAAGCCCAAACTACAGCATTTCCACCACCATGTGTCCCAACTGCCATGAAATTATCCTAAAAGGCTGCCTTTGGTTTGTGCCCAAGTATCAACTGCCATTATAGCTTGGATTGATCTATCCACAGGTTATTATTTCAAAGCTCTTTGGCTTTGTTTTAATTTCCTAACCATTTTATTTTTTCTAATATAATTTTTATAAATGCAGGTTAATTTTTTTTATAGTCTTTTCCCAGTTGCAGAAACACGCACATTTGAGACCAACTTTGCAGGAATTAATGTACCTGCAGATCCTGTGATACATTTTTCATGTTCTTGGAGACTCCTTCTTGCATCAGAAAGTTTGCTCCTGGGCTGAAGTTGCTAAAGCAACTAATGCTGCACAAATTGGGACATTTGAAATCTATGCTACTTTTAGATGATATTCCTCAAAGTGGAATGCTTAATTTCTCCGGCTCCATACATACATAACCATTTTTTCTGAAGGCCTTGTATAAGTGTGCATATGTGTCAAGCAGTAAAGCTGGGCAGGGAGTGCAGGAGAGCTGAGAGAGTGAAGTGGTTACTTAAGTTGAGAACAACTTGAAACAATTTTGTATATATTCTTATATATTTTTGTACACCACCAAAATGGATTTTAAATTAAACATCATAACAGGCCAACATGCACACTTTCAGCTTTAGCCTAAAGTGTTTACAAAAGTATAACATTAACTGTTTAAGAATCACAACCATTTTTATACATAGGCATAATCACTCATTTTCAGAAGCTCAAAAGTAATCGGACAACTGACTGGCAAACAGTTTCATATACACGTGAGGTCTGTTCCCTTAAAAACAAATTAAGCAGATAAAAGATCTGGAGCTGATTCTAAGTGTTGAATTTTCATATGGTAGCAGTTTGCTGGAACTTTCAATATGAAGTCCAATTGATGTAATTAAAGGTCATCATTAGCTTGAAAAACCTAAATAAACCCATCAGAGATATTGCAAACACATGATGTGGCCACAACAATGGCCAAATCAACAATCTGTTACATTCTTAGGAAAAAAGAAATGCAATGGTCATCTCAGCAGCACCAAGAGGTTTGAAAGACCAAGGGAGACAACTAAAGCAAATGAGAACAATTAAACCAGGTCACTTATTTTTCCTGATGACACAACTATTGATAGAACTAGCAGACTTTTGATAGAAATCTCTGATCAGATGGATAATGACCCAAAGCATACTGCAAAAGCAACCCAAGAGTTGCTCAAAGAAAAGAAACTAAATTGACTGACTTGGCCATTGAAGATCTGATAAATGTTCCACCCAATGCAGCATGCTTTTCAATTATAAAATACACAACTGAATGCAACAAAGACACACAAACAAGTAACAAATGAAGGTAGCTGCAGTAAAGGCCAAGCAGAACATACGTCTTTAAAATTGGGGTAGTATGTATAAAATTAAAGCCGAGAGTCATAACTTCAATGACATCTTTGGGGTTTTTTTTTTGTCAAATCCACTGTGGTAGCGTACAGAAGCACAGCTACTAAAAATGTGCATTTGTGTAAATACTGTAGGCTTATTTTTTATATGTGCGTGTAGGGCTGTTCGATATAACGACATATCGGATGACGATATAAAAACGTCTATCGTTTCATTTTACGCTATCGTTTGTTTTGTGGTGTCGCAAAATAAACTGTTTACGGCAATATTTTTTCATTGTTTTGATGGTCACTGTAGTGGCTATATTAATTTCTTGAAGTTCACTCTTTCTCTTATATTTAATATAACCACACTACGGATGGAAAAGCGCCTGTTTTTATGCCTTGTCGTTAGCAACAATGATGGTAAAACCATCGCTTGTCCGCTTGTTTATTTTCCACATAAACCTTTCACAATAAAGCTCAAGATGGATACATACATACACACACACACACACACAAACATATATACACTCATCCCCCCTCCCCCTCCAAACGCCTTCTACGCTTATTCCCCTCCGATAGATCAAGGAGACCAGCGCTTATGCTGCAGGGGTGGATGCACTGTCTACACTGGCTGTCTCTCACCCTTTACCCATCCCTGTTGCTTGTCATGTGTTTCTTTGGTGCATTAAGAGTTTTTTCATGTGCTATGTGCAGAGGTGTTTTTTCTCAAACTGTTTTTTGCTCCAACAGGGCCCATTTGTAATTACACTGCAGAAAACTACTGCAGTGTGCCTTTGTCAGCCAAAAAGGCCTTTTTTATTACCTTGTTTACTTGACAACAGTGCACTATTACTTCAGTGTATTCAATGTTCTTCATCACTTAAAGGAACTAAGCCATAACTTGTGCTTTAGTTCATAACAGGAGCACAAATTGCCAAACCAAATATGTCATAACTGACTTTCTCCCTCAGGAGTTGCAGTTAAAACAAAACAAAGTGCTGAGATTGAGGTTATTTCAACATCTGGCAGACGCCCCCACATGCAGAGACATCACCTAACTGTTAACAACACTTGGTAAACAAACTCCACTCTTAACATGATACAGATATTGTTACTCTGTGATTTTTCTTTGTGTTAACATATCGCAAGAATGAAACTGCTGAGCAAGTTAGCTTTTAGCAACCGTTACTCAAACCAGAGTCAAAAAAGGGCTGTTTTTATCTACATACCAATAGCCTACACATTTAATGTTTTATAGCACTATGCCCGTGTCAACCTGTGTGTCAGAGTGGATCATCTACACTCAATGACCAAGGTATACCATGGTAGTACCGGGTTAGGCCCGCTTTTGCCTGTAGAACTGCCTTAATTCAGGGTTTTAGAATGGTACCTGGTGTTGTAGCTGATTTCCTTCAAAGTTAGATGTGTTTTGCATTCGTAGATGTGCTTCTGCATATCTTTTAGAAAGTGGTTATTTGAGTTACTGTTGCCTTAATATCAACTTCTAGCAGTCTGGATATTCTCCTCTGACCTCTGGCATCAATAAGGCATTTTCACTCAGAGAACTGCTGCTCACTGGATATTTTCTCTCTTTCACCCTATTCTCTGCAAAATCCCAGTAGATCAGCAGTTTCTATGAAATACGCAGACCAGCCTGTTTCCTCCCCATTCTGATGCTCGGTTTCAACTTCAGCAACTTCAGTCTTTACCTAAATGCATAGAGTTTCTGCAATGTGTAATTAGGTGTATCTGACAAGGTGGCCAAAGAGCACGTGTGTTTTTGAACAACAGTGGAGGTCTGCAGGACAAAGTAAGGGGATTTGGAGATGTGAGACAATCTGTCATTACCACCTGTCACTTTTAGTGCAAATTATTATTCAATAATAAATCCACAGAACACTTATGTATTTTCTTATTTAAGTGTGACCTCTTACCTGCAACAGTAAAGCCCCAAATTCATCTGTGATGTCCTCCATACCCGTATTATAGCTTAGTTCTAAATTCTTGACACTGTGACAAAAATACAGGACACGGAATCTTAAAAAAATAACAAATACTGAAAAAAGAATGCAGAACAATGAGAAGAGGATGAAAGAAACAAAACAAAACACTGTATTGTGTTTCAACGTCCAATGACACACCGGCTTGCTCAATCTTCGCTTTCCATCATCACTTCTGTTGTGGCAGCTACGCATATCAAAGACTACACAACTGTATGAATTTTTATTTGTTCATATTTCATGTTTGTTTACTAAAAACAAACCAGTAAGCGGAGCAAGGAAACTCTCATGGCTCAATGAAGAAAACTTCACAAGCTGATTTTATACATTTGGTCACTTCTCTTTACTGGTTGGCTAGGAGACGAGGAGTAAGCAAAAAAAGAAACAAACACAAAAAAACCCCCACTTCCATTTATTAAGGATAACAACCAAAGAAAGACTAAAGAAAGTAGAAATAGGGGATTGAGAAGAAATGAGCTAACTAAACAGAGCTGTGAGAGGATAAACAGACCAGCAGACCTATCAGACTTGGGGACACACATACACATGTGCGCTTCTTAGAGAGGAAAACACATGTAAACAGCAATTGAATTCACACACAGAAGAACTAGCTGCCCACAAACACATTCACAGAGATACACACTTTTCAAAGCACTAACACACAAACATAACTACACATATATAAATATATATATATGTATGTAAACAAACACTAATCTACCCAGCATAATCCCATGGTAACATTTTTTTAGGGAGGATTTCAACCAACACAATATGAGATCAATTGAGTGCTAAGCTGTATGGAGGAAAAACATACGGGGGCTGATAGGGCGACTCTTCAAAGCCCAAACATCACAATGCCCAGTAATCTGCATATGTTATTACTTCATCTACATTTATAATTCATTAAATGAAAATCAGTGAATCTGAAAACAAAAGAATACGTATAAAACTATCATAAAAAAAGTATTTTATATAACCCATGCCTATTCTAAGTGCTGAAAAGAACAAAAGGTCAAGTAAGAGTTATAGTGGGTAAAGAAAGATGGAAAAGCCTTGGGAAACAAACAGAAAAAGTCATCACCAGCAACTCTTACAGAGAGCCAAAAACTGATTGCCAGGCTCCTATCTCTTGCAGGCAAACAGACGGACAAACAGTGTGTGCCGGTTCAAAGGCAGATTACATATTAGCTGGGGGAGAAAAAAAAGAGCCCACGGAAAGGAAGGACAAAAGTATAGCTCCTCTTAAAGCCTGGCAGTGAGCAACAGAGTAAAAATGTGGCAACATGTGAATATGAGATGAATGGGTTTCTGTAGCTTAGCAATGTGAAGTGATTGGGGCGCTAGTGTGTGATTGGAGCAACACTTATTATGCTGTTAAAAATTCTACTAAAAGGACAAAAAGAAACAGAGAAAGGTCAAGAGGAAGGCAGCGTCAAAAGATAATGTTCTAGGACAGTGCTCGTCTTAACAATCATCACTATTAGCATTTTTAAATTAAAAACTGTGCTGTTTACTAAATTACTAACATTATGGACATTCTGTTGGCATTTTGGGAGTCAGGCTGGAAACTGAATGAATCTCTGGATCGTGTTATTGTCTGCGTGTCTGGCTCTGCAGCAGCAAACTGGGCATGAGGTGCTGAGCAGCCTGTTTAGCTCATTTCAGAGTAGTGCATATCAGCTTGTTGGGAAATGTTTTTACACTTTGAAAAAGATCACAACAAAAGTGAAGTATTTCATATTTTAAGACAGCCAAATCTCACTTTGCATTTTCTGTGTAGGTGTAATGCTATTCCAATGATATTTTTCAGCAGCTATTTCTTCGGGGGACGTTGAGTGAGCATGGATGGTCTTTTCAGGCAAAGAGATTGTTTCATATCCATACACCCACACGCATTCACTACAGGGATTTGCCACAAGAAAACCGACAGTAAAACACTACTGACCTCTGAGCACCTGATCTTAAGTACCTGAAGACTGAATGCCTTACTTAAGGGCACAAAACTGAGGGAGACGTGAGCCTTGCTTATTTCTTTTACCCGGTGCTACATCTGCAGCCAGTTAATGTCATAAAAACTGTTAGTGAAATGAAATAAAAAAAACAATTGTTTCTGAAAGTGATATGTAGATGAAATGTGACTTTAATAAAGCAATATGGACTAAAGCATATGCATTATGCTCATATGAACATTTTTAGCACAGGGGTACCTATCAAGCCCAATTATCGCCAAATAATCACCAAATAATACTATAGTTTGCTAATCTGATCAGTGCAAACAACAGATTAGGATTTTATGTCCGTAATACTGCCCAATACATCTGCCCAACATGGACTTTGACCTTGGCATTAGGGATATTTGGATAAGCTTTTGCCACCTGCATCCAGGACTTTATGCTGTCTTATAGGACTGGAGTTTAACAGTCATTTTGATAAATTCAGAAGAAAGTGTTTTCCAAAATGTCAAAGAATTCCTTTAAAATATAAACCATAAATATCAGAAGTAAGTCAGAACCATATATGAGCTGTGTGGCATTTACCTGTAGCTGTCGCTTCTGAATCTCCTCCACCATGATTGCAAGACATTTGGTGTAGTCCGTAAGATCCTGGTCAGCTGTTTCTATCAGCTTGCACCCCTACACACGCACAAATATCAATATATTAAAAACAAATCACAAAAAAACAAGCAGGCAACAAAACACAATCCAACAGATGTACATAAACATAGATAGTGTAACAAATACCTAAGATAAGGGATAGGGGGATAACAGAAAAACTGAAAGCGATAGGGAGATGGAGAGAGGTATAAATCAGTGTTTTACTGTTGTCTGGCTGTCTTTGGCTTGTGTTGCTGAATAATGTAGAGGTTCCAGTCAGTGGCCCTAAACTACAACAACCATGCTCCGGCTTACTTTCCTTCTGTCTCTTTCTCTCTCTCCACAGTGTCACTTTCCTCCAAAACACAGCGACTTTGCTACTTCACTGACACACACACACGCGCGCACACACACACACACACACACACACACACACACACACACACACACACACACACACACACACACACACACACACACACGCGCAGTCATATCAAACTTGTTCGCTGTGCTCTGTTTGATCCCATCCATCCTCCCTCTCCTCCCCTCCTCTTCCACCAACCCTCCACCCCCCATCTCTCCCTCCCTCCCTTGCTGATGCTTTTCTGTTTTCTCCCTCCCATTTATGCAGAATTATTCACCGTTTGCCAGAAATCTCTGAAGGAACAGCTCGCATTTTCCCATATTTCTGCTTCAAAGGCATTACCATAACAGACTGTTTTTCTCTCACCCCCCTCAAAAAAAGGCATTTCTCTCTTTTTTTTCCAGACAACCTGTGTGATTTTTGTGAAAAGGGTCTAATATTACAGATAGCTACAGAGAGAGCCGGGGGAATCGTGAGAAGAGAAAAAAGGAGAGAGAAACAGCTGAAGACATCAAATAATCTGTGATGGGTGCCTAATCATGTGTGTGTTGTGTGTACGTGTGATGATACCGAATCTGCATTTCAAACTGTAAACAGTGTGCATCAGTAGCATCTGATCAAAGTGACACAGCACAAAGATCGCACAGGCACTGTATTTTGTTTTCTCTAAGGTGTGGGTGTGTGTATGCATGTCTGACTTGCCCTGTATTAATTATTTATTGAACAGCGCTTGTGGGTTGACATTTTGCTTGCTATAAATAATGGAAAGTCCCCTTCATGAAATCATTTGCATTTTATTTTTATGACCTTGAATAGTTGAATCTAAATATGCCTACATGTACAAATTTCTTGCACAGTGAGGTACACAGGGAGTAAAGGCTACAACGAAGAATGTCAAAGGGGGACTCTGGAGAAGCACTTTCTTGTACCTGGACCGTGTTATGTTAAATCTGCAAACTTAGTCACCTACAAAAAATGCAGATTGCTTTGTCCATTTCCAATATCCTCATCCAAAGTTTAATCTTTATGTGTAGCTAACCCTTTTCAAATGTTATTTTTGTGCATTTATCCCGTTTCTAGTAGTTTTGTATGGATTTTTTTATCATTAGTATTATAATATTTCATGATCACTGATTAATGAAGACTTTTTAAAATATAGTGTTGATTTTTAGCAATGATTAATTTGAAAAAGTGAAGAAGATGCTCCTCCATCTAAGAATCCATCCTCTTAACTGTTAAGGCCTCAGTTAGGACTGATTGGCTGCCTTGCAATCACCGGTTACTTGAGTGTTCCCCTGAATGGTTGTGAGTGGTTGCTGGTAGTTGCAGTGAAATCACTTGATAAGCCCCACACATCCAGGCTCAAAGGCCAGTCAGTGACCCTGGTAACCACCGGTTGCTAGGGAAAAATGTATATTACCTGACTGGATGGTGAGTAAGTTGTTTGCTGTCACTACGTGGAATTAATAACAAAGAGGTGTACGGTGCTGCACTAAAAACCTGCACAGCTGTAGCCTGTTGGAAAGATGCCAATGTGTCTGCAAACATTTGGCAACTATTTGCTAGGTGGTTGTGAAACAGTGAAGACTGAAAACTGGTAGTTTAGATTGTTTTTCTTACTGCTGAAACCAACATGTTTCAAAAGATCTAATATTTACTCTGAAGGCAAACGGGCTCTATTTCACGTTTGTGTTGCATTTCTTCGAGTTTCACTATTGCTCAGTGCTAAGTTTTTAAGTATTTGCAGACAAGTTGGCATTTTCCATGCAGACTACGGCTAACCGTGGCATTGTGCTAGCGACCCAAACAAATACAAGCACCCTATTTGCAACTGATTTCAACTAGCAACAGTCGACAATCTCCAAGAGTCACTTTCCAAGCATTCAGGGAATACACATTTTTCCCATGAGACAGGACATTGCTGAAATCATTCTCCAAGCTTGTGTGACCCAAACGTTATCAAATTCAGGGTCGTGAAGGGACTGGAGACTATCGCTACTGAGACTGGGCAAGAGGTGTGGAACACCTACTGGTTAATTTTGAAAACATTTGTGTGGGATGTGATGTATGACTCCGAAAATATTTAGTAAATGCGAGTGTGTGAGATTCAACCCAAAGATAAATTTGTATTTATAAATGCTAAGAGGCAAGTGCTCATAGAAATGATTACATTTTCCTTCAAATATAGGTCACCTGTGTCGTGCACACCTATATCATCACAGAGAGTAGACTTTCAGCTGTGCACTAAGCCAGGAGGTTGATCCTCTCTTTAGCCCAGGGGGCACAAGCAGAATTCTAAATTTTGACTTGCCAGGTGACAGGATGGTTTTCCACTTTGCCTCAGTTTATCTGATGCAGGCACGAACTGTGTTCAGTGAAAATTGGCTTTGAAGCTGTTCCTGAACCCTATCGGATATTTTCACTACAGAATCACGTCTGTCACATCTAATGCCAGGCCCAAAAGCGCAGCCATTCAGTGACCTCATCTCCTGCATGATCTCAAGATTCTCTGAATAGATTACTATCATGTAGTTAAGCTGAGCATCTTCACAGCCTATGTAATTTTGCATTACTCTTGAAAAATGATTTTGTTTCTCTTTTTCTTACTCTTAAGAACATTAGTTTTTTTCACAGAGTGATAAATTTCTTTCTATCTTCACTTCTACAAGCCTCTTTTCAGAAGTGACAGATACAATGCTTAAAATACAGAATAAACTGCTGAATGTCTCCCTGTGTGTTAATGGCTGGGTGTGGTGATTTGAGTGGTCAGTAAGAAGAAAAATGCATTTAACATTTACCATATACAAATTACCGTACTAGGCTTTTTAGACAAACCAGCTGCTCCAGATGTTGAACTAGGCTACCCTTTGTTTCTTGGACTAATCCACTATAATTTCTAAGCAACTACCTTTTTTTCTTTGTACATCCAGATGCTACAACATGTGTTATGGACTCTCCCTACAATCCTACTTCTTCTGTATGAACACCTGTAGGTATAAGAGTGCGTGCAAGTTTTGTTCCACTTACCTTGTCTGCATAGAAAGCTTTGACCTCTGCTGTAATGGAATCAAAATCCCCACTGATATAGTCGGGGAGAAAGCTGGATATAAGGACAGAAAGATGGGGGTTAGTGAAAAAGACAGCGGGTTAAGATTGCAAGAATGACAGAGCCAAGAAGTGAGAGTTAGAGATGGAAAAGAGAAAGGACACTGGGGCATGTGTTAGCTCTTTGATCTGTGCAGCGAGGGAGAAGAGTGACGCCGCCGGGACAGACGAAGAGACATGGAAACTGACAGGGTGAATCTCTGTGGCACCGAGCCTGGCCCTGTCACACACACACACGGCTGACAGAAGATATACATAGATTGATGGGAAAGTACACCCAAACAAACGTGGCAGAATACAGAAGCAAAAGTTCATGTTGATACTGTGATAGTTAGGTGCATAAATGCAAACGCATCAACAACAGATTGGATGCAAATTACTCATTAGTCACATCTAATAAACAGATCACTGAGTTGGTGTCCTTCTCACACGCGCAAGCAAACAGAGCATCATGTACATGGTGTTCAGATCTTGAAATATTCCAGCACACGGGATGAGTAGATTCTCCATTAGAACTGTGCATCAGTTTTAATAAACAGAGGTCACAGTGTAATTGGATGTTTTGACGCATAGGATCAAGTAAAGACTATGTTGCTCTGAACTGACATCAGTTATGTTTTAGAAAGGTATGTGGACTAATGATAGGAATCTGACAGAGCACACAAATAAATTGCACGATAGTTGCTTTCAACTAAACTTCCCTTGTAAATCATTTAAGTCTAGTTGAGTTTCTATCTTTAAAGGAAAGTATCAACAAAAAAAGCACTGAATGAATGAATTGAACCATAAGTTAAGCTTCGTTTTAAAATTTTTCAATTAAGCTTGAAGAATAATCACCTCGACTTCCAACTTGTATTAATGCTGACAGCTTATTATTATGCATTTATTATGCATGAAACAAATGTAAAAAGAATGAAAATAAACCTGAGCTACTTTTGCCAATTTTATTCTTGAAAGTTTATGGTTTGGTTAAAGAAGAGCACTTTCTATATAGCCGCTTATAAATGTGGATACATGTCACAAATGCACAAACAGGCACAATAACTCTGAACTAACAGGATGCAGAAATAGCATGTTGATGCATGCAATTAAAATGATTAGTGCAAATAAAACTGGTCAGGAGTTTTGGGGAAATACGAGCGTGCTCAAAGTAAACTTTTATATGTATTTCATTCATATGAATTGAACTGTTTTCTGAGGCAACCTGCAATCCCCAGAGTGTAGGAATTAACAACCAGCCACTGCTGAATAGAAGATTCCTGCCGGAGAGTAACAGATAGCTCTCTGTTTATTCATTTGTGTGTATGTGTGTGTTTATGTGTATCGGGCAAAACCACGCAGGGATGCAGTGGCTGCTATCTAGAGGCATTAACAGGTCTGACATTACGATTTCATGGTTGGTTGGGTAGCGTGTTTGTGTTTGTTTGTGTGCATGTGCTCCTCTAGCAAGAGGCGAGAGCGATGTTCCAGTTGGTTGAAGAAAGAGATACATAAGGATTATTCCCTCCCTCCTCAGGATTCCCATTTACACCAACAAGATACAGGAAGACAAACACAGGAAATGTTTGCAATCTGCTGCCACATACATGTGCGCACACGCACACACACACACACACACACACAGGTTTAAAGACAAACAAGCACAATTCCAACTGAATAAGACAAAAAAAAATATGATCAAGGAACAAATTTTTCATCTTGAGATAAACACACAAAATATGCATAAATAGCAGCAAATATGCAGGTACACACAACCAAAGGCTATTTCGCCTCCTTCTTATTATACAGAACGCCACAATTGCATCTTCATTCAGAAATAACCTTCATGTGACAGATGGAATGAGCTGTGACACTGGGTCTGATCAGAGCTTTACACAAACGCATACACACACATGCACACACAACCACACGCACATTCCTTTGTGACCTGTGTGCATGACACCATCGGCGGAGAGTAATTGACCAGCCAAGATTCTAAATTCTGTATTTGTGTCTGTGCACATGAGGGTAAATGCTGTTTGCGTGTTTGTGTGTCTGCATGTTGTGCGCCTGACAGTCTTCACTTCCACATTAATGTTAACTGACACTTTAATTTGGATGGGAAATAGAGCATTTTACCACCAGTTTGTCTGAGCACCGAGTGGCAGGACTGGCTGTGTGACCTTTGCCTGTGTTTGTGTGTATCTCTTTGTCTGTCAGGCAGCTTGTGCGTCCCTCTCTCTCTGCATCGTCTGCCTGTTTTTTTTTTTATCATGAACAAGTTCTCACATAATGCTCTTCTCTTCACGGTCTCTTCAAATCATCTCACACTTTTGCACTGCAGTTCTAACTTTTCCGCATAATTAAAGCGACTCTTCAATCTAAACACTGTCCTTAGAATCAACATCTAAGGACAGAAGAAACACCTTCTTTTTGGATAGATGTGCTATATTTTCCACCTTTCTTTTTCTGTCTTTGTTTTCTTCAAATTGGGTCTCACTGCTTCCATATGACCACTTAATTACAACCAAATGTTGTATATGTTATTTTATTTTCTTGTAGCTTTCACCCTCTCGTGAATCACAACATGATAAACACTCTTCTCCCTTTTTCAGGTCCTTTTCATCACTTGAGGAGATGTGGCTCTGATTACTCCTCTCATCTATCGCATCTCCCAATCAGAGTAGAAGAGATGATGAAGAGGTGGAGGAATTGCTTTGGATGACATCATTACATGCCGTATACATAAACAACCAAAACCAAAGCGGTATGACATGCATAGCACTAGATAGACTCACAATAGCTGATGTGATCAGTACACTCTCTTACACACACACACTTGCATACAAATGTGGACACATGACAAAAAAACATTTGACAACAAATCACATGACATTTTTTGGTCAAGTGTTAAAATGGAACCTCAAAAATGACTCTTTGCTTAGAAGATAGGAGGGACAGATAGTGGACGATATAGGCACGGTGCTTTTAAATATGACAACAGGTTTTTTGTATTGTTTTAATTACCTTAACCAGACTGCTAAAAGGCTATTTTTACTATGATATGATATAATATCTTATAATATTTGTTAAGATGCACTGCCTTGTGGCGACAGAAAAGCAACAACCTAGGAAAGGCAAGGTATACAGAAGAGCATCTCTGAACACATGTTAAACCTTGAAGTAGATGGGTGATAGCAGCAGAAGACCACACCAGGTGCCACGCCTGTCAGCTAAAAGCTAGCAGGAGGGGCACCTTACAGTTTGCATGAGCTCAAAATTGGAAACTGGAAAATAGAAGATCATAAAAATGTTGCCTGATCTGATGAGACTGTCTCTGTTGCAACATTTGGATTGCTGGGTCAGAATTTGATGTGAACAACATAAAGCATGGATCCATCCTGCCTTGTACCAAAGGCTCAGGGTGCTGGTGGTATAATGGCATGGTGGAAAATTTTCTTGGCACAGTTGGGCCTCCTAATATCAACTGAATATAGCTGAGCATCTTTTAAATACCACAACCTACCTATAAATACATTATACTACCTACAATAGTACTGATGCTGACTACGTTCATCCCTTTATGACCACATATTTGATTGGCTGCTTCCGGCAGGATAATGCACCATGTCACAAAGTTTAAATCATCATGAACTCATTATTATTATTATTATTATTATTATTATTAACTAGTTTTTTGTGTATATACCTAAGTGCATAAACAAAGATGGGTTAATGTGAAGATATAAATTATTAGTTAGTAAAGACCAGTTGCATAATTCATCTTTATGTGGTCGATAACTATCTGGTTTCATAATGGGTAGTTATGCAAGCACAGGCCTTAAAAAAATCAATCAGTGTTAATAGAGTTCTTATTATCCCACTGCAGCAAAGATTCTAATTATCAAAACCTCAAAGCACGCGAGTGTGATCTTACTTGCATGTTGGTATACGTGTGTGTCTAACACGTCTACGCATGTCTATATCGACACACCGCAAACCCTCCTGTCTCGACGTGGCATGATGCTGAAAGCATACATGTGTACATCTGAAAAATTAGATTTCTTTATGTGATTCAATTGTGTCTGATCCCAAAGTTAATAAGTTAAATATCTGCAGGCTTCTAATAACCACATACCTGTCATACCCAAACCACATCTTCTAGGTTTATTAACTCTCTGTATTACTCTTAGGGCTACTAGCTGTAGTATAAAAAAGGACAGTTGTAATTTTAATTATCCTTAATTGCTACAATTCTAATACAATAAACTTAACAAAATGTAGCACACCGCATTATGTAGAAACAGAAGTGCAAAGCTCTCATATTAAAAGGCAAAGCCCAGTTCCCTGTGCTCATCAACTCGACTCAGCATGTCAATTTCCAACACAGAGCAATAAACACTGGGGAGGATTTTCAATCAGTCTGTAATAGACAAACTCCATCAGGAGTGTAGCAGAATCGCAGGTGAAGACAGAGCCAGTTTTGCGTTACGAGTTATACGTAGTCCTGCTAAATAAATTGCTGGTATTTGACCCTGATTTGGTCAAAGAATACCTGAAACTCAACTAAACAGTTTCCAAATGTATGAATACAACCTACATTAAAAAAAACAGTAAAGGGACTATATAATATCAACATATTTGTCTTTTAAATCCTTTCTGATCACATCTGTATTAGAATTCAACCAACATGTGGTTTTGTCTACATCACACATGCAGGTACTTTCCTGTCAGGCACACATAAAGAATAAAAATCGTGAGGCGTCAGTGGAATGTAGAATATATGAAAATGAGAGAAATAAAATGAAAGGCTGTCAAAGATATCTATCCAACACTCAGGCTTATAAAAAAGTACTTCTGCTTTTGACAACTTCATTTGCTGAGGCGGACAGCATTATCTTCAACAAACCAAAATGAATAGACCTTGATATGGTGATATAACTACGCTATAAAATTCACTTTTACATACAGACTAGTCAAACAGAGACACAATAACACAAGCATATGTTCTCATATTTTATTAACATCACATACACCACTAGCTGCAAATGTTATAAACTGCTTGTGTTCAATTACCTCCATCCACATTTAGCCATACTCCTCAAGCTGTTCATCCAGCTCTTGGCATCATCCTGTCTCACAGTGTTAGATTTGATGCAGACATTATAAACAAAGTCAATTTATTTGAAAGAGGCAATTTATTTATTTATTATTTATTATTATGCAAGAAAATCCAACCATCAGTGTCAGACCTGATGGAAAGGCAAAAAACCCATGAATACCCATGAAGTTTATTTATATGAAGTCAGATGCTTAATAGTTAGTGTTAGTGCCCAAAGACAATTAACAATATCATTAACAATATTATAGTACACAATATCATAATGCAGGATGATATAACTAAAGCCTCAAATATTATAATTATTGTGATCGATATTTTAATTGCACAATCCCAATTCTAAACTGGAGGGAAAAATATTATCTCATTTTGAATTTGATGGCTGCAGCACATCTGTGGAAGGCTGGAAAAGTAAGTGGTACTAAAAAGAAACGGCTGGAGGGACACTTTGAACATTTAGCATCTAATTAGATTAATTGGCAACAGGTGAGTAACATTAAAATGCTCTTTTTATACCCAGTAGAGAGGCAGAGCTTCTTAGAAAGAAAAATCGCAGGAAAAAATAAAAATTGTTGGTCACTGTAAAATTGTGAAGTGAATATTTCATCTACAGTACAGAATTAAAAGAATCTGGAGAAATCTCTGTGCAGTGGACAAGACCAATAATCAATAGGATAATAATATAAAAAAAACAGGCATAGTTATGTCCTGGAAATAACTGCATGGGCTCAGAAGTCATTGTCTGTGAATCACTGTTTGCCATGACATCTACAAGTGTAGCCCATGTAAAATGGACTGAGGCAAAGCAGAAACTGTTCTGTGATCAGATTAATAAAAATTAGTTTTCTTTCTTTTGGAAAACTGCATCCACCAGATGAAAGAGGAGAGGGACCAGGTTTTTTACAATATCAGTCCTCAGTTAAAAAAGCATGCATCTCTGATGGTATCTGGGTGCATTACTGCCTATGAAATTGCCACCATCAATGCTGAAAGGTACATATAGCAACATATACTAGATGACGTGTTTTTTGAGGCAAATTCTTGCCTGAAAAAACTTTCAGAATACGCAAATACGCAAACAACCAAACACATGACCACATACATACAGTAGATACCTGCATCTATTACAATAGCATGGCTTCATAGTAGAAAATGACCTTTTTTCCTGTTTCTCCGCCTTTGCTTTACATTGAGTTTTTTCCACTGTACTGTGAATAAAATACAGGTGTATGAGATTTGCAAATCATTGCATTCTGTTTTTATTCACATTATACACACTGTCCTAGCTTTTTGGGAATTGGGATTATAACTCATTACAGCTGTCTAAACAGCACTGCCTTATAAGTAAGTGCAGTGTTTTGTTATATATATGAATATATATTTCTTATACATAGTATGCATATATTTAAGTAGCCATAGTTTTCAGGGTTTTCCCTTAGGTAATAGAACCTGGTACCAGGTACTTTTTCAGTACCTACTTGCCCAGTGTTCCAAGTGATCCAAGCAGGTACTAAAATATGACGTTGTCAGACTGCACGCCACCAATTGGCTGGTCAGTAAGGTTACTCGATGAGTCATGAGAGCATCTCGTTTATAAAATTCAGAATTGCCATTTTTCAACCAGAGACATAGCAGCAGGTATCGCGTTGCCTTGACATCTACCTTTGTTGTAGGGTTTGTTTTACATACTAATTACATCACGGGACAACAACAATGTACATTAGGTAGTAAACCCTGTTAAGTCGTGGTGATCCATGGTGAGTTGATCCAACTAGGTACTAATACAAAAGGTTCTTTTGATTTAAGCAGAGCAGGGCTGAGCGCATAGCAGTAATCCACAACTTGTTGTTACAATAAACAAGATTATTTACATTCTCAGGAGTGGCCCCAACAGACTAAGAGACTTGGAGAGTATAATCCCAACCTAAGGTGGAGCAAGATAGAGGACAACTTAAAAACGTAACATGGACAGAGTAAAAAGCACATATGCATAAACAACACTGTCGGGAATATTTAGGAGATCTAAGCATGCTGCACTTAAATATGTAAAAGGAGAATTGGAGATGCAATACCAAGAAAAGAACAAACAGCTGACCCAAATTTCTAAGAAATTAGCAGTTGGTTAAATAGTATGATTCAGGGCGTGCACATCAGAAAGAAATGTATTTAGGTTTGAAAACAGAGTTCGAGAAATATATAAACTTCAGCTGGAAACTAGCTAATAGAAACTCAATAATGCATGATATTAGAATGTTTCTATGTCTTACATAAGCTTGGAGTGAACACTTTAAAATAAGATTGAAAAAAAAAAATATATAGATGCATGCTTCATGGAGAAATCAAAAATATGCACCGTTTGCCTTCTCTCACCGAGTAGAATCATTGTCGTTTGACTCATCATGAGAGGCAGAGAGCCTTAGCCTGAAGCACCCCCTCCTCTCTACATCCCTAATGTCTACCATTAAGCCTGTTTTGACAGAAGATTACGTGGCGCCTTTCTTTTAACTGTAGGAGGCCGTCCACCCACTCTGCTCTTGTGGCAGTACAGAAGAATGTGAAGGTTGACCAGAAACATTATTCTCATTATTCTTTAATGGAAATCATAGTCACAGCCACATATGTGGAAAAAACCCTGCAAAGTCTCACTTCACTTTTTATGGTTTGACATCGTCCACATTTTGAAGAAGGCATTAATAAAATCGCATTGCTGGAAAATTTCAATTTCGAATGTCTCTTGTCTTCACTGGCAAACAAAGCAGAAAATATGGTCAAACTGAAGGACAAGAAAATCCATGAAAACCCCATTCTGCAACTCAAAGATTTACCCCCCACCAGACACTAATTATGGCCAAAAGGATACTCACAATTATTTTAATCAATATTGAGATCACTACTGTTTCTCACAACCTTACCTTGATTTTAGTGACAAAACTGTTTTTAATGGACTGTCATTTGACTGCTGCTTTCACATCCATGTTGTTCTACATTCTTACTACAGCAAAATAAAATTGGTCCTCCAAATTCACCTAAATTCAGTGCATCTCTAAAAAATAAAGAAAAAGAAAAATCGCTCAGCTTTCCCATTAACCTTGTTCTACATTCCCGTTTATTAAGTCCCTCACAAAATAGAAAGTGTTTCACTTCGTACCTGCATAATGGATGTGAAGAAAAAATCCAGAGAAAAGTATTCAACATCTGTGAGATCCGTTTTTCCCTTCCATGTGATGTTTTGCATATTGTACAGTGGAGGTATTTCCAGTTAGAGTAAATCATTGCGTGAGGGGATAACATATCTTTGGTTGATCGGAAGTATTTGCTTTGAGAAAAAAGCTCTTTACCTTCTGCTGTTACAGACATTGGAATCGATGATTGTTGTATGCCCGACTGTGAAATGCATAAGTGGAAGAGGATGGATTGATGAATGGATGGATTTGTCTTATGATGTAGTGTTACTCATCCAGGAAACATCAAGCAGCATAGTTACAGTGCACAGTTTTGACTGGCACATGCAGGCACATCATCAGGCATAGTTTTAGGGTTTCTTTTGCTTTGCATTTTAATTGGCTCAGCAGGCATTTTTTTTAATATTACTTAATAATGTTCATTTAATTGTAGGAAAACAAAATTATGATCAAGATTCAAATTCGACTGTGCAGTCCTAGTCCTATCGTTCTTCACTATGGGGGCACGAGTATGAATGTGCCCCCATAGTGAAGCAGTGCAATTTTTCTGGATTACTTGCAGGAATTTGAAGGGATTAATCGTTTTATGAGTCTGCTGATCTCCAAGTGAGAGTTTATAACACTGAACTAACAGCTTTTTTTATTTTTGAGTGCAATTTGCTCTGTATGTAAATGAATATTAAAAAAAGAAAAGAAAAGAAAAGAAATTCTGTAATGTGTTTACACATAATTTGGGGAAAGCTCAACGTGCACTCCCACATTACTATAGACGAGCATGCCCACTGTATGTACTACATCTTTATCTTCAACTTCTCTTTGTTTTCAATACATTTCTTCTGCTTTTCTCTTCCTATTTATCTCCCTCATACCTCACACTGCTGAATCTTATTTGATTCATGGGAAAGTTGCTGCTCTTGTCTGTGTTCCAGCACCGTTATGCTCTCATAAAATTTGGCTTTGATTGATTACCTGCATTTCTTTATCCCTTCCTCCTTTTCTATCCCTCTCTGTAGTCCATTAGTTATGGTAATGTTGGGTTAAATACATCTTAACTTGCTGGTGATTGATTTACACTTCCACACCCATAAGCATCCCCTCCCTTTCTTCCCTCCTTTCCGGCACCCTCCCAGCACTGTAATGCATAACTTTTGAGGACAGATGCTGTTGGTGTTTGGAGCACTCAGGCTAAAAGGCGGGCATAGCTGACAGCTCCACTGTACAGCCTGCTGACAGAGCTCGAGCTGAGGGGTCAGATGATGAATCTGCTGTGTCACACAACTACACAGAACTAAGTGCAATGCTTCTGCCATCAAGACTCACATGGCGTATGTGACAGACACACAACATAGATCTATATATCTATATATATATAGCTTGCTTTATTTCTAAAGCAGAGCAAAAAACACACAAAAGACAGTCTTACTAGCTTATTAGAAATGATAGTTGCTGTTTGAGCATTGTCATAATATATGGTAAAATGCACTGCAGTCAACCTGCAGCATGCAGGTCTTAACTCACCATGTTTATAGTATTGATCAGATGAAACTGTCTTACTCAAAACACTTTGT
Organism: Diplotaxodon limnothrissa; assembly: GCF_057381915.1. Classification (NCBI taxonomy): domain Eukaryota; kingdom Metazoa; phylum Chordata; class Actinopteri; order Cichliformes; family Cichlidae; genus Diplotaxodon; species Diplotaxodon limnothrissa. The sequence continues at coordinate 29,246,669 of NC_140604.1, read as the reverse complement.
TATAACACTGAACTGAAATGGCAGTTTTGTTGTTTCATATTTGCAGCAGTCATTTGTAACTATAATTTTTTAGCTATTACTGTGGCTGGAAAATAACATTTTATTGGTTTTCTGCTTACATTTGTCCTGATCATGCAACAGTGCACTGGCCATAAATTAACATTTTTAATCAATCCAATTATACTTTTACTCTTCTTTTATTTCACTCATATTTTTCTTGTTCTTAGTCTGTTTTGCAGAGTTACAGACAATACAGGTAAGCTGTTATTTTTGAAAAAATTGCTAAAATTTACAACACTACACACAGCCACTTCATTAGGTACACCTGTTCAGTTACTCATTAACGCAAATACGCAAACAACCAAACACATGTCGATATGGTCAAGTGATTCTGAACATGTATTTTAGAAAGTGCTGATTAACACATATTTCACTGCACATATCTCTGGAATGGTCTGAAAAAGAAAAAAAAAATAATATAAATATGTTACCTAGATATCAACTTAAAGTAGGGACCACTTGTCACAAGATATGCAGAAGACCCTCTATGAATGCACAACACAGCTAACAATGAAGGAGATGGGCTACAGCAGCAGAAGACCTCACCTGGTATGCTTCCTGTCAGCTAAGAACAGGAAACGGAGGCTAAAACTTGTATGGGTTCACCAAAAAAGATAAACAGAACATTGAAAAAACATCTCCTGGTCTCATGAGTCTCAATTTCTGATGAAACATTCAGCTCTGAAAGCAAAAAATAATCCAAACTGGTACTAATAACGTGTAACTAATAAGGTGGCTGAAAAGTGTACAATTCATGAGCTCATGCTTTAACTCATATTTGATCGAACAAAAGTAAATAAAGATAAATAAACAATATGCCCAGCATAACTACATACTTTCAGGCAATAATATTTTAGCTTGAAAATTTAAAAAAAAAAAAAAAGATTGATGTATTTTCTCTTTTTAAGGACTAATATAAGTTTTTCTTGTGAGGAAGTTAATGGGCCTCAAAGACATTAAAGAGATGTCTACAACTTGAAAGTTTGTTACATTGAAAGAAGAGAAAGAAAATGCACGTCGACAGACAAACACACACAACATCCCATTCACACCCTTACAAAACACAGGCTCGTGCTCACATGCTGGGTGTTAATGTGAAAGCCTGAACACTTCAGGGACCCAGTGATCCCCAGATCCATCTCTGACCTGACAGCAGTCCTCCATTAGCCTCACACGCACACGCGCACACAAATGCCACAACAGAATGCACTCCTAAAATACTCTGTCAGAAACACACATGTGGCACACATACAGGATACATCTGAGCTGGAGAGCAGGGGTAAAGTCATACACAGAAGTCACAGAAACCAGACGTACAGCTGCTGAACCCAAAACATAGCACTTGGAGAAAAATATCTAAACAATTCCTTTGTGTAATTAAAATTCTCCAAATCATACAAGTAAGCACAAAAACAAAGGCACTTTAGAGAAAGCACATATTAACTAATGCAAATGTGACACGAGGTCGCCTCACCTGTCGCGATCCCCAGCTGTGATGTTATGAAGGTGATTAGCAGCTCCATCAGCACATGCCCTCAAGAGAGCTATAGAAAGAAAGATGCATATTTATCCAGTTTGTTTGAAATAAATGGTGCATATTTCTAAAATTTCCTCTAAAGGTGAAACAAGATTCTCTTCAAACCTTGATCAACACTACATGTGTGTTCGTAAAGTCTCTTATGGATCAGTAACCTGGATACAGTCACTTCAGGATTTCTTGAGTCAATTTTTATTTTACCATATACCATAACTTTAATTTTTTTCCATACGCCTCATTACCATAATTAAGAAATGTGCCATTATGAGTGCGAAAAATAAAATAATTAAGGAGCTTGTATATTTAGATACACTATCATTAGGAACCAGCTCACACGCGACATCTTTCCACTGTCACTTCTAATAAATGTAATTCACACTCGCTCTTTTTATCCCCGAAAAGTTTCCTTTCAAAACGTGTCAAGTGTTTTGTTTTTTTTTTCAAAAAACACATTTATACAAAAAGGGACTTATATAACATTAACAATGTGTTATTTTTAAGAAAGTACTTTGAACGCCAACATCAGCATTCCCAAGGTTTTTTGATAAATGGATTTACTTCAATCATTGCAGAAATGTACAAAGTTTGAATAAGGTCCAAATTTTTTAGAAAGAAACCACTTTCTCCCAATGAAAACATTACAAGCGGCGCATTCCACAGTGCCAGCAAAGCATTATGGTTAAAGCTATTTGACCCTTTAAAAGGGAAAGGCAGCGAAAGAGCACTTATCTTTTTAGCTTTAAGTAACACTCAAATGATGGGATTATTTGCCATTCTTAAAATATTATTCAAGTTGCACTAAATTAGATGCAAACCATTTGCAAATGTATGCTCTCTCTCTCTCTGCTTCTATTCTATTCAAATTTAACACGCAACCTATTTTTTAAGAGCCCTTTTCTGTTTAGGGCTGCCGTGTTCACACAAGGGAAAACTTCAAAGGATCAGCCAAAGTTTTACTTTCACCTTGTTTAAAACTAACTAAAGCCTGCACCACAGAGACGGGCAACACTCGTGCATTTTTATGTCTCTAAAGCTTTCTTTTCAAGAACTGTGTCCATTCCCCCAACCCAGTACTTTTCATACGCTTGATATAACTCTGTGTTGTGTTTGGAACACGGAACCCCCCCAAAGTTTACTTCTCATTTAATGTGAACTTAGAAAAGAAGACATTAGTCTAAATAAAGTGGTATTTAGCGTTTGAATATTACTTTGCATTCCTAGGTGTTTCATTATTAACTAAATAATGCTGAAAAGATGTTTGGCTGTGGTATAAAAAAAAAAGGAAAAAAACTCACACTCCTGGGGAAAGACGCACTGATTTTCACACATCATACATGCACATACTGAGTGAACTGTGACAAGAAATACAACAGATGTGCAACAGTGTCAACTTGAAATAGGTGCTAAAACCGACTTCCATTACTTTTACATATGGCACAACTTTTAACACATCAGCAGCACCGTGGCCTCTAAAAATACGTGAAGGACTTAACAATGTACATCACACCTACATACTGTAAATCACATTTAAACGTATGCTAAATTGGACGCAATTAGCGAGATAAAAGGAGAAGAATGATTATTCTCACATTCTGAGTCTAACTCTCCTCACCCTTAGCTCTTAAAAAGCGACAACGCAGATGCATTTGCACTGATGTAAATAAGACGCTTATACTGAAGGTACTGCTTTTATTCATAACCTCCACCACCTGCTGCCGATGTTTCACGTCAAGAAATGATTGGAATGTAAATGACTCATTATCTCTGACAGAGAGCAAAGGCTGAGAAACTTTTCAAATGACAACTCCTTGAAAAACAGAAACTTTCCTTTAAGACCGGTGACAGACTGTAAAGCTATCAGTCATTATCTGTGTATAAGTGTGTGCATACACACACAGACACTGAATAATTTTCAGACTTCACACAAATTTGAGAACAGTAACTTCTGTCTGTCAGTTGTTTTTTTTGCAGCTCTGTCTATATTGCGCTCCATTTAAGCGTACAAACACATGTGGTTACAATAAATCTAAAAGCCTTACCAACAGCAGAAAAATGTTTCAAAATGATGTATTGTCATTTGTAGCAATGATTATTACATGCAATAGCGTGGCTATATTTATTTTACTTGTAGTGATCCGGTAATCTCGACACATTCTTTCTAAGTTGTAAGAAAAAGAGCTGCCAGTAGTCACTCAGTAACACTTTAGAGCCGGAGACTTCTCCTAGACAATGCTTGTTTAGATGTGCAGTACTTCCAGTACTGTCTAAAAGTCCATTTTAACTTTACATGACTTCCATCCATCCATCTTCATCCGCTTTGTCCAGGGCCGGGTCGCGGGGGCAGCAGCCTAAGCAAAGAGGCCCAGACCTCCCTCTCCCCAGCCACCTCCTCCAGCTTATCCGGGGGAATACCAAGGCGTTCCCAGGCCAGCCGAGAGATATAATCTCTCCAGCGTGTCCTGGGTCTGCCCCGGGGCCTCCTCCCGGTGGGACATGCCTGGAACACCTCACCCAGGAGGCGCCCAGGGGGCATCCTTGTCAGATGCCCGAACCACCTCAGCTGGCTCCTTTCGATGTGGAGCAGCAGCTGCTCTACTCTGAGCCCCTCCCGGATGGCCGAACTTCTCACCCTATCTCTAAGGGAGAGGCCAGCCACCCTTCGGAGGAAGCTCATTTCTGCCGCTTGTATCCGCGATCTCGTTCTTTCGGTCACTACCCACAGCTCGTGGCCATAGGTGAGGGTAGGGATGTAGATCGACTGGTAAATTGAGAGCTTCGCTTTTACACTCAGCTCCCTCTTCACCACGACGGACCGGTGCAGCGTCCGCATTACTGCAGCCCCAATCCGTCTGTCGATCTCCGGCTCCCTTCTCCCATCACTCGCGAACAAGACCCCGAGATACTTGAACTCCTCCACTTGGGGCAGGAACTCATCCCCGACCCGGAGTGGGCATTCCACCCTTTTCCGGCTGAGAACCATGGCCTCAGATTTGGAGGTGCTGATCCTCATTCCCGCTGCTTCACACTCAGCTGCGAACCGTTCCAGTGCGAGCTGGAGGCCCTCACCCGATGAAGCCAACAGAACCACATCATCTGCAAAAATCAGAGATGAGATTCTGAGGCCACCAAAGCGAAAGCCCTCCGCCACTTGGCTGCGCCTAGAAATCCTGTCCATAAAAATTATGAACAGAACCGGAGACAAAGGGCAGCCCTGGCGGAGCCCATCACCCACCAGGAACGAGTCCGACTTATTGCCGGCAATGCGAACCAAGCTCTTGCAACGGTTGTATAGGGATCGAATGGCCCGTAGCAATGGGCCAGACACCCCATATTCCCGCAACACCTCCCACAGGACACCCCGAGGGACACGGTCGAATGCCTTCTCCAAGTCCACAAAACACATGTAGACTGGTTGGGCAAACTCCCATGCACCCTCAAGTATCCTGGAGAGGATAAAGAGCTGGTCCAGTGTTCCGCGACCAGGACGAAAACCGCATTGTTCCTCCTGTATCCGAGGTTCGACTAACGGACGCACTCTCCTTTCCAGCACCCTGGCATAGACTTTCCCAGGGAGGCTGAGGAGTGTGAGCCCCCTGTAGTTGGAACACACCCTCCGGTCCCCTTTCTTAAAGATGGGGACCACCACCCCGGTCTGCCAGTCCACAGGTACTGCCCCTGATCTCCACGCAACATTGCAGAGGCGTGTCAACCAGGACAGCCCTACAACGTCCAGAGCCTTCAGGAACTCGGGGCGGACCTCATCAACACCAGGGGTTCTGCCACCAAGGAGTTGTTTAACTGCCTCAGTGACCTCGCCCCCGGAAATTGGCGGGTCATTCCCCTCATCCCCAGACTCTGCTTCCTCCTCGGAAGACGTGTCAGTGGGATTAAGGAGGTCCTCGAAGTATTCCTTCCACCGCCTGACAATTTTCTCAGTCGACGTCAGCAGCGCTCCGCCAGCACTATACACAGTGCAGGTAGAGCACCGCTTTCCCCTCCTGAGACGTCTGACGGTTTGCCAGAATCTCTTCGAGGCAGTCCGAAAGTCTTTTTCCATGGCCTCTCCGAACTCCTCCCACACCCGAGTTTTTGCTTCAGCCACTGCCCGAGCCGCATTCCGCTTGGCCTGTCAATACCTGTCGGCTGCCTCCGGAGTCCCACAGGCTAACCAAGCCCGATAGGACTCCTTCTTCAGCCTGGTGGCTCCCTTCACCTCTGGTGTCCACCATTTGGTTCGGGGATTACCACCACGGCAGGCACCAACCACCTTGCGGCCGCAGCTCAATGCAGCAGCTTCGGCAATGGAGACGCTGAACATGGTCCATTCGGACTCAATGTCCCCAGTCTCCCTCGGAATGCTGTTGAAGCTCTGCCGGAGGTGTGCGTTGAAGATCTCGCGGACTGGGGCCTCTGCTAGACGTTCCCAGCACACCCTCACTACGCGTTTAGGTGCACCAGGTCTGTCCAGCGTCTTCCCCCGCCACCTGATCCAACTCACCACCAGGTGGTGATCAGTTGACAGCTCAGCCCCTCTCTTTACCCGAGTGTCCAGAACATATGGTCGCAGATCTGCTGATACGATTACAAAATCGATCATCGACCTACGGCCTAGAGCGTCCTGGTGCCACGTGCACTTATGGACACTCTTATGTTCGAACAGGGTGTTCGTTATGGCCAAACTGTGATTAGCACAGAAGTCCAATAACAGAGCACCGCTCGGGTTCAGATCAGGGAGGCCGTTCCTCCCAATCACGCCCCTCCAGGTCTCGCTGTCGTTACCCACGTGAGCATTGAAGTCTCCCAGCAGGACAACAGAGTCTCCAGGTGGAGCACCCTCCAGCACCCCAGCACCCCCCCCCAGGGACTCTAAGAAGGCTGGGTACTCTGAACTGCCACTCGGCGCATAAGCGCAGATGACAGTCAGGACCCGTTCCCCGACCCTAAGGCGCAGGGAACAAACCCTCTCGTCCACCGGGAAAAACCCCAACGTACCGGCAGCAAGCCGAGGGGATATTAGGATACCCACCCCAGCCCGCCGCCTCTCACCAGGGGCAACTCCAGACTGAGACAGAGTCCAGCCCCTCTCCAGGAGACTGGTTCCAGAGCCCAAGCCATGTGTAGAGGTGAGCCCGACTATATCTAGCCGGTACCTCTCAACCTCACGCACTAACTCAGGCTCCTTCCCCACCAGAGAGGTGACATTCCATGTCCCTATTGCTAGTCTTGGCAGCCGGGGGTCAGTCCTCCAGGGCCTCCGCTCCTGGCCGCCACCCGGCACACAATGCACCCGACCCCTATGGCGCCTCCTGCGGGTGGTGGGCCTGCAGGAGGATGGGCCCATGTCTCCTCTTCGGGCTGTGCCCGGCCGGGCCCCATGGACTAAGGCCCGGCCACCAGACGCTCGCCCTCGGGCACCCTCCCCGGGCCTGGCTCCAGGGCGGGGCCCCGGTAACCCTATCCCGGGCAGGGTAAACTGTTCCCTCGGTGTGCTTTTCATAAGGGTCTTATGAATCGCTCTTTGTCTGGTCCCTCACCCAGGGCCAATTTGCCATGGGAGACCCTACCAGGGGGCAAAAGCCCCCAGACAACATAGCCCCTGGGATCCCTGTGACACACAAACCCCTCCACCACGATAAGGTAGCGATTCAAGGAGGGGCTTTACATGACTTTAAAATGCAAATAGAAAATCTTATAAAAGATTGTTTTTACAACCTCCTGCCTGACTTAAAATAAGGACAGTTTACAGCGATGAGTTAAAAAAAAAAGCAATCTCATAAAATAATAATAATTGAGCAGTGGTGTAACAGCACAAAACCAAAAGCTATGTATTTGTTAAGCAAGCAAGAAACTACCTGTTCTTAACAAGTGTTAGCATGACTCTGCTCAATAGGCGACCAATTAATTTGTTATATTTACAGTTTATTTCGAGTAAATGGGTTAAGAATTAACATTTTGCTGCAAATACAATGATTTCTTGGTGAATGATCATCTTGCAAGAGGTGTTTGCAGACACACAGACAGTGATTTGGTGTATTATAGTGAGAATTTTTGCATGTTAAATGTCAACTGTTACGGTCCTTTTCTTGTGTTGCAGGTCTGCCTCATGAGCCACAGCTGAGGTGTGTTCCAGCTCGTCAGCCACGGCATATAGTCTGCCATCCTAAACTGCCACAGCCCTGCCACTTTCCCCATTTTTGCCAGAGCTGTGAGCTGTAGTGTTTTGGGCAGCGGGCCTTAGTGCGTATGGGTGTGAGAACTTAAACTCTGTGAACTTTGGTTTTCTTTCTTTTATTGTAAGCAAAGGTGTGCCCTTATTGTGTTAATTAGTTCATCCTTGTGGAAGCAGGTAGGGGTTCTCTGCCATTTTTGTTTCAACTGTTTTCTCCTGTTTCTGGTTAGACAGGGAGCTCAGCCATTGTATTTTGTTTTGGTTAGTGAGTACTTGGTTTGATTTTTAGCTAAAGGGGGTGTTTTGTTTGTTGTTTTGGCCTTGGAGACCCTGAAGAAAAGAGCTTCCTTGTGTTCATTTTTACTGTAGTAGTTTTGGGCAATAAATCACGTTTAAATGACATCTATTCTCCAGTAGTTCATGTGTTCTCTTTCACTTTGTGTTACCCCTCACTCCAGTCAACACTTCGTTTTTAAGTGGGGCGTAACATAAGTGGGGGCTCGTCCGGGATTATTTTGGTTATGGCACAGTTTAGCCTGGGTGATTTTATAGCTAAGCCTGCATTGGACCAGCTTGATGCATGTAGGAAGGAGGATTTATGTGCCGTTGCCACGCATTATGAAATCCCTGTGGCTAAGTCCATGAAGAAGAGCGAGTTAAAGACTCTTGTTGTCAGTGGGTTTGTTGGGAAAGGTGTGTTCCCCTTTAGTCGTGGACTCGGGGGATGCCGCGTCAGACCTCGAAACCTCTGATCAGCCTGAGGTTTGCGCTGGGGAGGGGGCGGGGACACCTACGGTGGTCAAACCAGGTGAGGGAAAGCCACCAGCCTCTCTTCCACAGTTTGAGCCCTTCTCTGTCGAATCCAGTAATCCCAGTGTTAGTGCACGCGTAAAGGTACGTTTGGCTCGTCTTGAACTTGAGGCCAAAGCAAGGGAACGTAAGGATGAGCTTGAGTTCAAGCTAAAGTGTCGGCAGCTACAAGCTGAGACATCTATTAGGTTGCGTCAGCTGTAGTTGCAAGCTAACAAATTGTCTCCTGAGCCTTCTGCTCCACATTCAGTGAAGGATGAAGATAACAATAGTAATCCTTCAGATAATTCTCCCCCTGCTCCTGCACCTCCGACATTTGATGTAGGCAAAAACATTGCCCTAGTTCCACCATTCAGGGAGACTGAGGTGGAGGCCTTTTTTAATGCGTTTGAGCGCATTGCTATGGCTTTACATTGGCCCAAGGAGGTTTGGCCCCTTTTGCTTCAGTGCAAATTAATTGGTAAGGCACAGGAAGTATGCGCAGCTCTTACTATCGAGGACAGTCTTGTGTACAACAATGTCAAAAGCGCTATACTCAGAGCCTATGAGTTGGTGCCTGAAGCCTACAGGCAGCGTTTCAGGACCCTGAGGAAATCCACTGCTCAAACATTCCTTGAGTTTGCAAGGGGAAAAGGTGGTGTCAAGCAAGCAAAGTGTCAGAGTTTAACGCATTGCGTAAACTGGTATTGTTGGAGGAATTCAAAAACTGTGTTCCTGACCGTACAGTGCTGTACCTGAATGAACAAAAAGTTGCCACTTTGCAGGAGGCAGCTGTCTTGGCAGAAGAATTTGCTTTGACGCACAAAAGCGTGTTTGTGGGTAAATCTGAATCACACTATCATGAACAAATGAAAAAGGACACAAAGCCGCACCCTCAACAACCTAGGGGTTCCTCGGGTTCCAAGTCTGATAGACAATGTTTTTACTGTCACAAAGTGGGGCATATAGTTTCTGAGTGTTTGGCTCTTAAACGTAAACAAGTGCCCCAGCAATTAAAACAAGCTAAAGGGGTTGGCCTAGTCAAGTCGCTGAACTCCCCCTCTCATGTGACCATTAGTGAACCTGATAAGTGTTTTAAACCCTTCATTTTCAATGGTTTTGTCTCCTTAACAGGGTTTCCTGGGGATCAAAAGCCCGTGAGAATACTGAGGGACACGGGTGGTTCACAATCATTTCTATTGGCCGACGTTTTGCCAGTCAGTGAGGAGTCATCTTGTAACGCGAGTACGATAGTGCAAGGTATTGGGATGGCCTACATACCTGCACCATTACATTGTGTTCATGTGCAGTCGGAGTTAGCCTCTGGTTTTTTCAAGGTTGCAGTGAGAAACTCATTTCCTATTCAGGGTGTTGAGTTTATAATGGGAAATGATATTGCTGGGGACAAAGTACTCCCTGTTCCTGAAGTGGTGGATAAACCCAGCTGTATCCCAGAAGAGGATGAGCTGTTGAAATCCCACCCTGATGTGTTTTCTGTCAGTGTTCTTAGCAAGTCGCAAGCTCGTAAGCTGGAGGAAGTGAACCTGAGTGAGACTGTTCTTGGATCTGTTCTAACTGGGGACAGAGAGCTGGCTGCTAGCCCTTCTAAACCAGCACTCGATGAACAGGGTCTGGCTACTCTGTCTGAGGTTCTTCCTTTGCCAGTCTCATGTGAGTGTTTGAGCCATGCTCAGGAAAATGATGAGTCACTCGCTAAGTGTTTTAAAGAGGTAAGTGAGTTAACAAACAATAAAAAGGCACACAGGTTTTATCTTGAGGATGGGTTACTGCTAAGGAAATGGGTCTCAAGACCTGCATTACAGCAGGAAGGAGGTGATGAGGGTTGGGGGGTGGTACGCCAAATAGTCATTCCTAGGGATTACCGGGGTGGCATGTTGCAGCTTGCGCATGAACACCCATGGTCAGGTCATTTAGAAATCACTAAAACCTATGACCGCATTCTTCAGCACTTTTTCTGGCCAGATCTAAAGAAAGATGTTGCCAAGTTCTGCAAAACTTGCCAATTTTGCCAAATTGTGGGTAAACCTAATCAGACGGTGCCACCTGCTCCTCTTAAACCCATCCCGGTAGTTGGGGAGCCTTTTGAGCGTGTTTTAGTGGACTGTGTGGGTCCTCTACCCAGAACAAAAACGGGTAATCAGTTCCTCTTGACAATCATGTGTGCCACAACCCGTTTTCCTGAAGCCATACCACTTCAAAAAATCACCGCTCCCACTGTGATTAAGGCTCTACTTAAATTCTTTTCAACATTTGGTCTGCCTAGAGTTGTTCAGACCAACCAAGGCAGCAATTTGCCATTGGCCAGAGGGGCCGATGGCGCGATATGGCAGCCTCGCTTCTGTCAGTCTGCCCCAGGGCAGCTGTGGCTACAACCGTAGCTTGCCTCCACCAGTGTGTGAATGTGAGAGTGAATGAATAGTGGCATTGTAAAGCGCTTTGGGTGCCTTGAAAAGCGCTATATAAATCCAATCCATTATTATTATTATTATTATCATTATTATAATTTCCAGTCAAAACTGTTCAAGCAGACATTACAATCACTGGGTATCAAATACATCCCTTCCAGCCCTTACCATCCCCAGTCAGAAGGTGCACTAGAAAGATGGCACCAGACCATAAAGTTGATGATGCGAAAATATTGTCTGGTGACTGACAAGAACTGGGATGAGGGACTGCCATTCCTACTGTTTGCAGCTCGTGAAGCAAAACTGGAGTCCCTTGGTTTCAGCCCTGCTGAACTAGTTTTGGGGCATAGTGTGAGAGGGCCACTAAAAACTCTGACAGAACAGTTTTTATCTGATGTGCAGCCGCAATCAAATGTGCTTGAGTTTGTCACGCAGTGTCGGGAACGTTTGTACCATGCTTGTGCAATAGCTAAGAAGTCTCTGTCAGCAGCCCAAGGGAAAATGAAGCGGCAGTATGACAGGAAGGCAGTGCAGCGTTCTTTTAAACCTGGTGATCAGGTACTCATGTTGGTGCCCACATCTGGTCCATCTCTGTCAGCCCAATTTGCGGGACCATATGTGGTAGAGAGCAAAGTCAATGACACAGACTACATTGTTTGCAGTCCAGATAGAAGGCGTAAAACATGGCTCTGCCATATAAATATGCTGAAACTGTTTCACTCTCGGGAAGACGATCGCGAGGGCTCCATCTCACTCATTTCTGTGCCCATAAACCATGATGATGGTTTGGTGAAGGGTAGTGAAGGTCAGCAGAGTGGCAGGCTCGCAAACTCAGAGGTTCTTGGTGCCTTAGACACGTACCTCTCCTATCTTCCTCATGACAAGAAAGACGACGTGAAAAATCTGATCCAAGCGCACCCTAGTCTGTTTGGGGATGTACCGTCTAGAACCCTAGTGTTAAAGCACGACATTGACGTGGGTGATGCGTGCCCTATTAAGCAACACGCATACCGGTGCCCCCCACTCAAGAGGGAATTAATGAAAAAAGAGGTACAGTACCTGCTTGAAAATGGTTTGGCGATACCTAGCCATAGCTCTTGGAGCTCTCCATGTCTGCTGACACCAAAGTCAGATGGTTCTCCACGTTTTTGTACTGATTTTAGGAGGGTATATGCAGTCACAGTCCCTGACTTATACCCGTTGCCTCGCATGGAAGACTGCATAGACAGTATTGGAGCCGCCACCTACATAACAAAGCTAGATCTGTTAAAAGGGTACTGGCAGGTTCCTCTAACTAGCAGAGCCTCTGATATTTCAGCATTTGTTACTCCAGACCATTTCTTGCAGTACACAGTGATGGCGTTTGGCATGAGGAATGCACCAGCCACTTTCCAACGACTTATGAACTTTGTGTTAGCGGACATTAACAGTTGTAATGTGTATTTGGATGACATTGTGGTATATTCTTCTTGCTGGACTGACCATGTGAGTACTCTGAGGGATGTTTTTGCTCGTTTAACAAAACAGTGAAGAAGGCCCAGCAGCGCCTCTTCTTTCTCAGGAGACTGAAAAGATTCGGCATGAGCCCCCGCATCCTCAGGACCTTCTATCACTGTGCCATTGAGAGCATCCTCACTGGATGCATCACCACCTGGTATGGCAACAGCACCGCCTACAACTGCAAAGCTCTCCAGCGAGTAGTGCGGTGCTCTGAACGGATAATTGGAGGTGAGCTTCCCTCCCTCCAAGACATCTACAGGAAGCGGTGCCTGAGGAAAGCGGGGAGGATCATCAAGGACTCCAGTCACCCCAGCCATAAACTGTTCAGACTGCTTCCATCAGGAAGGAGGTTCTGCAGCATCCGGTCCCGTACCAGCAGACTGAGAGACAGCTTTTTCCATCAGGCCATCAGACTGCTGAACACGTCATAGACACCTCAGCTTCACTACTGGAACTTCAACATTATGCACTCCACACTGTATATAAATGCCACTTGTTTTGCACATATTCAACTCTGTATATTTTATATATTTTATTATTATTATTATTATTATTATTATTATTTTATTTTTTTACTATTTAATTTGTAAAAATGTGTACACACACACACACACACACACACACACACACACACACACACACGTAGGAAAATATTTAGTATACACATCCAGAAATGCATACACTATTATATATTGTACATATATTTATTAGTTTCAGGTTGGCCATTCTTGTATTTTGCTCGTTTGTGTTGTTGTGTTTGCACATCTCTGTTGCTTGTGGGGCTCGCACACAAGAATTTCACTCGCATGTGCTGTGCCAGTGTGCCTGCACATGTGATGTGACAATAAAAAGTGATTTGATTTGTGATTTGATTTAACCCAGGCTTCCCTAACTCTGAACCTGGCAAAGTGTAAATTTGCCAAGGCGGTAGTGACATACGTCGGAAAACAAGTAGGACATGGCCAGGTGCGCCCCGTGAATGCAAAAGTGGAGGCCGTACTGAGCTACCCGGTGCCCACCACAAGACGGGAGCTCAGGCGCTTCCTGGGTCTAGTGGGCTACTACCGATGTTTCTGCCGGAACTTTTCGACAGTAGTGGCTCCCCTGACTCATCTGTGCAGTCCAAAGGAACCCTTCGTATGGACTGCTGAGTGCCAACATGCATTTGACTGTGCAAAGTCTCTCCTTTGCAGTGCCCCTGTACTGGCTGCTCCGGACTTCAGCAAGGCCTTCAAGCTGGAAGTGGACGCAAGCGCTACCGGCGCTGGAGCAGTACTGTTACAGGATGGAGTTGATGGCATCAGTCACCCGGTTTCCTACTTCTCAGCTAAGTTCAAGCCTCATCAACTCAACTATTCCACCATTGAGAAGGAAACCCTGGCCATGTTGCTTGCTCTGCAGCATTTTGACGTGTACGTGGGGTCAACCACCACCCCTGTCATGGTTTATACTGACCATAACCCTCTGGTATTCCTAAAGCACATGTACAATCACAACCAAAGATTGATGGGATGGGCGTTGCTTGCTCAGGAGTACAACATAGACATCTGACATCAGAGAGGTATGGACAACGTGGTGGCTGATGCACTGTCAGGGACCCAGTATTAACCCCAGTAACGGACTTGGTGGCAGTTGTTAAAAGTGTCTGTTTACTGTATGTGATATTTTATGTGGGGGGGTGTTACGGTCGCTGACCTCTAGTGGCTCTCCCTCTGCAGAAGAGGGGTTTTTTTCTCCTTTTCTTGTGTTGCAGGTCTGCCTCATGAGTCACAGCTGAGGTGTGTTCCAGCTCGTCAGCCACGGCATATAGTCTGCCATCCTAAACTGCCACAGCCCTGCCACTTTCCCCATTTTTGTCAGAGCTGTGAGCTGTAGTGTTTTGGGCAGCGGGCCTTAGTGTGTATGGGTGTGAGAACTTAAACTCTGTGAACTTTGGTTTTCTTTCTTTTATTGTAAGCAAAGGTGTGCCCTTATTGTGTTAATTAGTTCATCCTTGTGGAAGCAGGTAGGGGTTCTCTGCCATTTTTGTTTCAACTGTTTTCTCCTGTTTTTGGTTAGACAGGGAGCTCAGCCATTGTATTTTGTTTTGGTTAGTGAGTACTTTGTTTGATTTTTAGCTAAAGGGGGTGTTTTGTTTGTTGTTTTGGCCTTGGAGACCCTGAAGAAAAGAGCTTCCCTGTGTTCATTTTTACTGTAGTAGTTTTGGGCAATAAATCACGTTTAAATGACATCTATTCTCCAGTAGTTCATGTGTTCTCTTTCACTTTGTGTTACCCCTCACTCCAGTCAACACTTCGTTTTTAAGTGGGGCGTAACATCAACTGATGTAGAGGCCTGAAATATATTCCTCCATAGCTTTGCCAGTGGTCAGAAAATTGCTTGAGAAGCATTTATTTGGTCAGACAGTCAGCTGACACGTGCCTGATAATCCCCATTTAAAGACATTTTATACATGATACAGTGTGGCCATGCTGAAGTAAACTGAATTAGCATCAGCTCTTAGGACCAGGTTGGACCAAATGCCTGTGACTCACTGGCTAATTTTCTATGGTTACTTGTATTTTTTTCCCTCTAAATTGTCACTGTGAAGGCCTTTGATTCATTTCTGCATGTCAAATACTCAGAAAGTGAGTTCTCCCGTTTTAACACTGCTATTCTTGACACAAATCCTTTAGAGTCAGAAATGTGCATACAACAGATTTCTCAATGTCCCATTTGTCTTCATCACAGTAAATGGCTCAAGTGGGTAAACCGAACTTGAGAAAGATTATCTCTCCATCTGTACTCTATCCGCAGGCAGTAAAATCTAATTACTGTTATTCTGTTGTTTGAAGAAGACCACAAATACAACAATTAACTCATCTTCTCCTTCACATCAGGGCATTTGAGCCTAACAAGCTCATTCACATACATACAAACACAGCAGCATAAAGGTTTTGGGAACCCAGAATTTATGTCACTGTTAAACTGATGTCCAAAAGGCATGATGTTAAATATTAAATATTACTTTCTACATTATTATTTTTATTTTGTATAATTTCAAAGGAAAGAGTGAAGGAGTGCTATGCTAAAGTTCGGGCAGAGTTCAAGCTTTCATAACTTTTACCAAGGTCTCAGACCTTTATTACTCTGTTAAGGCTATGGCTTAACAGAGTGTCCTTTTACCTTGTTCAAAAGCTAAAAGGACATAGGATGCAAATTTCAAAGTTATACATAGTGCTTAGACCTTGTCCTATCAATCAGCAGTCATGGGTTCCTCTAAGCAGCTGCCTAGCATTCTGAAAATAATTGATGCCCATAGAGAACAGACGAAAAATGGTTTTGGGGTAGCCACTTGCTCATTTAATAATCCAGTTAAGAAATAGAAATTAACAAGTATGTGGAGGTCATGCTAAGATCTATAAGAGAACTTTCCAAGAAAATTGTTCACAGGGTGAGCAGAATGGCAAATCACTTATTTCTCCAAAAGAGGCCTTGAAGAAGATTTTGAAGCCTCTGTAGTGGTGGTGTAACAATCCTAATGTATCTTGGAAACAGGGTCTGTGGACTGATAAAGTTATAACAGTTGTGTTTTTTCTATATTTTTGAAGCAGAAACACATTTGGATTTTAAAAAAAGGCTGAATAAGTTTGGTGGAAGCATATGGATAAATTGTCTAAGGAGCTTGGAAAGAAAAGCGACTGGACTTGTTTAAGTTGCTTGAAGATGTTTCATCTCTCATCCGAGAAGCTTCTTCAGTTCTGAGGGTCAAATGGTGGAGAGTCCCAGATTTAAACCCAGTGGGAGTTTCCCCCCAAAGAGGGACAAAGGACCCCCTGATGATCCTCTACCTAATCACATGAGCCGAGGTGTGAAACTGGGTGTGGGTCACAATCAGCCAGGGTTTCGGGTGAGCTCATTGTGAAACCTGGCCCCTCCCTATCATGTGATTTCCTGAGGTCAGATGGCCCAGGATGTGAGTGGGTGTTAAGGCGTCTGGGAAGGGTTCTCAAAACTGGATTATAGATGGCAGACAGTTGGTGTTGTAAACCACCGCCTCTGTTCAAAGATGGTCGCTCACAGTGGACATAGATGGCTTCTTTCACTCCTCTTTCAAACCATCTGTACTCTCTGTCCAAAATGTGAACATTGACATCCTCGAAAGAGTGTCCTTTATCCTTAAGATGCAGATGGACTGCTGAGTCTTGTCCTGTGGAGGTGGCTCTTCTATGTTTTGCCATACGCTTGTGAAGTGGCTGTTTGGTCTCTCCGATGTAGAGTTCTGGGCATTCCTCGCTGCACTACACAGCATACACCACATTGTTAAGTCTGTGTTTTGGAGTTTTGTCTTTGGGATGAACCAGTTTTTGTCTGAGCATGTTGCTGGGTCTGAAATGCACCGGGATGTCGTGCTTGGAGAAAACTCTCCTGAGTTTCTCTGATACACCGGCTACATAGGGGATAACAATTTTGTTGCGTCTGTCTTTCTTATCCTCCCTCGCTGGTGTCTGGTCTTCTTTTCTGTGCATCTTTGCTGACTTTATAAACGCCCAATTAGGATAACCGCATGTTTTGAGTGCTTCCTTTTGTTACGTTCCCCTGGGGGGGGGGGGGGGGGGGGGGGGGGGTGTCTAGGCGGTGAGGGGACCTCAGGCAGGAGGTAGTGGGACACGCCCACACAGGCACCCTCAGGAGAGAGAGAGGCCCTGCTAGGGCCGTAACACCCCCTCCCATAAATGCAAACCCATGGTTTGTCAAATTACCATAACCAAAAATGAGTCCATAACTGTTTCATGACGAATATTGCAGGCTTTCCACCTACCAAACCCCATAACAACGGTTAGGCATTTCCTGCGGAAACTGCCAATCCCATCTCAGTGGGTTCACAACATTGCCAGAGAGTGGCCCCAGACCCTCGAAACAGTGTCCCATGGGATAGCCAGGGCTTCGAACCTTCACGTGTGGAGAACCCAGCAGGCAGCTAGCAGGCTTCACTGAAACACAGACATGACTGTTAGCAAGGGGTGCAGGTCTGAATGGTGGTTTTAAACATGAACCGGAGAAAGGGTCAACCAGCGGCAGCTCAGGGTTAGTTGGCCTCGTACACTGATTACGGGGTGCTACTGAGCAACTGTGCTCCAGGTTTAGCCTTTTAGTAGGCCTGGCAGGCTTGTCAGTTTGAGAGCCACGACTGACTTTACTCAAAACAGGCCCCTTTCGTGTTGAGTGGGCTTTCTGTTTGAGTGCCAGTCTGACACAATTGGCAACCACATGGCCAGGCTTGTGACAGAAAAAACACAGTTTGGGCCTAGGTCTTAACACCATAACTGCATTTTCCATCTTAGCTGGCCCACTTTTACCTGTCCAGGCTGCGCTATAGTGCAGAGGGATATCCTGTCCTACCGCACTTGCTGTATGAGTCAGCTTAAACTCATCTGCCAGGGTGGCAGCTTGCTGTAGAGTTGTAACCCTCTGTTCACTTAAATAAAGGGCCACAGACTTAGGAACAGAGTTTTTAAAATCCTCCACCAGCATAAGCTCACGTATGGACCCCACATCATTAACCTGGCTTGCCGCACACCACCTATCAAAGAGCCTCGCCTTCTCCCTGACGAAGTCAAGATAGGACTGTCCCTGCACCACAATACACAGCTCACTAGCTGGAAACCACAATACACAGCTCACTAGCTGGAAACCACAATACACAGCTCACTAGCTGGAAACCACAATACACAGCTCACTAGCTGGAAACCACCGCAAACACTCAGCTCACTAGCTGTACCCACACAAAATGGCACTCTGGCCCAGAGCTCACCCTGCTCTGGGCTTAAATACCTTAATTGCTGATGGGAGTCAGCTGTACAGGAGGGAAAGGTGGCACCTCAGGCAGGAGGTAGTGGGACACGCCCACACAGGCACCCTCAGGAGAGAGAGAGGCCCTGCTAGGGCCGTAACACTTTACATGTGTGTGTTCCTTCTTTTTCCCTTCAGGCTTAGAGGGAACATGTTCTGCCCGGTGGTGTAGGGTCCTAATTACTCCAAGTTTGTGTTCCAGAGGATGATGGGAGTCAAAGAGGAGAAACTGGTCTGTGTGTGTGGGCTTCCGGTAAACTTCAATGTTGAGGTTGCCATTCTCTTCAATGTGCACAGCGCAGTCCAGGAAAGGCAAACAGTTGTCCTTTGTGTCTTCCCTGGTGAACTTGATGTTTTTATCCACGGCGTTAATGTGCGCAATTAAGGATTCCACTTGTGTTTTGATTTTGACCCAGGTGTCGTCTACATATCTGTACCAGTGGCTGGGTACTCTCCCTTTGAAAGAGCCAAGAGCCTTCCCTTTCCACTTCTTCCATGTAAAGGTTGGCTACAATAGGTGACACAGGGGAGCCCATGGCGCAGCCATGTTTTTGTCTGTAGAAGCCCTCGTTGTATTTGAAATATGTAGTGGTGAGGCAGAGGTCTAACAGTGTGCAAATCTGATCGGGTGTGAAGTCTGTCCTGTCTTCCAAGGAGCTGTCTTCTTGTAGTCGTTTTCTGACAGTCTCCACTGCCTCCGTGGTGGGTATGCAAGTGAAGAGAGACTACATCAAAGGACACCATGGTTTCATCTGGATCCAGGGTAAGTTTCTGGACCTTATCAGTGAAGTTGGTGGAGTTCTTGATGTAATGTGGGGTGTTTCCCACAAGAGGTGCCAGGATGGTAGCAAGGTGTTTCGAAATGTTGTAAGTGGCTGAGTTTATGTTACTGACAATGGGTCTGAGTGGGACACCTTCTTTGTCGATCTTAGGAAGTCCGTAAATGCACGGTATGGCATTCCCTGGGTAAAGCCGGTGATATGTGAGGCGGTCAATGATTTTGTCCTTTTCAAGGTCTTGAAGGCAAGCTATAGCTTTCTTCTTGTAGCTGCTTGTGGGGTCTCGCTTCGTATGTATTGTTGTCACTGAGGAGAGTAGTGATCTTTGTGGTAATCCGTTATGCTCAGGACCACGGCGCACCTTCCCTTATCAGCTGGTAAAATAGTGATGTTGTGGTCTTTTTGTAAGGGAAGCGACGGCCTTCTTTTCTTGTAATGCGAGGTTAGACGGCGAAACTTTTGCACTGGAGAGGGTGGCTGAGACTTTCATCCTGATTTGCTCTGCTTCTGTCAGTGATAATTTATTAATCTGTATGGCGGTTTCTGTGGCTGTGATGAGGTCCACTATAGGAAACTGTTGTGAAGAAATGGCAAAATTGAGTCCTTTGGCTAATACTCTCTTTTCAGGTTCAGTGAGATTCCGGTCTGAAAGGTTCTTCACCCATTTTTACTGACTGTCCTCAGGTGTGTGTTCTTCTCCGAGTTGTGTAGGTTCAGACCAAGGAGTGAGTGTTCACATTTTGGACAGAGAGGACAGATGGTTTGAAAGAAGAGTGAAAGAAGCCATTTATGTCCAGTGTGAGCGACCATCTTTAAACAGAGTTGGTGGTTTACGACACCAACTGTCTGCCATCTATAATCCAGTTTTGAGAACCCTTCCCAGACCCCTTAACACCCACTCACATACTGGGCCACCTGACCTCAGGAAATCACATGATAGGGAGGGGCCAGGTTTCACAATGAGCTCACCCTGGCTGATTGTGACCCACACCCATTTTTACACCTTGGCTCATGTGATTAGGTAGAGGATCATCAGGGGGTCCTTTGTCCCTCTTTGGGGGGAAACTCCCACTGGGTTTAAATCTGGGACTCTCCACCATTTGACCCTTAGAACTGAAGCTTCCTTGATGAGAGGTGAAACGTCTTCAAGCAACTTAAACAAGTCCAGACGCTTTTCTTTCCAAGCTCCCTAGACTACGATGACCTGGATGACTGAGAACCTTCACAGACATATGGATAAATTCATCCATCATCCTTTGAGCTTGTGTTTAGTCCAGTCAGTGGCACAGGAAAGAATTTATTGGCAGAGCGAAGAATGGATTCATTCAAAATCAGCAAATTTTGTAATCAAACTTCATATTGTCTAAAAATGCTGAAAAAAGGATGAAGAGGATGGCTTCTATAACAGGAAAATCATCCTCTAAAGCCCTCCAATCGACTATCTAAAGTATAGCGACTCTTTAGGTAAGACATGACTGAAAGTCTGTGGATAGACATCCAAAAAGCAGGGCATCCGGGGAACAAGCATGACACACAACTAGAAGCCCTTTGTAGTGAATAATAATAGAAAATCCTTCAAAAAGGAATCAAAAGACTCTTATCTCTACAAAAAGTGCTTACAAGCTTACCAAAAAGGAAGTTATTGTATACTCGCAATGTGCTGTGAAAAAACGTTTGCCTTAAGGTTTGTTTGTTTTTTTTTGTTTTTTTGGGGGGGGGGGGTCTTTGTATTTTTTTTTTCAAACTGTGAAAGCCAGAAATAAAAAAAAATATGGAGAAAAAAATAAGAACAATTAAAATATTAAAGAATTCAATTTGGAAATCAGGCCACCTTTGACTCGCTCAGACTCACAGTAAGAAAAATGCTAGGGACCCAAACGTCTGGATGCCACTGTAGATCTCTCATCATTCCTGATGGCAATATGATGTGAGCTGAGTGGGGACAGCAGAAGAAATGAAGAGGAGATGACCTTGTAAATAAACTACTGACTCTAATCCCTCCCTGCAGGCTTCCAAGCCATCCTGACTTGTCATTCACTCTGCACTTCCACACACACGTAACTAAACCTGTAATTTTACTAGGTTTTTGACAAACTGTGATGCTGCTTTAGGTATGATGTGGAAACACCCACATACGCTCATGTGTGACTGTGCTATAAATGTATATTTATATATTGTTATATTGTACATACAGCAAGCCTGTATTGATGGGTTTTTGCTAGGAAGATTAATACCTGTCAGGTTGGGACTTTAGCTCTGTACAGGAGAGGGCAAACGGTCACGACGAGTGGTGAAAAGATTATTATCCTTATTATGATGCCTCGACACCCTCACTTCATCTATCATACCACCTCCCCCCTCCATATTTCACCCTGTCCTCAGATCCAGTACGCACCCCACACCTTTCCTCAAATATGATTGATTCCCTGCACAACCATCTCATTTTCTATAACTCAACTCTGATACTTCTTACACTACTCTAGCCTTCCCTTTATTACTCTAGGTGGTAAATTTTCAAATCTTTTTATGCCCATCCGTCTTTGAAAGTCTTGTTGGAATATTTGGAGCTCCAACCTTGCTAATGGCTTCTCTCTTTGAATTCTCCACATACCTATTAGCTCCATCTGATGTGTTCATAAATGCTTCTTACTGGCAAGGCTGATATTCCTGATGGGTGATGTTTGCAACCTTCAACTTTAGCAAGCTGCTCAATGTCATCAAATGATTGATTGATGCACTTGTAGCCAACTCAGGTCAGTTTTGTTTTGCAGACAGGGTCACCTTCACTGAATCACCTTGATTTGCTAAACTGCTTATTTGTGTTGCTGTTCAATGAGCAAGTGAGGGATCTCAAAGCAAGTAAATGCGTGACTGAGTGAATGAGTGAGCGGGTGACTGATGATGAGTGAAAGGTTGGGTTGGTGAGATAAGCAGGTTGATCTCACTTCACAACATTACACTTGGCACCAGTAAATGAGTTTCCCCTTTGATCAGCTTTGCGCTCTTGTAGCCTCCATTGCCGCTGTGCTCCCTGCTGCTCTACCTCTCCCACAGGTAATGAGGGGTGGGGGGGCCCAGGGGCACCAGATCAGAGGACCTGAAAGTGTGTACATGTTTGTGAGATACACCAGATGTTTGTGTATGTAAGGGTGGAGACTTGGCTATGATGCCTCTAGGTGAACAACCATTTGGAGAGTGGCTCACACTCAGACACGCTCATGCACACGCAGGCATCTGCTTAGCCAAAAACAAAATTAAAAATGCATCGCACATCAAGCATGGGAATGATAAACTTGCCACAACTGTGTTTACCATTGAACCATGAGAGATCTGAGAAACGCCACTCACACACAATCATCATCTTGTCAAAACTTCTTGAAGTCCCAGTGTGCACTGCTGCCAAGACCAAAACTGATCAAAACTCCTTTTGTGTTCAAGAGAGCCTCACAATTTGACATCAAAACCACAGCATTGGTTTTGGCACTTCAGAAAGCACCCAAAATCACTTTTTTCATCAAAGTAACATTGTCTTAGCACAACCAAATGCACAAATCATTGCATGACACAATCAAGCCGCATCATGTTTTCAGCTGCTGCCAAATGGTGCACTTGCTCTGTTTGATGATTTTTATGATTCTTGCGCCCGTCATACAGCAGAGAATTGAACGTGATAACTAACAAAATTGTCACCTTGCAGCTGTGTGCCCCACCAGGTGAGGCTGCAGTTTAAACACATGTCAGTCAGTCTAATGACTTACATAGTCAAGACCCTGAACCTACCTATTAGATGGACACCAAAGATTAGTGTCAGCATGTTCTCCTAGGTTACAGGAAAACAGAGTGCAGTGAAGATGCGGTCATTGCTATGCTTTTAATCCCTCTATTTGTGTTACATTTTCAAGTAATTAAAAATCTCTGGCCATCAAAATGTAATCAGAAGTGTGAAGAAAATTCTCTCAAGACATTCAACAGATTAATGAAAATTTAATGGGATAGACAGCTTTTTGGGTATATATGCACTCATATGTATATTTTTTCTTTATACAATTATATAGAACTATAGACATATACAAATATTGTTTCTAATGTTGTTTTGTTATGCATTTACCTAATCATCTTATCTTCTCCCTCAAGACCCCCACCCACCCAAAAAAAAAAGAAACAAAAAGAAAAGAAAAGCAATCTTCATCATGTTGGGTAGCAGGCAGGTTTTGGTGTGAAATCTCATCAGGAAGATTGGTTTGTCTTGTGTTATTAAACACTTTTCACAGGTTCTCTTATGCAAAAGCAAAAATCAAGCGAGCAACATATTTCTTACTATACAGCTGCTGTGCGATGGATAAAGCGGAGGTGCCTCTTGGGTTTTTGCTAAGTTGATAAGAATATCAAAGCCACGTTCATTAAAATTCCACCTGAAGTGGTTTCAATCACACGTTTGCCTTCAAAGTTATTTTGTTTACTAACATTCCTCCATGACTGCGTAAGTTTGCTAATTACATTATTTCATATATTAGCGTACAGTTTTATTGTATTTTCAGGTGATCATCAAAACTGAGGGAAAACCAGTGATCCAGCTCAAATAAATGAGAATTTTAAAGTTATTCTAGTTCAGAGCGGTGCTGTTTTTGATCAGTGATTAAAAAGAAAAATAAATAAACAAAGCTATAGGATGTAGGTTATCATGACACTGCCTGGTTTATATATTTAATACATCACAGTCAGCTAGCATAACTCTATGCATCAATGCATCTAATAAACAACACCTTAGGGAGTCTGAAGCTCTACTTTTGTTCAAAAATCTATTTTTAATCTATTTTTAATCTTTTAACGACTAGTCTTACACACATATTTTCTGAGTTTCTTTTTGTTTTATACTCTGATAAAGTGACTCAGACTATTCATGGAGTCCTCGCATGTCCCCTAGTTACCACAAGGAAGTGGCTGGAATCTAAGAGATTTCCTTGGTCCATAAACTACCAGCAAACTTGTGACCAGCAGGTTGCTGATGTGAAAGTGACTGAGCACAATTCTACTCATCTTCAACAACAACGATCAAAATGCCCTTGGCCATAACTGCTTTTCTGAGTGTGCTAAAGTGGAGCCATTCAGTGAGCTTGTACTGTGCAACTACTCTGTGTTTGAATAGGATTGTACAGCCCATTCTGCATTAAATTTTCTGCCCTTTTCACAGAAGTTTGAGTTATTTGCAAATATTATATGTGTAAGCAAGATTTTCACAGGAGTGAGAAAACCTTTAGGGTGATATAGAATGGCAGTTCCCTAAATGAATGGCCTTTTAGAATTTCACATTTGACAATGCTCTGTACTCATACTAACATCTTGTCATTGATGAAAAACACCACAGGATTCACGTACTCACATTGCAGGCCTAGTGATAGACTGGCGACCAGTCCAGGGTGTACCTGCCTTTCACCCATTTCTTTGTAATTTATAGTCTGGACTGTACAGACAAATAACCAGACCTTACTTGCCTTTTAATAAGCATATATATCCTACAGGGTAAGGCTCTGACTTTGTGTGCACGCATGCACCAAGCAACACTTCAGAGTATCTAGCCTACTTGGAATCTCCAAGTGGTATCCTGGTCTTTGGTTATGAGTATATACACTCAACAAAAATGTAAACGCAACACCTTTGTTACTGCTCCCATTCCCCATGGGATGGACGTAGAGACCTAAAATTCATTCCAGATACACAATATAACCATCCCTCCCAAACAGTGGTCACAAATCAGTCCAAATGTGTGGTAGTGGGCACATCTGCTATATTGAGATAATCCATCCCACCTCACAGGTGTGCCACATCAGGATGCTGATCTGACATCATGAGTAGTGCACAGGTGTACCTCAGACTGCCCACAACAAAAGGCCACCCTGGAATGTGCAGTTTTTTGCGCTATTGGGGGTCTGGGGACCCAGAACCGGTCAGTATCTGGTGTGACCACCATTTGCCTCATGCAGTGCAACACATCGTCGCATGGAGTCTATCAAATTGTCAATTGTGGCCTGTGGAATGTTGGTCCACTCCACTTCAATGGCTGTGCGAGGTTGTTGGATATTCGTGGGAACTGGTACACGCTGTCGTATACGCCGGTCAAGCACATCCCGAACATGCTCAATGGGTGACATGTCCGGTGAGTATGCTGGCCATGCAAGAACTGGGACATTCTCAGCTGCCATCTGCCCTGAACAATGTGAACCATGATTCATCCGTGAAGCGCACACCTCTCCAACGTGCCAGACGCCATCGAATGTGAGCATTTGCCCACACAAGTCTGTTACGGCGACGAGCTGGAGTCAGGTCAAGACCCCGATGAGGACGACGGGCATGCAGTTGAGCGTCCCTGAGTTTCTGACAGTTTGTGCAGAAATTGTTTGGTTGTGCAAACCAATTGTTCCAGCAGCTGTCTGGGTGGCTGGTCTCAGACGATCTTGGAGGTGAACCTGCTGGATGTGGAGGTCCTGGGCTGGTGTGGTTACACGAGGTCTGCGGTTGTGAGGCCGGTTGGATGTGCTGCCATATTCTCTGAAACGCCTGTGGAGACGGCTTATGGTTGAGAAATGAACATTCAATGCACGGGCGACAGATCTGGTTGACATTCCTGCTGTCAGCATGCCAATTGCACGCTCCCTCATTGCTTGTGGCATCTGTGGCATTTTGCTGTGAGACAAAACTGCACATTCCAGGGTGGCCTTTTGTTGTGGGCAGTCTGAGGTACACCTGTGCACTACTCATGATGTCAGATCAGCATCCTGATGTGGCACACCTGTGAGGTGGGATGGATTATCTCAATATAGCAGATGTGCCCACTACCACACATTTGGACTGATTTGTGACCACTGTTTGGGAGGGATGGTTATATTGTGTATCTGGAATGAATTTTAGGTCTCTACGTCCATCCCATGGGGAATGGGAGCAGTAACAAAGGTGTTGCGTTTATATTTTTGTTGAGTGTAATTGAGAAATACTTATTTATTCCTCTGCTGACTTTGCATGTTTGCTCACTTCCAAAGACACAATCTCTAATTTTTATTGTAGTTTAATTTTAATGGAGACATATGGAATATCAATCGAGAATCCAGGGGAAAAAATACATTACATATAAGTTATACATTGATTTTTTATGAAAAAAGCATTTTATCCTCAAGAAAAACAAGACTTAGTACTTGGTGGAAAAGCCTTTGTTGGCAAACAGATATGAGATGTTTCTTGCAGTTGGTCACTGTCTCAATCTCACGATGGATTTAGGCACTTTGCAGAATTTCTCTAAATCTTTTAGGTTTCTTGGCTGCTGCTTGGCAATTTGAAGATCCTGGTATCTCCACAGGTTTTCTATAGGACTGATGTCTCGAGACTGGCTAGGCCACTCTATGATCTAATTGCACTTCTTCTTTAGTCACTCCTTTGCTGGCTTGGCAACAAAGGAATTGCTTTTGGGTCATTGTAAAGCTTGATTTAGACTTCTAAGGGAAATATACATCCAGACTTGCATAGTAACGAGAAACTCCTGCCATCCCTACACTGCAATCTTCCACCCCATTCAAGACAAGGTATCCGTTGACCTGACATGTAGTTACATTTTATCACAGGTGCACTTCAGGTTACGTAGAAGGTTGGAGCATGCAGTTAAAATGGGATTCCGGTTATGCTGTAAATTACAACATTCATTTTCTGGCTGAGGAAAAGATGTTTTTATCCATTGGTCACTCGATCCAATTAAGCCAAAAGCCCAGATGCATAGTGTTTCCTCCTCCATGCTTGACTTTGGGGATGGTGCTCTTTGGGTCATACTTGGCATTTCTAGTGCTCCAAAGGCTTCTTGAGCAGGGGGGACTTGCAGGCACTGTAAGTTTCAATCCATTAGCATAGTGTATCATCAGTAATGTTCTTGGTGACTCTGGTCCCAACTGCTTTCAGGTCATTAACAAGCTTGGCCTGTGTAGTTTTGGGCTGATCCACCACCTTTCTCTTAAATCAACCTCACTTGATCAAACCTCATGCAAGATCCTGCATGGAGCGCCAGACAAACATCCATGCCAGAATCCAAGGCACTATCAAACCAGCCACCAAATGTGAGGGCTCCACCAGACCAAGCTAGACACCTTCACAAGGTTAGGCAGGTGTTGTGGCTGATGTGCATGTGTTCTTGTTTGATCACAGGTATTTAAGAAATGACAGCCATTGTATTACTTAGCGATAGTGAGCATAATAGTCTTCAGCTCAACTAAGTTTTGCACTAAAGTCTGTATTGCTTTTCTGCTCTCAAGTTACCCTCTGTGTGTCTGAAGAGCACAGCCCCACTCTCATGCAAACAGACAGTGACAAAGAGAGGAGAGAACGGAAGAGAAAAGCAGTCAGACACAAATCAACACTCACAACTGGGTTACAAGTGACATCCCTTGCCTGTATCCGTGCTCCTTACTATCAGACATAATTACTGCCAGAAATTCCATTACTGAAATTAACAATAGTTTAATTTATTTTTGAATAATTTACTGTCCACCAGTTCATTCATAATGGAAATGCCCTTTTTAAAAAGCAAATTTTGTTTTGATTGTAATAACTGTTTAACTAATTCAGCTAAAGAAGTAATCAAAAAAATATAAAAATGGTACCAATGCAGAAAGCAGAAAGGAAAAGGCAGAGAGTGGGGAAGGAACACTTTCAGTGACATGGCAGAGTGAAGGCTACACAGACTAGAGAGCACAGTATGACAAAAAACAACTGGGGAATACATGTTCGGTGCAAATCAATGCAAATGTGATATAAGTGCTGTAAAAGGGTCTTGTCTGTTGTCTGATCTATATTTGTGATGTGTGAGAAATGTACCTTTACTCCAGAGGATATGTAGGTGGTCCTTATCCAGCGGCTGGTTCAGTATGATCAGACAGATCCTCTGTTTGCCTGAAAAGAACAGACACAAGGAAAAGGGGAAATGTGTAAATAATAAACAATCAGATAGAAAACACAGACGACTGATGGAGCATAATCAGTAACACGTAGCAAAATGGCAACGCTAGAACATGTCATTACTTGCATGTTCAAATTAATACCTTTAAATCCAGACTGGAGAATACTGTTTGTGTTATTGAATATATTTAAAAATAATAATAAAGCAGCAATAACAAGGTTATTATAAGGCTCCACAAAGGAAAGAAGAAAATAAGAGAGAAGATTAAAAAATGAATTCATTTCAAGCAAGTCTTGGTTTCTTGAGAGATCAAAATTGGTTCCCACTCGATCCAATTAAGCTGCAAAGGGTTTGTTTGCAACAGCAGAAGATAACAAAACCTAACACCACTACGGACAGTGTGCATCCAGCTCAGACAGTGATTTCCCTTGATTATACTGCCTTTAATCTCTTTAATCAGGGTCACAATCAATGTCTGGATACCTACCATTTGTTAAAGAAAAATAAAGAAAATCAGTACCCACACTTGCACGCATTTCATTTTTTGCCATTTAAAATCTTTAACCTTAGTTGCATATCATACATGAAAACAAAGCTAAACCTTTTCTGTCATCCTCATCTCTCTTATCAGTGTACCTCTACGTTTCTTTGTTAAAGTCTCTCTCGTGGTGTTGCTTTTCATAAACCCATTTCTTTCCTGAAGCTCCCATCAATCTCGCTTTTAGCTTTTCTTTGCTCTGCTGCTAATGCAGATCCCCTGACTAATACTTTAGAATTGTCATTTATCTATCTGCAGGAAATGGGGAAAAAATGGAAACATTCATTGACAAAGTAAAAACAGAGCTGCTAGAAAAGCTTTAATGGACCAAAGACTAAAGCACAACCTTTCTTCTCCTCACCATCGCACTTTTCATGCTCATTTATCTTTCGCTCTCATGTCTGCTCTTATAAATGCTTTCCCATCAATGTTTAAGGCTTTCTTTTATAACAAAGCCAAAATGCTATCTGCAACTTGAAACACCACCTTGTGATTACTCTCTCCTAAAGCGAATTTATGTAAATTCCATAACTGCAAAACAAGAAATATCCAGTAAAGCCTGTATCCCCAGTTTCCCCAGTATGGAGGAAAAATGCAAAAGCATAGAAAGAAAATATATATATATACACTGTAAAACCTGACAAGTTAAGTTAACTCAAATGATTTGGGGAAACCGATTGCACCAATTGATTCAAGTTTTATAACTTAAACAGTTTGGGGTTATTTAAGTACTTTATTAGAGTCCCAAGAACCCAATGCAAATATGATAATGTAACTCAAATGCATTATGTTTATTTACTCATTGTATTTAGTATGTTTCAACTTAAACCATTAAATTTCTTGTACTAAGATGCTGTATTTATTCAAACTTATTTAAACTGTTACATGCTCATATTCAAATTAAGTTAAATTAACTTAAATAGTTGTATTTAAACAACTTAATCCAATTGGGGAAACCGATTGCACCAAATGGTTCAAGTACTATTAACGCAAAACCAAGCTATTATTCTTTCCATTCAGTTTTTATTAACTTTAACTGCAGAGAAAATACAGAATGAATACAACCATACTTTCAGTCATAACCTATGACTGCTAAAGCCATTATCAAATAACAAATAATTAGGCATTTTAAAACTTGCACTTTTAGGGAATTTTGAATGTTTTTTGTAGCATTTTGAAAATCGATTAAATGTACAAAACACAAATTTAGTCATGTAGACCTGATACATAGGTGTACATCATAAAAAAACAATAGTCTAGAGGCAATTAGAGCCATAACAATCACAATTTTAAGTAACATTTAGTATAATAATGAAATCACATGCACTACAGCAATGCAACTATAGAAAACAGCTGAACTAAGGATGTCACTAACAAAAAGTATTCTCAAAGGTATTTGTGGCTTCGCAACAGTTTTGCCCAGACCTCGAGTGAACTGGCACTCATCACACAATTAAAAAATAAAGCATGAAAGTATACTGTACATATTGACTAATTATCAGTTATCTCGCAAAAGATTTCCATGTAACTAAAATATGTTTTTAGAAATAAGCTTAAGATTACACACTATGTGAAGATTTTTTTCAATCACAAACAAAACGTCAAATATGGATTTTCTCCTTATTCTTAGCTTTCTCCACATTGCCTTTTAGAAAGCTAATTACCCAGAACAAATAAAACTATTGAAGCCATTCACAGATAACTGAAAAAGCACGAATATAGTGACCAGTGAAAAACAAACATCATCTGCACAAGCTCATTTTTTAGTGTCTGCAATTTTGGTTTTAGTTGCTTTCTCTCATCGTCTAGCTTCAGCAACACTACTTGAATGAACTCAAAAAAGCCAGTATACTTCATAGGATAGCTCAGATGCAGAGCATAGATTAGCCCAAACAAAGACACCAGGGCATCAGTCCATGAGTGATGAGTCATAACAAACTGATCTTCAAGTTCTATGAACACTTGGCGTGGTGAGAAAGGAACTCCTCCAGGCACCTCCTCTTCATCGACATCAGCAACCAGAGCAATTCTATGGCTTCATAGAACTCAATTTCACCCTAAGATATAATACAGAGTGCACAATTATTCATCTGTAATATCTCTGTTAAAAGCATAAATACAAATGTTCAGGCACCTTTCTTCAGTTTTTCAAATTCTATATATCATAACATGTTTTAAGTTGACAGTGAAGGTTCATTTTTCATTCATCCAGGTAGTCAAATCAA
This sequence comes from Diplotaxodon limnothrissa, assembly GCF_057381915.1. NCBI lineage: Eukaryota > Metazoa > Chordata > Actinopteri > Cichliformes > Cichlidae > Diplotaxodon > Diplotaxodon limnothrissa. The sequence continues at coordinate 29,215,882 of NC_140604.1, read as the reverse complement.
GGATGAAAGAAGTTTATAAGTCATTCAACTTCACGTCTTCAACTTTCAACCCAAGTCCAGATGACTTATAAACTCCTTTCAACCTTTTTTAAATTCAAATGTGCAAATTATTGTAATACCAAAGTACCTTGCATGTTTTGAAAATCTCTGAGGTACATTGGTAGGCCGGCCAGAACTGCTGTTCTAGTTGCATAGATGTCGTTTGTGTCCTTATATATATATATATATATATATATATATATATATATATATATATATATATATATATATATATATATATATATATATATATATATATATATATATATATATTAGGGCTGCCACGATTAGTCGACTAGTCACGATTACGTCGACTATCAAAATCGTCGACGACTGATTTAATAGTCGACGCGTCATTTGAAGCTTTGTAAGATCCCAAAAGCAGGAATAAGTAGCAGGATTTAAGAGTGTAATAACGGACTGAAACAGAAGATGGCAGTACTGCATGTACAAGGATGCCAGCTGCCGTTAAACCCCGAAGAAGAAGAAACTGTGTCCCAGAATTCATAGCGCGGCCCAGCGCAGTTGTCAACAATGGCGGCAGCTAGTTAGTTTTAATATTACTCTTATTATTCTTTCTGGGTCACAAAATAAACGTTTAACATATTTTCAGGCGAGAATGTAGCTGTGTAAACCTCAAATATCTGCTCAGTTTATCAAGACACCACATATTTTCAAAAGCGCTCCGACGTTTTCGGAGGCGTCTGTTACCCACTAGCTCGATAGCTAGCCGGGGGCCATGAGAGCACCGGACTCCCGGCAGATCGTTTTCAAACCCACCGCCCTACTCAGGTTAAACATATACAAGTCACTTAGATAACTTAAAAATGTTATTGTTTGGCTTTTTTCAGTATTTTATTTGTTCCTGAGTAAATCGGCTGAGTTTATTAAACTCCACCGAAACAATCTGCACATTTAATTAGAATTCAATTAACTATCATCTTGTCTTTATTTTTAGTTAGCACAGACCTTAAACACTTAAAGCTGTAAGCTAATGATAGTTATATAAGAGCAGATGCTGCTGGTGCAATAAGCTGTACTTTTACGTTCAGTGGATGATGATCTGATTAGTCGACTAATCGCAAAAATAATCGGTGACTAGTCGACTATCAAAATAATCGTTTGTGGCAGCCCTAATATATATATATATATATATATATATATATATATAAACACATAACAATGGCAACTGCCAAGCAAGCAGAATAATAATTAGTATCTTTTAAATACCTGTTTTCCATATGCCGACAAAAGCTGCTCCATCCTTTCACCGACCCGTCCAGTTTTCCTCTTTTTGTAAAGTCCAGTCAGCTGAGGAGCATAATCATCCAGCGCAGCATAAAACACATGTGGCAGATTCTGATTGGTGATCCGATGAAATTCAAAGTAGAGCTGAAGAGAATTCCAAAAATATTATAAGCAAAACACAGCATACTATATGAGCAGCAAATGTTATATACATAGTTGTACTTACCTGTGTCTCATGAAAGAGTGCTGGCCATGGTCCCTCGCCTGGCAAAATTTGAGGTTATTGGATGAGGGCGATTAACTTTGTCAGAATGTTGGTATGGAAAGTGCAGAATTGCTCTGTTTAAGTCTTCTAAGTTAAAATATCTCTTAGAAATCAAACCTTTAAACAATGTGCCAACTCCACTGAAATGACACCTTCAAACAGGTCGTGTAGGAAGTCAGGTGGGAAGCCTGTGACAGGATGAAAGAAAGAGAGATGGTCAGAAGGAACACAGGTGTTTTTAACACCATAGTTTTCCTTAATGTCATCATTCTGAAGCTCTTGCACAATAATTATCATGAGCATCTTTTGTTCTCATTACATAATTCCCTGTAACAGCATTTTCTGTTTGCATTTCTGTTTGGGTGGCATGACAAAACCTACAGAAATATGTAGACCTGAAACTCTCATTGAAACCAGCAAGTCCATGGGCAGAAGGTTGTCTGCCACAACAGAGTAGACAGTGCCTTTAAGACATTCACCAAGAGTCTCAATGTAGGCACCTACTTCTTCAAGAGTTTTCAGATCATTTAAGAGTGGTGACAGCATTTCCTTACACCCAAACTGGCGTACATCATTGGAATTGCACAGCAGAGCAAGCTGGGTGCAGTGTAGAGCAGAACAAGATTTAACTGGAAAGTTTTCCAGTGTCCAATAAACTGCAAAGACTTTATGTATTTTCTTTGAGGTACCAAGTGGGTTTGTGATCAAAATCATCCACATAAAGTATCATTGACAATTTCTGTCCCTCTTGTGACAGTAGAACATTTTCCTGGTAGTAGGATCCATCACAAAATGACATGAAATGTCCAGGAATCTGTGTGGGTGCTTGTTTAATTTCTTCAAGCACATCATTTTTTTTCAACAACAATTGCAAAGATGTGAGAATAGGCACATACATATAAGTGTGCTTTGACGATTCAATTAAATACTCCACAGGTTTGACATATGGAAAATTTTCTTCATAATATGATTTCCTCCTCTTTGCTGTAGATAGTGGTCCTTCAGATGTGACACATTTATGTAAAACATTACTATCAGAAACTGCCTGACAAATCTCATCCACCAGTTTGTCCGTATATGTACAGTTGTGCTTTTTCAGTATATCTACAACTGATTTTCTAACCAAAGGTTGTGATAACAAAAACAACTGATCAATATGCTCAATAATCTCCTGTGTTGCTCTCTGGGACACATGGAGAAGGGTCTGCATTTTCAAGAAAAATCCAGCCAGATTGTATTGCAACTGCTCTTCTAAACCCTCAATTCCACTGATTTCACTGGTGGATGCCACTTGATTGTCATCTGATGACTCTATTGAATCAAGCTGCATGTCATCTTTTTGTTCTACATTTATAACACTTTGCACAATGCCTTCATCGTAACTTGTTGAATTTTGGTGGTCTCTGCATTTGTGGGCATTGAAGGTTGAGTAGACATTGGTTTTAAAATTGCAGTTCTTGAAAGGACATGGAACAGTTTCTTTTCGTTTTAAATGCCCCCTCAGATGGATAAACATTTGGCTTTCAATAAATGGCTTTTTAAAATTACACATAGAGCAACAAAATCCATAATTATTCAAATCTGGATAAGAACCGTCTTTTCTTTGCGTGGGAGTGTGCATTGTTGACATGTGTATCTTTAATGAATTAAATGTATTAAATGTACACATGCATGTGTTGTAGAGACAGGGTAAGGGTGAAATTGTGGAGTACTGACCATGGTTGAGCCGATAATGCTTCAACAACATGACTTTTATGGCAGTAGAAAAACTAGACAAACTACACAACTTGCAATTCCACATTTTGATACCAAATCGTTTTAAAATCACCTTTACTGGTTGTCTTTAGTGCAGTGCTGGATGATCTCTCGGCATGCTACTGCTCCTTCAATCGTCAGACTGTAATAACACAAAAGCCATGAGGACAGAAAGCTAGCAGAACAGTTTTTACTTTTACTTCACTTAAAAACAGTCAATCTGAATAACACAAGCTTGGAAAACAGTAAGATTTATTCTTGCACTACAGTTCATTTTCAATTCAGGTTGGTCAACTACTCCAAACGTTATAAAATAATAAAGCAATTTTACACAAGTGAAGTACACAATAGGCTAACCCTTGGAAAGTACAGAGTCAGAAACGTTTAGGTTTGGTGCAGTGCAGCTTTGAAAAGGTAAATTATTTCGCGACTAAAATGCCACTAACCATCATATTCAAAATTTGTGAAGGCGAACTTGTCCGTTAAACTCTTAAAATTAACACTAAATAAATTTTCTACTATTTTCACTGTGCAAAAGTAGGCTACATTTGAACTTGATAAAGGTCAGAGTCAGAAAAGCGTAAACACTGATTTTACCAAAGGTTTTGTGGCATGCAGTTTGCAAAAATCAGACTACTTACCAACTATTGATTGAAACAAGCCACCAACCGTTAATTTTTTAAATTGTGAAGGCAGACTCCATACAGCGCTAGGCGGGAATTGTGTGCTGGCAAGCTAAGTTACGAGCTACTACAACAAAGTAGTCTGATAAATTACAACGAAGTACAACTAAAACAAAGCAGTCTGATAAATGTACGTTTTGTATGCTAGAAGTAAGCATTAACAAAAAAACATAAAAATAACTTTATCTTGTACTTTCCACTCTCTTGACGAGGATCCTGTCTCATGGCCGACAAGTCCAGGCAAAACACTGGGGGCGGGGCTGTGGATGATGACTAATACAAATGAATTAGCACAACTTAAACAGTTTAAAGCAACAGTACTTAAAACATTACAAAAACATAATGTGTACTTATTACAATAAAGTTATTATATCATATGTATACTTTTGGGTCTACCTAACACACTTCATGAAAGTTACTTTAACTATTTTTCAGAACTGAGTAAGAACAACTTACTTCTTTTAGTAAGATGCACTGTTGGGTTTTACAGTGTACACTTCAGGTTTCATCATCAATTTCTCACAGCAAAATGTGCATCACCTGGGAAAAAAAGCTCTTTTTTGGGGGGGATTTTGGACCCTCAGGTGTAAAAAGTGCATTTAGGCTTGGCTGAGAAAGTGTGGAGAAATAAAACGTCCTTTGGGTTTGTGACTTTGTTGCAGCAGTGGGCTTGATGTTGTTAAAACCCAGTAAACACCAGTATGTGGGCCCCACATGGGCTATGGGGGTTCCAAGTGGGGATGGGCTTACAATGGGCATCCAATCTGGGACCCACCTGGGTTAGCCAAGTAGGACCCACTTGAGCCAGCCCAGATGGGCTATATTCTATGGGCACCATATGGGTAACATATGGGAAGTTGCATGAACAGGCAACTGAGTTTAACGATCTTAGTTAAGTATAATTATTAGTCATGTGTAAGTATAAACATGAATTAAGATGAAATAACTGATAATAAATTATGCCAGAGGCAGCATATGTATATTTAATTAATAACAAAATATACATATAAAATATATTAATATAAGTGAAACACAAAGAACAGATGCGACTTAAAATTGTAAGACGCTTAATAAAATAAAACAAATGGTTTTACATTTGAGTGGGAAAAAAATTTCACTCCATGTAGGAGTGCTTTTCGAAATCTCGCGTTATTTCATGAAATATCACGAGGTTTTCTCAAACTCGTCCCCCCATTCTGGAACATTCTTCATTTCGCGCCCTTGGACAAAGCTGACAGTTAAGATGGCAATTTTTGGATTAAGTTCATCTTTGAGCTATGGACTTATTTTCTGCACTAACGGTAAGAACTTTTTGACTTAATTTGAATCCCTAAGTATAAATGAAATGTTTACAAAGTTATGATGCTGCAAAGTAATGTATGGCACAAGTGCTGGCGAACTTTTTCCTAGCACTCAGGCAAGGCTAAGCTAGTTTAAATTTTTAGGTAATGTTGGATTTAGCCAATTTTCACAGTTTGAAAGCATTTTCTGGTGTCCTGTATACTGCTTAACTAGCACCAAAATTAATTACTGCGTGTACTTAACATCAAGTTGTACTTAAACATTATCTTGGTTTTTCTCTATGATTAGTATTAATAAAGGACTGTATTAGACCAATTTAACAAAGTTCTAGTTTTTTAGGAGGAATATGGGAGGGTATTTTCACTATCAGAGCAACCAAAATTGCTTTGGTGTTGTCTTTATTAGCTTCATTCCTCACGGCTAAGTGAGGAGGGTAGGCCATGAGCAACTAGTCCCCAGCTTTTGCCCCTGTGTCAGGAGCATGCACAGCAGTCAGAGAGGCAGATCAGTGAGCACTCTATTTCTGTAGAAGACATAATCATCATTTTTCTTGCCATTGTTCTCATTTTTCCAGAAAAAGCAAAAAAGAAAATATAGGTATTCTTGATTTGTTTGGGGTTTTTTTTTTTTTATACATACTTTAGTATGCAACTTTATATGTGTAGTTGTTTTAGTGAGAACTTCATCAGAAATACTGTACTGACTCAAGAATCTGCCTCTTACTGTTGTGCAAGCTCTGTACATGAGGGAAACTGAATATTTAAGCAGAACTGGTCGGTCTTGTTAGGGCCACAGTGCCAACTCCTTTTACTATGATTGCTGTGGCCCTCCTTTTTTCCTTTTTGTAATGTATATTTGGCTAGAATCTACACATTTATTTATTTATAAAAAAGAAAAGCAATTGCTCTTTGGATGTGGTCCTAAAGATCTGTGATCTTTAAGTGTTTGTCTGATGCCTTATTTGTGCATGCGCACTGTTATTTTAATTTGTTTCATTATGGCTTAAATTTGTTTGAATTTTGTGCATGCTCCTTTATCAGCCTTCCTGCATGGACAGCTTGTGTGGTTATTGGCCAGGAGGGTTTGCAATTATCTCAAAACTTGAGATGTTTGTTGTTTTGATTATGACTATGGCTACTTATAAATTGCATAGTCACACTATTACAATAATATGTTATTAATATCTGTATATTGGTTTGATTTTGCTGTTGGACAGTGGAGTGAATAGTAGCAAGGGTTATGTGTGATTTCTTTCTTTATTTATTTTTACAGACTTTGACATAAGAAGCAGTGTATATTTCAAAATTCATTTATATTTAAAATTTGATGCATGCCAGAAATATACTAGTAGGAATCTTTTTTTGAGTTTGTAACAATTCTAATTGTTACTTTATAAAGTGATGTCAGGGTCTTTTATTGTAATACAACAGCTTTTAAGGCTGGTGTAAGCATCACAGCAGATGTCTTTATGCCAAAGTAACTGAGGATAAAACACAGAAAAAAGGAGATTTTCCTGGAGTGGCTTTTTAAATCAGATAGCCTTAGAAATATTCTGCAGTTGAACAAAAACTGAAGAAAACCATGAATCAATATATGAACATTACCTGATGCTGCTGAAGTAAAGCAGAGCAAAGTTACAGAAATTTTTTTTAGAGGTTTTAATAGTGAACAAGGTGAGTTTTTTGCAATTTGGCACAAAAAACAACTGACAACAGCGCTAAGCACAACTGTACACTGATGTATAATAAGCAAGGGAATAATGTGGAAAACATATTTCAGATGGGGAAACTTTTCTTGAAGTATACTACGAGAGAGCTGTGCAAGAAGTATGATGTTTTGTTTTTTTGTTTTGTTTTTTTTTTCAATCGTGGTGGAAACAAGACAGGAAGAGGGAATTAATGACAGTATTTATCAAATGTGAAGCGTAGTTTGGATCTTCTTTTGCTGCTGGTTCAGTTAATTTTTAATTTTGATTGGAGAGTGATGAAACCTGGAGCTTCAGAATCTGTGAGCTGTCTTTCAGAAAGCAATGGAGCAATCTCAGAGGACAAAGAGCTCAGAAAGTTGTTGAATATTTTAGTTTCGTTTCACAGTAAAATGAGTCAGAGCATCATCAGGACTTAATATTGTACTCTGATTCTTTTGAGAATAAAACACTTGAGGAAGAGCACTACGATTGCGATGAACATGCTAAAGATTATGTTATCATGAAATTTATGTTGACTAAAGGACTGATGAAACTTTGTGCTATGGCCAACAAAGAGCACCAGGTTGGGGTGTCACTTTGAACGAGCTGGGTGTGGGATATGGGGGTAATGCGCAAGCTTATTTATCTTTGGTTAAAAAGTCCCCGAAAATGCAGACAGTCTATGCAAATTCTAACTGATTTCAGCATTCATGGTTTCTGTCAGGCAATATCTTCCTTAAAGTTTTGCAAGAAAACCAAGGTCTCTCATTGAAATTAGCACGTAGAAAGCAACTGAATTGAGACAAGTTTTGCTTTACACAAGCCCAGTTCTACTGAATAATATACCAAGCCAAATGTATAGATACTTTATACTGTTATCTGTATCTACAAGAATTCTTCTAAGTCCTGATTTGTATATTGATAACTGACTGTGATTATGGAGAGGATGTTTTGAAGCAGTTTGTGAAAGATTTTGCTTTGATTTATGGTCTTGACTTTGTTGGTTATAATATACATTCTTTAATACACCTAGCTCAAGATGTACGGAAGTTTGGCCCTTTAGACAGCATTTCCTGCTTCCCATTAGAAACCTTCCTTGGTGGAATTTATTTGGATTCTGGAAGCAGATTGGGAAAGGGAAGCGGAAAAGGAGGTAATTGTGTTGAAAACACCTTAAAAGCAAAAATTTATTGAGATTATAAGAAGAAAAAAAACCTGACAGTTTCTTTAGCAGACCCTTGCTGCTCATCAGGTTCAGATATGATTTCAAAATAGCGCTTTATAACTTGTTGACTTTTAAAAAATTGTTTTAGACTTTTTTTTTGATGCCATTATATACATTGTTTTTAGTTTGTAGGACTAACCAGTACCCTAAATTATGTGTTTGGATTATTATTTATTTGTGTGTGTATGTTTGTTGTATTTTGTTTGTTTGTTTGTTTTAAGGCCAGTGATCCCGTCGAGCTCTGATGAGGATTGGGACAACACTGCGGAACAGCCAGAGACCTCACCACCATCAGCAATGGAGAATAGACATTCAAGTGAAACTCACTTCCTGAACATCACTCATCCATTTGTTCAGCCGCTACAACCCTCAACTCCTTCACCTGTGGTTTCACAACCAGTTCCAAGACAACTTCTACAAGCCACCAATACGAGCATGTTTGTACGTGTTCTAACCCTCCTGGAAGACATTAAGGACACTCAGAGGGTCCACAGTCGAATGCTACAGTCTCTCCTTACACAACGTGATGGACCAGTTGCTGCAGTATTACCCGAGGGTGCTGTATTTCCCATCCGGACAGTAGCAGATGTGGCAGCACTGGAGCAAAAACTGGCAGACCCTGTCTTCCTAAAAGAAGTGGTAAATAATAATGATGTAATAACAATATTCAATGATTAATGCCTCAATCAGTCTGTGTTTCATGCTAGCAGTTATGATCAAGGAAAGTTGCTGTTTGTTCGAACATGGTCAGTGCAATGAAGGAGTGGGAGGAGAGCTGAACAAAAGTTGCTATTTTTGTTAATAAAATAACTTCTCCAAACATTACCTAGTTATAAGTTGTGCCATGCCAAACCCAAAACTTAAGAAATTACTTTTGGTGAATCATTTAGCTCTTTGCATTCACATCAGACAGTGTTTGACTTTGACACCTAACTCTTTCTCAGTCAATTAGCATCAATATTATAGAGCCTAATTACTGTGTAGCTGTGCTTGCTTTCTTTTAGGTGTGACTGATGGTACTACTGTCAGTAAAATTATTGTCCTTGCGTGTCCTAAGGTTTCTGTTGTGGCAGAGATCAGAGGGAGCACTGTTGATGAAGCCACAAGAAGAATGATGGCCTTCATTATGGACAATGCTCTTTCCAGGCAATATAACTTCGTTGGGTGCCATGGAAAGCGGGAATTTCGAGGGCTTAAAGTTTTTGAAGTGCTATATGGTAAGTTCATTAGTTGTAAGATATTTTGTTGATGTTTGAATAACGGATGCTCACTACAGCTGCAGTCATTCAGAATCAACTTTTCTCTCCACCATTGTGAGCGGCTAGCTTCGCAATAACAGAAGTTTGACTTGATTGACGCGGGAATGTTCCCAGTTAGCCTAGCAGTCAGCAAGGAGGCTTCAGCGGTGCATTATGGGATCTGTAGTTTGTATATTATTAGCGCCTCATATCGCCGGGCCATGCATAACAATAATAGTACATCTATATAAAATTATCTTGCGGGCCGGATATAAATGTATGCCGGGCCGGATGTGGCCCGCAGGCCTTGACTTTGACACGTGGTTTAGATAGACTGTACAAATTGTGGAGATGAAACCATCAGCTCATGTTGTTCTGGAGGTTGGTGGCTGCTGGCAGGAATGACCACGTTTCTTTCTGGCTTGTAGCATACTTGAAGAAGTCTCTCACTAAACAGTTTTTTGGTTGCTCACAGAATGTGAATAAGCTCCAGGAACTCCAGAGCCAGCCTCTATTTTTTCCAGTGTAATTAGTAACACACTGATTTATCTGATGGCCCTATTTTTGATTTACATGAAAATTATTGGCGCCCGCCTGGCACACACCTCAAGAAGTGGAATCTGTTTTCTCCTTGGTAGATGTAGCCCTTGTTACATTTTACTATTTTGTTTTGTGTTCATTATGAGGTGCTGTACCATGCAAAAAACTGGTTAACCACTTGCCTGTTCTAAGCTCTGTGCCAATCACTGAGACAGCCCACAACACCAGTTATCATTGTAACTATGTAGACATCTTTTAAACATTTGTCTTAAAATATTTCACATTAATTTAATTTTTGAGTGCCTACTTGGTAAATCATTTTGTAAATAGCTTTTCTGTTTCCATGAATACTCATGGTCTTCAAAGAGTTCAATGTAGGAGGTCAAACAACTTGAACAGCACAACCTCCAAAACAACTTCAGTACTATCGCAAATCTGATTTTGTTTGTGAAAATGCACTAATTTTTTTTTTTTTTTTTTTTCTTTCAGGACCAATGGATTGGTGAATGAGTGAGAAGCTGTGGTTTGCTGCATTTGTTTTTCCTTTAAACTGTATAACATTTATTTGTTATTGTTTTGTGTATACTGTGGACATTTTTGTCAACATGTTCTCCACACAAAAAATGTATTATATAAAAAAGCATACTGTTTTAAAATTTCATAGTAATCAGTATTAATAAAAAAGATAAACTGGCTTTGTTGTACAGGTGATTTAAATTATAGCTTACTTACATTATCCAAAATTCCATCTGGGCAAACACACTTGGGGCCACCATGGAAACTGAGGACAAAAATAGCTGGGTCTCAGGTTGGTAACCCAAGTGGGCCCCAAGTATCAGACCTGCTTCTATCCATCTGGGCCCCATACTCATTTATTGTCTGGGGCTGATTTGGGACCCATCATTAACCCATCTGGGCAAACACATTTGGGGCCATCATGGAAACTGAGGACAAAAGTAGCTGGGTGCCAGGTGGGTAACCCAAGTGGGCCCCAACCATCAGACCCGCTTCTACCCATCTGGGCCCCATACTCATTTGTTGGCTGGGCCTGATTTGGGGCCCATCCGGGTCCCATCAATAATCCATCTGGGCAAACACATTTGGGGCCACCATGGAAACTGAGGACAAAATTAGCTGGGTCCTAGGTGGGTACCCCAAGTGGGCCCCAAATATCAGATCTGCTTCTACCCATCTGGGCCCCACATATTTTTTTCAACTGGGCCTGATTTGGGGCTTATCTGGGACCCAGCATAAACCCATCTAGGAAAACACATTTGGGGCCACCATGGAAACTGAGGACAAAATTAGCTGGACCCCAGTTGGGTTTCCCAAGTGGGCCCCAAATATTAGCCCTGCTGCTCCCTATTTGGGCCCCACATATGTGTGTTGACTGGGAAAGTTCACATCACTAGAAGGTCATTTCCAATCCAAAAGCCAAACCCCAGCCGGCTATGGTAAAAAGTCGAGGAAAGGAAGAGAGGATAAAGAGGCGACACAAAGGAGGGGGGAAAGAGAGGACGATGCACGGGCGGGGGTAGGTGAGGGGGAGAAAGAGGAGGAGAAGATTTGTCAGTCTTGTCTCTTAATTGGCTGGAGGTGTACAGAGAACAAAAGGCAAACTCAACCAGCCGTGACTTTTCAGATAACCCTTCGACACACAAACACTCACCTTCCCACCCCACCCCCCACACACAAACAGACACACACAAGAGGAGGCGCGTGGCCTTTCCTGCACTCCGTTTCAAAGAAATGTCACCTTGGGATTCTCTTAAAAGTGCCAGACAGCATAAATACTACAAACACGCGTGCACACGCGCGCGCACACGTACAGAGTATCCAAAACACATAAGCTAGCACAAAGATATTCCAGAAATAAGTATTTATAATTAAAATGATGAAATTTAAAAGGCTAACTGTGCACACTAGGGATTTTAAAATGCAGACATCCAGGGGCTGTTCTTATATCCTCCTCAGAGTCTAGATAAGCATTTCCTCCAAGAGATTAAACTAAGGAAGCCATATAAATATATCCTAAAAGTGTATCGCTATACTGTGCACTTGGGTAAAAAATAAATAAATAAATAAAAAAAATGTATGATGCTGGGAATCTCAGGCACATCTTTCACCTTTAATAGCAAGTGACAAATTTATCCACAAAATTATAACACCGGGGGTGTATGTGATTTGTTGCTTCTGCATCATTCTGCGGATTATTTGCACACCCAGAGAAATCTCTAGCCTAAATCTTGGATTTGTACAGTGAGCAAATGCAACATTGCAGCCTGTAACGCTTATCTAACATGCTTGAGTAAACATTTGTTTCAATGAATGCTTCAAAACTGCTGATAGCTTCCTGACATGAGTGAGTGTCTCTTGACTGATGTCGGTCTCCGTGTGGTACTGATTTTCAAGCTGTACACAAACAGAAAATCAACAGCAGTTCCGTCTTCCTGCGTTGCACAAATAATGCACGTGTGTGAGAATGTCAAGTATATACAAACATACCCTGTGCACACAAGCATGCAGCAAAAGTACGCCTCTGCAGTTGAACAAGATGATTGTAGTGCTTTAGACAACAATAAATGAGATGTGACTCAAATGTGCTTTAATGTAATAAATATTTTGATCAAATATGCTAGATAATTCATTGGAGACCATCGCAAGTTGAAAGAGTGCCTTCAAATTATTTATTTCGTATGTCAATGGCAAAACTACAAACTGGGTCAGTTTAATGGAGAGAAACAGCGAGTACGTGCTGAAAGGCAGAAAGCTGCGAATATGCACTCATTGCCCACTATATTAGCTTCTTAACATGAATATCGAATCAGCTAATCAAGTCAGGCATTCGAGATGACCTGCTGAAGTTCAAACTGAACATCAGAATGAAGAAGAAATGTGACTGAAGGGAGTTTAGACAGTAGAAGTTCATAAAAACACTGCCTGGTCTGGGTCTGATGAGACGCCTGATCACTACTTAGTATCAAGCGAACATTGTTTAAACACCACAGACTCGTATTGTTGCCAACCAAGTCCATCCCTTAATAACCAGTGTATACCAATCTTCTGATGGATGCTTCCAACAGAATAAGACATCCTGTCACAAAACTCAACTCTACTCAAATGGCCTCCACAATCATCAGATCTCAGTCGAATAGAGCACCGAAGGGATGTGGTGGAACGGGAGATTGACATCATGGATGACAAATCTGAAAAATTAAAGCATTTCTGAATCCAAACGGGGGTCCAATCTGGTACTAGTGAGGTGTACCTAATGAAGTGGCTTGTGAGTGCACAGCTCTTTATCATAAGACACTTTTAAAACAACTTCTGTAAATATCATAATTGTTGTTTTCAGTCATACGCAAGTCAATTAAAGTTAACTTACTAATTACTTTAGCTCAATTGAGTACAAGCTTGAGATTGTGATTATATTTTATGATCTGATTTAAATCCCTATATTTAGCCCACTCTCAATATAACTGCGAGACAAACTATAAGCATGCAGCTTAATCGTAACATTAGCATTAATAAATGCTCAGCCTAGAGCCAACACAGTAACTGATGAACAGAGGCAAGCAAACAGGTTTTTGTTGTTGTTGTTGCTTTATTCAATTAATATCAACTCATTTATAGCAAACTGTTCCCAAAATGTTCCCATGTTCAGTTAAACCTTCATTTCCTTCTGTTTCTTACCTTATTGCTAAGAATTTCACGTTCATACAAAATAAACCCAGTAGCGCTTTTTTGAAAACAGTTCTTGACATCCCAGCTTGTTTTTCTTAGTCCACGTTCTTATTTGGTAATGCATTTTTTACATTCCACTCTATGAACTGTGAGGCATACACAAGAAGAGAGACCAGCAGTATAGCTATCCAAACAGTAGCAGGTTGGAGTAGAGTGGTTAAAAAAAAAAAAGACAACATTTCAAGAAATGACTCCAAGAATGCAACAAATGCCACAGAGCACCAAGACTGATTAAAAGGACGATTTTTCTAGGACTCAGACCTCAGATTCATCTTATCAGTAAAACTACACACAGTGTGTGCCTGTGATAGTTAGATGCCAAGGAATCCAGAAAGAATGAGAAAAGCCAGACCTCAGACAGTGCTCAGCATACCGTGGATATAACATTTTATCATATCTTTCATATCTTTCTGTGGAAGAATAATATTTCTAACCTGGGTCAAATTTTCATAAAATGTATTAACTCACCTCCAATGACCCGAAATATACTCTTCTACTCCATTATGTTATACGTTGCTTTATAAAGTAATCCGTGGTTCACTGAAACAGATGCAGCAAACATTTATCGAAACACAGTATAAGGTGAATACAACTCAAACTAACTTGAAAGTTGATATTTGCCATGATGACTTTTATTCTTCAAAACAGCCTGAACTCTCTTAGGCAAGCTTTCTTCTTTAAGTAGTCTTCGTGAATCTTTCTCCCGGCTTCTTGAAGGTCGTTTCAAAAGGCTTTTATTCTGCTCTGTCAAGGTGATCCCACACTGCTCCAATAATTTTGAGGTCCCGGCTTCTACATAACATATTTTCCATTGGGTATTGTATGTTATCTGACTGTACATCCCTATTTCCATCAGTTTCGACAAGATCTTAAACACTACTGAATGAAAGGCAGCTCAAACCATGACAGAGCCATGACAATTCTTAATTTTGGCTTTCAGTTGTTCAGTTTCCTTAAACTTTTTAAGAGCAAACCGCACACCATGCTGTAATATGCCAAGTTTATGTTTAATAGCTTTTTGGAATTCACCTTGTTAAGGCAAAAATATTATTTTATGTCTGTCAAACTGAGTTATCTTTGGCATTTTTCATGGACTGAACTAAACAAATGGAAACAAATGTGTGTGTTATGTGTAGACACAACACTGATTCATTCTTTAGGTAGGTAAAAAAAAATGGCTGGCTCCTTGGATGCAAAACATGAAGAAATGAGGGGAACCCTCGAGACTTTTGCACAGTACCCAACTTTTGCAAAGCTTCTTTTCCATTTCTGTTCATGTGGTCAGTAAGGTGGATTATTCTACTTTGTGTTCCTGGTTAGGTCAAAGCACGGTATTAATAGTGGAATTCACAGAAGAGCTGTTGCAGCTGACTGCATTAGATTTTAGCTAATAAAATGAGTACAGTTGTCAGGAATTACATGGAACTAATAAATGTAACTCGAGCCTGAGGAAAGTACAAGTGTCTGCTGTCTGTTCTACAGGCCAAACTGTTGTACGATCCCGTTGACCTTTACAGGTCTGGTAATAACCTGCCCTTCGGCTCACATCAGCTTTCCTTCCTCGAAGCTCATACCACCAGAGAGCTCACATAAACCTTGACCTGAGAGCAGTGGCTAAAGGCAGATATAACCAGCTTCCTTCTCAGGTCTGTAGGGCAGCCAGCCATCTGGAGAGTTTCTTTTTTAGGAGCATCACTGGGTACAGGACATGTCAGATTATCGTTAGGGTAATGAATTCTATTGTAACGTGTTAGCTTGCCTTTGGAAATGAGATAATAAATGTGCTATGTACTGAACTTAGACACATTTAATATGGATCTAAAATGTTTTGTTGGAACAAGGAGAATTTATGTGATGTCAGGCATTTCATTCAGACGCAAAAAAGATGATTAGATTTTAGAAAGATCAAACTTAATTAAACCACCCCTTTAAAGCAAAAACATCAAAAAACCCTTTCAGCAAAAGAGAAGGGAAGGCATGTCTCATACATATGTACACTGTTGTCATGAAAGTGCAAGTGATTTGTTTTTGAGTTCTAATTCCCCAAAGACCGTGTGTCGGAGTGAGTGGGAGAAGCAGAGGGAGGAAGACAAGCGTGACAGTGATGCGAGTAAGCGTGAATTTTGATCAGATGCATTGAGATCGTCTGTGTGTGGGTGGGTGCCCCACGCAAGAGTATAGTTTGTGTATGACAAAACAACAACAACAACTGAAAAAAAGAAGACATATGCATCTGTGCATGAACCTTCAGATTTGATTGATTGTGTGCATGTGTTTTTCTGGTGAGGGAATGTGAGTTTGAAAGGCAGTACCTGAGGGCAGCAGGCAGTCCAAAGGTGTCATCTTTTCATCCATGGCTAGGATCCACAGCAGCCTGTCTTCAATCAGTCGACTCACTTGGACTTGAGGAGAACAGGGCATATGTTGCTGCTATTCTTCCTTTTGTCCGTCTGTTTTCTACTTTTATTCTTTGCTTGTAAGCCGACAAAGAAAGAAAGTCATTTAAATGTCTACCTCTGACCGGGCTTGTACTGAACTATTAATTCTCCCTAAAACAAGAAAACTGATTAAAAATACAAACATCCACATGGAAGCTGCATTTGTAAAATGGTAAATGGCCTGCATTTGTGTAGCGCTTTTCTAGTCCCTAAGGACCCCAAAGCGCTTCACACTACATTCAGTCATTCACACACACATTCACACACTGGCGATGGCTAGCTACATTGTAGCCACAGCTGCCCTGGGGCGCACTGACAGAGGCGAGGCTGCCGGACACTGGCGCCACCGGGCCCTCTGACCACCACAAGCTATGCAACTTCAAGGTTTACACGCATGTTTCAAGACACAATACCGACACAACAGGGTTGCAACTAATAACTATTTTTCTTTGCTAATATATCTGTCTTCTTTGACTGATGGGTCATGTGGACTTGGCTGAAAATGTAAAAACCTACTGTCAAAATTGTCAGCAAATTTGCCTCAGTCTTCTTGTTCATGTCAATAATCTTCTGGTTTAACAACAATGACAAACTGATGTGATGATTTTTTTTTTTAAATGTTCTTGCTGATTAAATTAATCAATGAATCAAACACAATACCTGTGAAAAATATAACACCATCTGTATACTAGAGAGGAACTAAAGTTAAAAATGGAGCCCAGGTAGTTAATGATTGACTAATCTATTAACAGAAATCTTAACACCCAACCCTTTTTCTCAAATGTGTGGCTCTTGCATATCTGATGTGACAGCAAACTGAATATCTTTTGGGCAGGTTGGAATGTTTGAAGGTCATAATATATGACAGATTCATTAAAGGAAAATTAAAAGCTGTGACTCTGTAAACTGTACTTTATATGAAAAAAGAAAGCAACAACCCTGTAGATAACCAGGGCATATAAACGACCAAAAAGGCTAAATACGCCTAAAACCTCACGAACCAGCTGATGACAGCACTAAAACAAATGTATACTTCACCTGGATCTGCTCACCTTCCAGCTTTAGCAACCAAAGCAGAGCAAACTACGAAAGAAAACCAAGTGCAGCAGGGTTTAATGATCATTATAGTACTCTGAACTCAGCTGAACCTTTAACAGCTAGCCCTCGATAACGATCAGACCCTCCCCTCACGGTGGACTCTCAAAGATATAGTGCAGGCAGTTTTTTATTTTCTCTTTCTAAAATGGATTTATTGTTTAATAGTGGGCAGTTTTCCTGTCTTTCTCCCTCATTTCTCTCTCTCTTTAATACTCCATACACACTCTGGACTCAATGAAAGTACATTGCATCGTCTCGTTACCTCTTTAATACTAACCGACAAAGAAAATTAGCTCTTGTCACATATTAACACAGCCCTTCTCTTAAGTGCTCGACCTAAAGATCGTTCATTCATTTCCACAAGCATTTCTCCCACTTCACGTGCAACACGTGACGAAGAGAAGTCCTCCCGTCACAGACACAACAGTCCGACTTCAACAAAAGCGACACATAAACACTCTGACTTCACACTGTGAAGCTATCAGTGCTTTACTTTAAAAGAAATCCTTTATACACTCACAGACTTAATCCGCTTCCGCCATTGATGGAGTAAACAGTCAACGAGAGGGAAGGATGCGTGCAGAGAGGGGAATGAACAGCGGCTCGTGATTGTTATGGTGACCCCTAGAGGCCAAGCGTGGAAATGGCGCTTCTTTGTGCTCTCAAATGGGAATTCTCCAAGGTAGTCCCAGGGTTTCTTAAGGAAACCTGAACAATTATAAATAATTTAACCTGACAGTTTGATTTATTTCTTTTTTCATTTTTTTTACTATATAAGAGGAAATAACTGCTGTTCTCTCTCCTTTAAGTTTACCTGCACTATCCATGCTATAAGGACAGCGAAAAGATGTCAAATTTAATAACTACGCAACAGAACAGCTGTGTTTTTCATTAAAGATGGCAAAACAAATCACATTCAAAAGCTTGCTGTGCTGTCATATTGTGTTTACATGTGGCGTTATATGTAAAATTTAAAAATGTTAAAATGTCGGGGACCCCTGAAGCAAATCTGCACTATTGTCAACGACCCGTGCTTTAGTTTAATGAAGCATTAATAGTCTGACATTTACATGCTTCATTGATTTAGCAGGTGTAGTCCTGCTTTAAGAAAGTACAGAATTGTGGTGGATTAACCCGTATCCCAGTGTCTTTATCATGCTGCCATTCAAAGGTAGACATGAATGATTTTGAAAATTTGAAACATCTACATCAGTTCTCATGTCTGTATGAGATGTATAGCAAGATATGATAAAACATTTCTGTTTTTTCGGTTGTTTTTCTGGCTGTTAAGGTTTCTTAGACATGTAGATTTATTGGTTTAGTGGTTAAGTAGGTCAGGATAATTGAAATAATGCTTCAACATTAATTTATAGCAACCAGTTACACCCACACCCTATCACTTAGCTTTCCCTCTGCTGTTCTCGTAGACAGGGGCACCAAATCTCACACTTGCTATACAAAAAGAAAAATGCACAAGCAAAACACAGAAAGGTAAACACACAAAACAAGCACACATACACACACGAATGCGAGCAATAGACTGATGGTGTATGCCTCAGATATCTCCAGACAGCAGTAGAAGCACTGTAAAGTGAGCAACCAAATCTTTCTCAAGGTGAAGCCACTCCAGAGGCTCGTTAAAACAAACGTTGTCTCATCAATCAGCAGTTGTTCTGTCTCCCTGACACACCGCACATGCAATGTACACACTCGCAGTTTTGCACAAACATGTATGTGTAAGTCACACGCACGTGCACACATGTGCTACGGGAAGTCATTCATTCTGTGGGCATGCATTATAAATGCATCTATGAATAAATTCCTGGCTCAGTGCATTCTTCATTGGAAAGGATTTCTTTTACAAGCCTACACCCACTGAATGTTTGATCAGATTTCTCTTTCACAGTGCATCCATCCAACCAATCCGCCTCGTTCTTGGACATCAGTCTTTCCAATATTTACTACTATTTCCCTTCCTTCCTCATTTAGCATTTTTTTTTCCTGTTTAAACTTTTTTTTTACCCTACACTTCCCCCTCTGAAACACTTTTACTGCTTAGAATTCCCTGATATTTTTTTAAGCTTGACTATTTGTAGGTAGTAACAAAAAGTGGGTCAGTGGTGAACTAGATAAAGATGACAATGGAGCCACTTTCTCATGAGCAGTTGAGGTGTGCGGCTATAATGAAACAGGTGATTGATGGACGCTGAATATTTAACAGCTGACGCTACACTGACAACTTTTCTGTCAGTCATTAGAAACTCAGCATGTCACCAACCCGGCACTCTTAGCTCAGGTTGTAAAGAAGGCAGGGATTGCATTCTTTAAAGTTTATTTCAGAGTTGACTGCCAATCTCAGGATTTCCAGTGATGGCAAATAAATCTGTTTTTTTCTGGATTTGGAAGAAACGTTTAATGCAATGGCCTCCTTTATATTGTACATATATATTGAGAAGCTCCACCTGCATTGTAAGAAAATTCATGAAACATTTTTAAATGAGCAAACACACCAGTCAGTGACTACAGTTTAAAACGACATATTTAAAAAGCACAAAGAAAATTAGCTCCATCTATAATTTATACAACAGAAATATGAACAGATCTATTCTTCTGAGTACCCTCATTATTTTATCTCTTGGTTTCCTTGCACGTCTTGTTTCATATACAATATTCCTGGGTACCACCATCACCCAGGACCTGAAGTGGGAGCCCACCATCACCTCCGTCATCAAGAAAGCCCAGCAGAGGATGTACTTCCTGAGGCAGCTGAAGAAATTCAACCTGCCAACACGGACGATGATGCAATTCTACACTGCAATCATCGAGTCCATCCTCACCTCCTCCATCACCGTGTGGTACGCTGGAGCCACTATCAGGGACAAACAGAGACTGCAGCGTGTTGTGCGCTCTGCTGAGAAGGTGATTGGCTGCAGACTCCCATCTCTGCAGGACCTGTACACCTCCAGGACACTGCGGCGTGCAGCCCGGATCTCAGCTGACCCTTCTCACCCTGGACACAGTCTGTTTGACCTGCTCCCCTCAGGCAGGAGGCTCCGGTCCATTCGCACCAGAACCTCTCGCCACAAGAACAGTTTCTTCCCCTCTGCTGTTGGACACATGAACAATAACCACATGACTGTCCCCGCCACTAACACATGACCCTACGCTGTGTCACTGCATCATTTCATGTCTGGCACTGATCACCACCTGCACTCATGTATATATCTTTCTACGTAGCACTCATAATTCTTATTCTCATGTATATATCTCATGTATATCTCATGCACATATCTTTCTTTCTACATAGCACTTTAATTCTTATTGTCTGCACTGAAGCACCGCAGCAATTTCCTAATGTTGTAAACCTCAACATCTGGCAATAAACCCATTCTGATTCTGATTCTGATTCTGATTTAATACGATTTTTAATCTAGACTTCGACCAGTCCATTCTGTAACCCTCAATTTCTTCTTTTTGAAGCATTCCTTGGTAAATGTGCCAGCGCTTGTAGGATCATTATTCTGCTGAAAAGGTCTCCTTCCAGCTCAGCATCAGCTCTTGGACAGATGGCCTCACATTATCTTCAGACACTTTTTGATACAATGAAAAATTCCTTATTGAGCCAATAACAGCAAGCTGCCCAGTCCCCGAGGCAGTAATGCAACCCTGAAACATAAAATTTCCACCACCATGCTTAACAGTTGGTGTAAGCTATATTTGGCTTGCAACACACTTTTCTGTTGTTAGTGTGGCTAAACACACTGTTTAGAGCACATTATTCCAAAGACCCTGCTTTTGTTCATTAGCAAGCTAACTGCATTGGGCGATCGTGGCTCAAGAGTTGGGAGTTCGCCTTGTAATCGGAAGGTTGCCGGTTCAAGCCCCGACTTGGACAGTCTCGGCCGCTGTGTCCTTGGGCAAGACACTTCACCTGTTGCCTACTGGTGGTGGTCAGAGGGCCCGGTGGCGCCAGTGTCTGGCAGCCTCGCCTCTGTCAGTTCGCCCCAGGGTGGCTGTGGCTACAATGTAGCTTGCCATCACCAGTGTGTGAATGGGTGGATGACTGGATGTGTAAAGTGCTTTGGGGTCCTTAGGGACTAGTAAGGCGCTATACAAATACAGGCCATTTACCATTCCCCAGTAGTTTAATGGCTACAGCTGCACAACTGACCTGTAATGAAAATTTGGGTTTCTTGGAGAATTATGTTGCGTCTGACAGGAAGCTCTTTGAGTTAATTTGCTGGGACAGCCATTCTTTGGCAAATTGGCATTTGCTTAAAATTGAGAGCTCTTGTAGATCTTTTTTTTTTTATTGTAGAAAAATATCTTTTGAAATCTCTTACTTGTCCCAGAGGGTTATTTAGCTCTTGGCATGATGGCAACCAATTTTCAATACTTAAGAGAATGACTTGAGTAAGACAGATTTCACATGCAGCTCCCGACCGATGTCCCTGCTATTCTGAGATTTTACACATCAAAACATCACTCAAAAATAATAATAACCCAGTCCTTCACAGATCTTGAAGTTAGGTTAATACAATCGTAGATTAACTATATTGCTTGTTTGAATGTGTTTAGGAGGAAAGACAGATCGTAGAGAAGCGATTGTTACTCTCCATCAGTCTGGGGAGTGTTATAAGACCATGTCCACACATTTGAAGTTCATCATTCTATAGTAGGAAAGTTTATTCGCAAATGGACAACATTCAAGACAGTTGCTAATCTTCTCAGGAGTGGATGCCCCAGCACATTCACACCAAAGTCAGACTTTTCTCTGAGCAATGCTCAGAGAATTAGTAAAAAAACCCAAGAGCTACATTTCACTCTCTAAAGGCCTCAGTTAGCGTGTTAAATGTTAAAGTTCATGACAGTAAAATTAGGAAAAGACTGAACAAGTATGGTGTTTTTGGGACTGTTGCCAAGAAGCCTCTTCGCTCTAAAGGAAGATGGCAAATTTGCATCCGAACAAACCACAAGACTTGTGGAGCAATGTCTTTTGGACAAATGAGACCATATAGTGGAGATGTTTGGATGTAATGCACAGTCCCACACTTAGAGACCAAAAACTTCATATCAGCATAAACACCATGTGCCAAGTGTCAAGCAGGCTGGTGGAGGGCTGATTATCTGAACACGTTTTGGACCTTTATAGTGATTGAGTCAACAATGAACTCCTCTGAGTATCATTATTATCAAATGTGAGGACATCTTATTTATTTACTTAAATTACATGAATGATTTCTGAATGAATTTAGCAAAATGTTACACCATTTCTGGGGAGGGGTAGGAAACAGGAGAAGGATGCAGATTAAGTAATCTGTAGTTTTCTATATGTTGACATGTGACATCACAGAGTTCTTTAGCTGTAGATGAAGATATAACTGATTCATTTACAGCATGAAGCTCACAGCTGGCACATCATGTAACCTCAGAAAAAAAACACCTTTTCTAAGAATCCCTGTGATTTTCTTTCTGCTACTTTGCAAGGCAGGCGAATATCAAAATCTTGTGTCACATGCATTTTAATCATCACGTTTCTTTTTACAAGATATTGGTTTTCTTCCAACTATCCGGCAAAGAGCGCTGTTGACAGTTTCTCACCTGCAAAACCGAGCGAGGCAACGTTTGGTTGTAAAACGCCCGTGATGGCTGCCGAAGCAGAAACAAGCATGCTCTGTCATTCTTTTCTCAAATTATTACCTGCTTTCAGATATTATGGTGAGGAACTGCTGTGGACTTTCTGATTTCATTTTCTCCTCGAGGTCACATCACGCTGAAGAGACTGTGTTTGTCTTTAGTTCAATTTAATATCTCTTATCAGTGGATACATGGGTCATAATAATGCCCCTTTGCCCCTCGGCAGAAAACACCTGTTATTCTAGCAGATAATGAAACTGAAAAGGAGAGACACTAACTGACATGCAAATCCAGACTCTCTCCCCCTTGCAGGCACTCTCTCTTCCTTTAATATTCCCTATCATTACCTTTACTTCTTTCTGTCATTTTTCTTTCGCTTGTTCTTTTTTCTTCAGTAATATGCTTTCTCTTTGTCTCTCTTTTATTCCTTTTTATCTGTCTTAACCTCATATCCCAGCTGCCTTTTTCCTTTGCCGGCTCTCTTTTGTCTCTTCCTTTGCTTTCAGCTTTACTTCCCTTCATTGTGCCTATCTGCTCCTTTTCTGTCTTGCTGTGGGGTTTTGTACTCGTGCGACATTTTACTTCACCTATAATGATTTCTTTTTTATGGCAGATAACAACTCAAACAAGAAAGTTCGGGTTACTCAAGGGATATTACAGCTTTGCTCAGTTTGGGGTCAACTCCTCACATACTGGCTACTGTTGATGAAGTGGTAGGAGAAATGTGCATCTGAATTAGGGCTAAGTAGGCCATATTTCATCTTTATCTGCCAATTATGATGACCCATTTTTTTTTTGTTAGAAATGAACAAGATAGGAGAGTGATGCAGGACAGACTTTTTCTTCCGCTTGTGCCTATTGTGGAATCTGATGCCATGGTCAACAAAGGTGAAAAAACAACACAGTTCACTGCATCTCTCTTGGATGAATTACTCTCCTAAAGCTAATAAATATCCCCTAGTGGAAAAAGACTGAGTCTAAATTACTTGAGGTACACCCGAGCTCTGAGGAATGGGTCACTGAGAACAAGGAGGGCATATTACAGGTGACTGGCTGCTCTTACATGGGCAGGGTGGGTATTATCGACTACTTGGCAGCTTCTTCCCTCTGGCATCACCTTGCTGTACTTAATCCCACAGAGGCTTCCTCTCATATATCCAAGGGAGGACTTTTTTCCCCCTTTTTTGTCACAATATCATTGCCTAAATGGCCTGTAAATGGCCTGTATTTGTATAGCGCTTTTCTAGTCCCTAAGGACCCCAAAGCGCTTTACACAACCTGTCATCCACCCATTCACACACACATTCACACACATTGCCTAAGGGCTGGTGTCTCTCACCTGCCTGTTCAGAAGCAGCACGGATAAAGACCAAGCATGAGGTGGCATCATTCCAGCAGCTATAAACTCATATGTTTTGAGCAAGCCAATATGTGTGCTCTTAGTGAGTACTGGGACTGACGTCTGAGTGTGGACATTTTCTTTTCCACATGTAAAGCCAAAAATGACCGCCCTGAGTTATTAATAACTCATGCCTCTGATTCTACACATCTGTCCTGAGGGGCTGGTACCCACCGAGGTATACATTAGCTCGTGGTGTAATATGTACAGTGAGGTTTAAAGAGGAAAAGGGCAGTAGAAGTCTATCATCTGAAAAATTTATATTTTCACTTATACAGACTGAGACAGACTTCAGCAAAGGTCGGTATCACAGTCAGAGCACATCATCTGTCGCCTAAGGGTTAGAAAACAAACAAAAAACAGAGATGACCACGTTTGGACTGACCTCCCAGAAACTTCTGGAGGTGCTCACAGGGGAGCTTCTGAGGGCTTTGCCAGGTGCTGTGAGAAATGATGCAGATGGTGCCTGGCGATGCCACGGGGGAGGAGATTTCTAATTTCCCTGCAGTGCAAATACCAGTTGAAACTGGGGTTTGGCACAGGGTAATGGAGGCAAACTCTGAGTGTATGGGTTATTTTAGACAGATGCCGAGGACAGGGTTTCTCCACAGCATGTGTTAGGGTCGTGAAGGCACATTGGTGTTGATGAAAAGTTCATAGCATAACCTGTATTTGCAACAAACACCTTTTAGTACTGTGTCAAAATTGCTACACATACAAAATATCTAATATTGACATTTCTTTATTATTTTCCCTATTTACTGAAAGTAAAGTTAATGTTTGTCAATATGTCATAAGTTAAACACCTTGCATGGACCACCAGTGGCAGGAGGGCACCAGCTCTCCTTCGGAGGTCAAAAAACCTGCACATGGCTGTAATTTCAGAAAATAGCTGAAAAGTGTTGCACAGTTTAACTGTGTAGCTTGACTGCCTACAGGTTACATGTATTTGTACTTGCTCAGTGCTTAGTGTGATAGGCTGGAGGTAAACTTTGTAGGCGTCATCAGGCACATGTACTGTGTTCTCCATGTAAAAAGACCAAAATCTTCTATTGAATTTTCTGTTGCTAGGCCAAGTTGCCCCCTTGGGTGATGCACACGATAAGGATGAGTGTTTAGGTCTGGGGCTGTGCTCAAAGAGATGGTCTCAGCTTGCCTAAGGGTGAAGATATATTTTTTACACTTAAAATTATACTGTCACAGGGAGAATACTTTTGCAGGTTGTGAAATGAATTCATGTATAATATATACCGAGACAAGGTCCAACATTTCTACATTTCATTGCCAGTGCTGCTTCCTCTAACATTGTGGATTTGTGGCATTTTCTGTGTGTGTGTTTGCATTTTGCTTGATTAATCTGGTTAAACTGTTTTTTCCCTCCGTGTGATTTACATTTGTACAGGCATTTTTGAGTTGATGCAAAGTGTACTCGTTTCATTGTCTTCTTGCTGTATATTTCACCAAAAGCTTCCACCCATATCACTTTCCCTCACACACTCTATTTATCTTATGTCCGTAGTGCTTTCTCTTTTCCCCTTCCTACTTCATTCTTTCTCTAAAGCACAATTGATCTTTCTCTCTCTTGCCTGCCCAGTCTCTTGGGTTCTGTGTTGTCTAAACACACAGACCAACTGAAACTCTGACAATGAATCAATCAGTTTAATGAATGAACTGTCCTCGTCTCTCTCTTGCCATTCTTCTGAAGGACTATTTGCACAACCCTTCTTGCTCTGGCATTGTCCTTCTTAATTTTCAACCTTCTCTTCAAACCGATCCAAAACTACCTCAGACAAATGCAATTTTTAAGGAGAAAAGACCACCTGTCCTTGAGCACATTTCTCACCAACACTAACCTCCACAAGTGGTACGAAAATATTGAAGTAGGTCTACAGTATTTTTTTTTTTTACTGCTAATGCCCACTTACCTTATGGGTTCAGTAAGTGAAGGTAGAAAATTAGGCCATCAAGAGCAGTCGGCAACCACCGGTCTCTAGGGAACAAATCATGCATTTCCTGAGTGTTTGCCAAGTGGTTGCTTAAGAATATTGCCAGTGAAACTGGTCACAAAAAGATATACATTTCTGGACTGAAAACCTCGTGATTGCTTTGGTTGCTAGCCGATTCCTACAGCTACTTGTAGTCTGTATGAAAGATGCTGACTTGTTTGCAGACTTTTGCCAGCTACTCTGCTAGCAGTGGGAAAGGAGATTGTTTTCTTTCAAAGTAAAAGTTACATCCTTCAAAATGTGTGTTGACCAGACACAATTTTTACTTTGAACACGGCCATTCTCCACAGTCTTTTCAAAGAAGTCAGCATCCTTCATGCAAATTATGTGTGGCCATGGCAACCTGCTAGTTGCAATCATCAGCAATCATAGGAAATGTTTTTTGGTGCACTGGCAAATGGTTGAAGTCAGGCAGGAATCTCTATGAACAATATTTGCAGATGACACTGTGATCTGTATTGAGAGTAGGGAGAAGGTAACAGAAACCCTGGAGAGTTGGAGGGAGGAAAGAAGAAAGTCAGTAGAAGCAAGAAAGATTACATGTGAGTGAATTAGAGGGGGCAAGTGGAAAGATGAAGATGCGAGGAGCAGAGGTAATGAAGGTGGATGAGTTCAAAAACCTTGGGCCGCCTATCCAAAGCAATGATCAGTGCACAAATGAGTGGATGGAGACAAGTGTTGGGTGATTTCCAACAGAAGGATAGCAGCAAGAGTGAAAAGGAAGGTATACAGCATGGTAGCAAGACCTGCTGTAATTTATAAATTGAAGACAGTGGCAGTTACAAATTGACAGGAGGCTGAGCTGGAGGTGGCAGAGTTGAAGAATCTAAGGTTTTCTTTGGGAGTGCCAGGAGGGACAGGATTTGAAATGTGTATATTAGACGGACAGGTTGAGCGGTTTGGAGACAAAGTCAGAGAGGCAGGGATGAAACAGTTTGGACATGTGCAGAAAAGGGTTAGCGGATATACTAGGAAAAGGATGCTAAAGATGGAGCTGCCATGCAGGAAAAAAAAGAAGAAGACCACATTGTTTGTTTTTCATGTATAAATGTAAATGTATAAAGTTATTTAAAGATTTGTGTGAATTCTGATGATTTACTAGTTATTAGAGGATGTTAAGCAGTTCTTTACTGCATTTATACTCGGGAGCTCTAGTATGGTCATGTAAAACAAATAAGAAATACAAAATGCAAACTATAAGCCCAGACTTCAGATGGAGGTCATGTCTAAAAGTGTGAGAAAGATCCACTTTAGAAATCCTCAGTGATTTCACTGGAAAGCACTGAGTGTACCACAGCAAGGTATCGAGGAAGACTATGGGAAACTATACAGTTTGTGTCCCCGTAGGAGGGTGCATTTGTGGGATGGTGAACATACACATAAAGGGTATACCCTGACATTAGAGATTGTTGCTGACAGCACAAACTCAGCTGGAGGTTAGATGACAACATTTGAAGTGAATGCCAACAGAGTCAACAAAGTTCGTGAAATTCTGAGGACATTTAATAAACTGATTGATCTCTAGGGAGACTAGTTTTCCTTTTTTTATTTACACAGTCACAAAATGCATCTGCAATACAACCTCATGGCAGTTTGTTAAATATTCGTAAAGTTAAATCTAGTTGTGTTCATGGACACGAACTGTAGGGCTTCTAGTTTGAGTCACAGAGTCCACCCTAGGAGGAGGAGGAGGTGGCAGCGATGCAAGCCCGGTTCATCGCTGGACCATTATTTTTACACACTGACTGATGTTTTCTTGTCACTGACTGTCTGGTTAAATTTAGCCATCAACATTATTTGGTTATTAGCAACAATTGACTTCATCAACAACACATGGTTTGGCCCATCTTTGACGGCTCTATTTCCCCGGCAGCCTGGAAAAGGAAAAAAATTTTTACTTTCAAAGCCATGAAATTACTCACTGTTGCCTGTCTGCTTATGACTATTGAACTAAATTTGTCATCTTAGTCAAACCTTGAGTGATGGATAATTACCGTGGAGTGTATCGCTTTGGCATCTTCGTTATCAAGTATTCAAATAATCAAACAAAACTGTGACAACAAACCTCCGGACACCATGCTTCTGTCCTCCAGGGAGGATGAGTTTCTTATTTTTCTTAACTTTTCCGCCCTCTTTCATGGGTGAAGGGAGCATAAAAGATCATTATTTCTTTCCTGTCACACTGAGTGAAGCACTATAATCTCAGGAGAGGCTGCTTTTTTGTTATTTGTATGCGTTTGTATTAATGCTCTGTGGGAAATTCACAAGTATTTGAGAGAGAGAGAGAAAAAAGACACTTACATGTTGCTTCCCTTTCAGATCTCATAACATAGTCGCTGTAGATGTACAATAAAATCACTAAAAAGACAAAAGAAAGAGAGGACTAAAGAAATGTAGACCTCGTGTGAAAGCGAGACACATAAAATAAAACGCTGACCTATCAACTTTTTGTCTCAGTTTACTGAGATGTTGCGTTCTTCACTCTCATATTGGTATCTATTCTGGGTTGGATCTGGGTTACACTGTTCTTATTAGCTGGGTTCCCAAAGCAAGATGATTTTCTGTGGCATAATGGAACCATTTGATTTCCCTAAAACCAAATCCTCAGTCACAGTTGCGCACCAGGAAACCTTAAGTAAAAGTTAATTAAAAGATTTTCCAACAGCAGGTCTGGATTACATTTCAGAGCACGGGATAGACAGATCTCTGAGTCTGTTCGCTGAAACTCTGAAAATCCTACTTTTTCAAGGCTTTATTACCTGATAGAAGGTTTTCACAGTGTGTGAAACTTTGCTCTGCTGCATACTCACACTCATTCCACCCAGTCATACAAGAGGGTGTTAAGTATACACACATCACGTCTGACACAGTGGTCAGCAGCACAGGAGCACCACAGGGAACTGTGCTGTCCCCTCTTCTCTTCACCCTGTACACCTCTGACTTCTGCTACAACTCTGAATTATGCCATATTCAGAAGTTTGCAGATGACACGGCCATCATGGGGTGTATCTGGGATGATCAAGAAGAGGAGTACAGAAGTCTGGTGAGGAACTTTGTCGCATGGAGTCACACAAACCACCTGCAACTCAACACCTCAAAGACTAAGGAACTGGTTGTGGACTTCGGGAGGTCCAGAGAAGGTCCACTGCCAGTTCAGATAGAGGGGGAGGAGGTGGAGGTGGTCAACAAGTACAAGTACCTCGGGCTGTGGGTGGACAATAAACTGGACTGGTCATGCAACACAGAGCACCTGTATAAAAAAGCCCAAAGCCGACTGTACTTCCTCAGGAGGCTGAGGTCTTTTAACATCTGCAGGAAGCTCCTGAGGATGTTTTACCAGTCGGTGGTTGCTGGAGTACTTTTCTATGCTGTGGTGTGCTGGGGGAGCAGCACAGCAAAGAGGGACTCATCCAGGCTGGAGAAACTGATCAGGAGGGCTAGCTCTGTGGTCGGCATGAAGCTGGACACTCTGGTGACAGTGGCAGAGAAAAGGACATTAAAGAAACTGCTGGACATTATGAACAATGCTGGGCATCCTCTGCACACGGCCATTAACAACCAGAAGAGTCTGTTCAGTGACAGGTTGCTTCTCCCCAAGACAAGAACTAACAGACTTAAAAACTCCTTTGTCCCACACGTCATCAGACTGTTTAACTCCTCTCTGGAGGGGAGAGGGAGGGGAAACAGGAGGACAAAGGAGGGGGGAACAACTAAGCTGTAGTGCCTCTGCACCTCACTGTACAATACCTTGTGCAATACTTTTTGTAAATAGTCAACAGTGCAATAGACTCAATACTTGAAATGTGCAATTCACTTGTATTTTTATTTTTTATTCCTATTTATTCTATTTATCCCCTTTGTATATTTTATTTATATTGTCTCTGTATTTATATATGTGTGTGTGTGTGTGTGTGTGTGTGTGTGTATATATATATATAACAGTTCTGTAACTGTAACTTTGGTCGTTGCTGTGCTTTTTTTGGAAGTCGAATTTCCCAGAGGAACCCACCCGAGGGATTAATAAAGTTCTATCTTATCTTATCTTATCTTATCTTAGAACAGACTTTTACTATTCAAACCTGAGTGGAACAGATGAGGATCAAGTACCTTGCCCAAGGAGACTCTTTAAATTACACATTTTTCAAGGTAGAATAAAGAAATGCTTCTCCTCTTCCCTGTCCAGATTTTCACAGCTTGTTCAGGGATTCGAACGGGTAATCTTGTGGTCCTGAGCTCAGGTCTCTAATCTTTTGGTTAGCGCTGCCTGAATTTATGTGGAGAAAGTGTCAGGGTAAAAGAGCGGGGACCTGAGAAATCCTCTTGCCATCCCAGCAAGGAAGAACTTGCGACAGAACAGCAATGGAATAACTTCTCATCATAAAATATGTCCTCCAGCTATGGCTTAAATCTTCAATTGGCATGTGGACACACCGCTTCAGCTCCAAACTCAGCAAAGTATAATTTGAAGACTTTCTAGTTTAAGTGTAGGAGGTGCCTGTGATTACGTCGGTTTGAATCTCAACTTCTATGGAGCCTTAAATCGAATTTACCTACACCCCACCTCTTGCTGGTAAAATATTATACTAGTGGTATGTTGGATGTGGCTTTTGCTGCAAACTAAATATACTGTCAGAGAGAGAAAAAAGTGTTTTGAGCCTAAATTTAAAGAGTTTAAGATGCAGGCAATGAACATTTGTCTTTTCGGAAAAAAAGTACGTCTGCAATGTCTATGGTATTTATGATAAAGCAAAAAAAAGAAAAAAGTATTTATTTCACCGTCATGCACTCATTAAATAACTGCTTGCCTCTTTTTGGTGATGTGCATATACTCTAGAGAAAGCATTTGTGCAAGCTGGAAGATGCACAGAGCCACATACTGAAATTTTTAATCTGCCGTTGTTTGAAAAGGATATAAAGGTTATTTCTTCCTCTACTCAATAAGACCCTCTGGCTTAAATCGGGACTCTTGATGACATCATTACAGAGAGCAAAGGATTACTTGGGTTTATTCAGTGTGTTCACCTCAGCAGTGCTTTGTCAGCATCGGTAGGGGAGGCAATTCAGATTTGCTTTTTAGTTGGCTGTGCTGGTTCGAGGTCCACGCTTAACCTGGTAATAACAGGTATTTACAGGGTAAAGCACAAAGGAAATAACACGCAAGGAATTTTCTTGGATTTGTTGATATCCAAGGTTTTTAAAAAAAGATCTGGTTTGAAAAGCTCGGGGGAGTAAATTTGAAAACTAGCAATATTCAGACTAATCAGCTTTTTTCAGACAAGCATCGGGGCAGTTTAAAGAGTCAAGCATAGAACAGATGGTAGAAAAGATGCAGAAAAGACGCAAAAGGACACAACCAAGATAGCTGAAGTGATGTTGTTTTGCTTGTCCTGAACTTTACACTGAAGTTCAGAGCTAAAATTGGAATTTTCTTTTAGTTTAATTCATGTTTTTGTAGCAGATAAGAGGGAAAAAATAGAGATTAAGAAATGATGGAAGAATGGGAGGAAGGAACGGGAGGAGAGAAGAAAAAAGATTTCTTTTGTCAGATACAGAGTGGAATACATTATCCCTCAAGAGCTGCTGTTGGGGCTAGATTTAACCTACAAGCAATCTTCCTGGAGAGTGTCTGCATTCTGTCTGTGTGTGTGGTATGCTGCTCTGCAGTCTCTTGGGGCAAGCCTTTCATCCCTCAGAACAACATACCACACACAGTCTCTGCTCTCGGTCTTTCGCTTCTCTCTTGTATGCTTTCTATCTCACAAATGCAAAAACTCACACATACACCCTCATTCACTCGGCTGCCTTCCAACTTCTCATATTACACTTACACATATTCTCACATTCTCTCTTAAAGACAGTACATCTTGTGGAATAAGACCTTAGGGCTCACATATTATTTTCTGATCTTATAATATGAACTGCCCTCTTTCAGTTCCTACATTAGAAGGAACGTCACTGGACAGATGTTTTGTAAAACAGTTAAAAAAACATTTTAAAAAACTTATTTAGACTAATCAGCCTTTGCAGATGTTGGTACTATGTCATTTTGCTGGATTTTACGCCTAAAGTTGTCTAATAGCATTTGGAAATCTTTGGGGGAGTCAGTTTTAAAACTTGAACAGGAACTTTTTTCCATGTGTAAAGGAGCGGTGACAGTTGTGTCACTGCTGGTTTTTATGGGTTAAAACACATTCTTAGCTGTTCGAATGTTTACAGCATGATTACATGTGCTTATCGCTGTCTTGTTGGAGCTGAAAACATAGTAATACTGGGATGAATTCTGACACTGTAACACAGTGGTGATATCTGGGCACTTTCTGTGAGAATCAATAGAAACTGAAGCACCAAACATGATAAGACTATCATTTTAGGACCATGATTCCCCCTGTCAGTAAGCATTTTCCCAAGAGGCTTCCAACTAAAGCTTGGTCCAAGTCAAATAAGACACATAAATCTTACCTATTTTTCAGCCCATCTTGACATCTTTTTTCTACTGTACATAAAGGAAATGTAATACCTATGGATTTTTTGTTAATGTTGTTGAACCCCATATTCAGCTATTGATTTTTCACCTGCATTTTGCTTTTTGCCCTTGTTAGTATAATGTTGCAGTCCTTTCTTAGAGAGAAATATATGGCTGCTACGAACAGCTGCTTTGTTGTCCACTGTGGAATTCTAAGGACACTCAGGATTTATACAACATTTAATTTACATTTTTTTTGGACTTACTATTGGAATATGTCAAAAGTGTTTTTCTTTTCTTCCTATTTGCTCTCAGGTTGTGAAAATAAATTGGAAAAACTGGCATTTTTAGTTAAATGTAATGCCATGCTGCATTACAGTTACTTGTTTCAGCATCCTTTCAGTACGTATTTCATGACTTCACTCTGAAGGTGTTTAGAACAACATCACACACTCTCACACGCGCACATACACACACCAGATCACACCGGATTTTCTTTCCTGTAGTGCAACAGATGCCGTCGAATGTCTGCTATATGATATTAATTAGAAAAACAATGATGCGAGAAAGCGTTTGAGCGGATGGCTGCTT
This sequence comes from Diplotaxodon limnothrissa, assembly GCF_057381915.1. Taxonomy (NCBI): domain Eukaryota; kingdom Metazoa; phylum Chordata; class Actinopteri; order Cichliformes; family Cichlidae; genus Diplotaxodon; species Diplotaxodon limnothrissa. Next base: position 29,182,524 of record NC_140604.1, on the reverse strand, counting down.
GGTTTTCAGACTCATGGCATAGCTGGTGATTGACTGATTTGCAGGTGGGAAGCTTCGTTGGCTGGCAGATCGTCTTGATTGACAGGCTTGCCTGCATTGCTGACCGACTGACTGCTGAGGCGATGTGCCAGCAGCAAAAGAATTACAATGGCCTCTACTGGGAGAAAAATCAATAGCTATGGAGAGGTGTGAATAAAAGGTAGGTTTTAAAGTATTATAACAGGTATGGATTTGTTTTTTTCTCTTTCTTCTCTTGAGTCATGTTACACTTACAAGAATAATTAAACATAAAAACTATGAGAGCGATAATGAAAAGATCTTCCTGAAAAGAGGCACCATGACAAAGTAGTGATGCAATGTCAAAGAGAAGGACTTAGCAGGGATCAGACATAAAACTATGACCTTGGGCACCCAAAGCTATGAAGCTACCACTGTGCCATCTAAGGTACTCTTTAGCTCGGAGGCTAATAGTCAGTTTTCGGGGGTTGCATCAGCAGTCTGTATCAGACATAACAAAAATAGAGTCATTTATATGGATTCAGAAGGAATTCAGAGCTAGTGAGATTACCTGACCTGCTGTAATTTTGAGGGTAACTGCTTTTAGAATTATTGCAGTACCTCTTGTTTTTCAATTTCTAGTTCACTTTGTGTAAACGTAACATCTGATTAAGTCAAGTTTTAATCACACGGACGCATATCCATGTTTGTTTGTGGGAGAAAGAAATGTCACTTTAACCAATTTATTAGTTGATGTTGTATTGAAAGCGCAGATATCAGATGATATCTTGTTAAATATTAAAATCTTCCTTCTAGCATCCCTGTGCAGGGTTTCAGGTTGATATGGTTTGATCTGTCAGTCACCTGCACCGTTAGCTATACAGCCCTGCTCACTTTAATGATAAAGAATATATTTTAGAACTACTATTAAACTTGATATGTGGCTGCAATGTGATTAAAAACATCACCTCTTTTTTGTTTTTGTTTTATTTGGTTATTCTTAGAGAAAAGCTCCTTTTCCCCCCACAAATATGAGAAGAATTTGCCAGTGCTTTGGATTAGATGGTACTGAGACTGAGATGCCTGTGCCAGCATTAATGAAGTAGAGGTAGATTTTTTTTCTTCCAACAGTCTTTTGGAATAAAAAGAATGATGGGAGTCAGCCAGCAGGTGTAAAAAGAATAACTGAACATGCCAATGGGATACACAGGTTTGGACAACCTGCGCTGGTTAAATCATTGTTTAGTTTGAAGGCTGGCTAGCTGTTAGAAAGACGAGCATCTGAAATGTCAGAAAGAAGAAGTCATTTGATGATCAACTGTGAGAACTCAAAAAACTCTGTTCTTCTCCTGACCCGGATGCCAAGAGCCACAAACTTTGCACAGGCGGTTGTAAAAAGTTCACAAGAAAATACATTTATCTATTTTTGAAAAGGGAAATGAACAATGTAGGAGGTTTTTCAGGTTGATCGTGCAAAGTCGCTGCTGCCTTGCTCTCATGTGGTCAATAAATATTATTGAAGACCTTTGGGGTGGAACATCTTGGCCTTATCATGCTGAATTCCTCAGCTAGTCTGCCTGAAAGTCTGCCTGCCAGCCAACACATTTATCTTTCCAGCTAAGGAGCAAGGCAGCAGCAGCACAGCGTAATACAAGTAAGTGAGAGCAAGTAAATGTTAATCTGTTTGTTTTAGTGTGCACACAAATCATTGCTATGGGATGGGAATTATGCAGAAAAAAGCGATAGTGAGATTCCATGGGTTCAATTCAAAAGAACAATATCTCTGCATGAGAAGCTACATCATTCTAGTCTCTCAGCAACTGTATAGTTTCTCATTGCCTACTGCTGAGATATTGACTCCCCACACACAAAATGATCATTTCTGCAGCGCCTTATAATTTACTTGGGGTTTTTGCATTTCTGCAAAGCTCTAAACTTGATATGCATCATCATCGTTGCCCAGTAGCGAGAATAGTGGGAGATCATTAGAATACTTGGAAGATGAAAGATAAAAGCACGGGATGGTTGCTCTCCTCTGACTTCACATATGGAGAATTCAATATGCAATTATAGAGCAAAATGTACAATATGCATGCATGATTTAGAGAGTTTAAAATACAAAGCATTGCCCCATTTAGGATACGCTAAACCTATATCTTGCTACAAGTTAATGTATTCTCGTATAAATATAAATGTTTAACACTGACAACAGTTATTTAAGCCCTTTTCAAAACCATTTCATGACTTTTTTCCCCTCTAAAAATTGGCCCCAGAAAACATTTGAGAGCACTCACGAGATAACAGTTGCCAGATTTCCATTTATCAGATGTAAAAGAGATGTGGGAGAAAGTGAAGATGGAAAGTAAGTAAGCAGGGAGAAAAAACTGAAATGACAAGACTTGATATGGTGATATTCAGCAGACTATGTGCATATGATCCCGGGGATAATAGTAGTAGCTGATCTGAGAAGTCTCCCTCAGAGTGCACAGTTCCTTCTCCCTGGAAACAAATCTTGTCATAGAAAACCTCTAATGCCAATCTTAATAAAATAGCCCATCCTGCTGAATGACATATATATGAACCCATACCCTTCACTGCAAAGACAGAAGTCAGAAGGATTGCAGAAAAGTCTACAATGTCTACCTGCAAGGTGGCACACAAGGTGGTGACAGACAGACAGACAGACAGACAGACAGACAGACAGATAGACAGATAGATAGATAGATAGATAGATAGATAGATAGATAGATATCAGAAGACAATTTCCAAAAGTGCAATTTCAATCCAAAAATGTGTCCTTGATTGACCTTCATGTTCAGATCTATGGCAATATGTTTTCTATAGTTTCAGGAAGAAACCATGTATATGACATGAAACCAACAAACCCCCCTGCACTGATGCACCGAAACCTAATCTTTCAATCCACCATCTCTCTCTCTCTGGGAAGTCTTCCATCTTTTCTGTAGTCCACTTGCTTACTTGGGTCATCCATGTACATCCGTGAGCTAATGATGCGTTACAGCCTCCTGCATTTTTCTGGAAAATGGAAAAAGAAAGAATCAGAACAGTTGATTCCTTTTTTGTCAGAGGACTCTTCTCTTTTGCCATCTGACATTCAGCATGATCTGAAACAAGTTCATCTTCATGTTCGGGTTTTTCAGAGGCCACGATTGCACTCGATGTTTTAAATAACCACCTGCTGACTGACTGTTTTTCAGGTGATCAGGTGGTTAGCTGATCTCTTGTTTGTTAACAAGCATTTCCTTAACCACAGGCCTGTTATAGTTGAATATAGAAAGAAGCTCAAACTGGAACATGTTGCAGTTCTTTAGACAATCTGATTCAAATGAGATCTAAAGGGTTTAAAATCATTATTTAGATTATCTGCATTGAGACTTGTTTAAGTAGATTTACTGTGTAGATGTTTTATTATATCCGAAAAAGGAGAAAATTCATACAATATTTATCACGTGACAGTAGAAACCTAATGTTGAGAATTGATTTTAGTACACTGTAAATAGTTGTTGAAACAGAGTCATTTTGTGAATTTGTGCTCATATACATTTCAGTAGTAATTTAGATGATTTTAGTTTTGCATAAAAACATGTTTCCCTTTTCTTTTCATGTGTCAGTTATATTCTGGTGGGAGGGAGCTTGTTACAGTTTGCAAAATAAACACACAACTCTCCAGTTATTCAGATTTAGGCAAAAACTAATATTCATATTTGATGAGGACTTTTCAACAACAGTTTAGAAGAGGGGCAAACTTTACATCCTTAAATATGTTTCGCACCACAACTTTTAACATCTAGGGAGAGTGTTTAAACCCTGCTTTTTTTTATAACATTGGATGAGTGTGTTAATAACCTCTTTATGACATCAACAGATACGGGAAGAGGATGTGTATGAACCAGTCACTTGTCAGTTTTTTCAAACCTAATCCATACGGAGTTCTTTAGGCTTAATGCCATTACTTCCCCGTTACCGCAAAGGTGTGTATTTGCAAAACAACATGGCTGTGCTCAGCATGTGCCCTAAGGGTGGAAACCCAGCCAGTGAAAATAGGTTCAAGCTAGGAAAACATGTAGGAAAATCCACAGACATGCACAAGCCTACACATTTAATGCAAATGAATGAGTAAAGACAGAGAGTGCGAGAGAGAGAGAGAGAAAGAGCAAAAAGTAAAGCCGTTAGGCTGACTTTATGAAAGAAAAAAAAACGAAGAAAACATCTCTCTGACACACTCAAAGTTCCAAAGTTGTCTGATCATGCACACACACACACACACACACACACACACACACACACACACACACGCACACACACACACACACACACACACACACACACACACACACACACACACACACACACACACACACACACACACACACACGCACACACACACACACACACTGCACCCAAAACAAATCTAAAAAATGATAACTCCTGATTTGCAGGTTAAGCCAGTAATAACAGTTTCTACTTTAACCTCTTTCAGTCTCTTGTATTAGCAAAGAAAAACTATTTCTCTTTTCAACTCAAACTTATAACTCATTTAAATTGCTTGGCTTTGAGGCACTCAGTAGCAGTACAGCAACATGGCATCAATCATACAGTGCTTCACATCTTCACATTCTTTTTTACTGTAAGAACTGGGGGGAAATAGATATCCAACAGATTCCCTATAATTCCAACATTCACACAGACTCTTTTAAGCCTTTAGGCCTTACAGAAAAAATATGGTGTCCTGCATTGCTTATATTTCAGATTTTATTTTTCAATTCCAGATTGTACACTCTGGGGAGTTTTGGCTTTAAAGAACAACAATAGAGTCATTTAAACAGAGAAAAGTTAGGGGGACCACGGGCGTTTTACAAACCGTTAAATCACAAACAGAAAGGATGGTTTAAGCTGAAGCTCATACACACATTAAATTGTATGCACAAAGAGCCTGTGGATGGGCGGGTTAAACAGAATGAAATTAGACAGAGGCTGGGTACTTTTAAAATCCCATCTGGGACTCAGTCAAGCAGTCATGACACCAAATTAGCATTTACAGCGAGGAGCAATTACCGAGAGAAAAGCTAACTGCGCTCAGCGTTCTGCATCCATAACTGCCTTTAAAACCTGGGACACCATCTCTTTCTGTCACACACAAAGACCTTACACACACAATTACCTACTCTCTATCATGCACACTTATAAATTTGTTCTTTCTACTTTTAGACTCTTTTTTCACAATCAAGTTTTTTTCCTTTTTTAATTTATCACTACTTTGATCATATGCGTGTGATCTTACTATGACATTCATCTTTCTTTGAGCGGCACAATCAAAACGAAGACGGACAACATATGGAAGTGAGGGAGGCAATGAAAACAGAGGAATTAAACTGAATGGCAAACTGATAGAGGTGGGTTAGAAATTCATTTTATGCATTACGCACTAAGTCTAAGGGTTTTCGTTTTAGTCCCTTATGCATTTGGAACAATATAGGGTCATCCTTCCATAGACACTAAGCCCTTGAATGTCTTTCCATGTTTCTTGATGCTTTTGTCTGTCCGCTGCTGAGACAGCATGTAGCCCTCCACGAGGAAATGGCAGCGTATTAAAAAGTATTAAGCGAGAGGGGGAATAGTAGGTGATAAGAAATGAAGGTTTACATACAGCACAGCTATCTTTGAGGCTTTTCACTGAGAAAGGGATTAGTGAAAGTGGGGCTGGCATGATGGAGGTGGACATGTATCAAAATTGTTATGAAGATAAAATAGTCTAATACAGAACATGCAGAGTTTTGATTACCACAAATTAGGATTATTGCGTTTAATCACGAAAAATAAATTCATAGAAGTGTGTGAGGCTTAAAATGGAATTTCCAGCAGAGTTGAAGTTGAACTTTAGTTAAGGATGCAGTCTTCTGCCATCAAATGATGGGAAACACAGGCAGTGCAGCAGAAGTGAGGTGCCCTGTAAACTTACCAAGGTGGCATGTGCCATATCTTGATGCTACATGCTATGTGCTCGCTCCCACAAACTCATTTGGAACAGATTATCCTCACATACATCAAAAGGTTACTTCTGCACCCGTGTCCGCTGTAATTGAGTAATCAGGGCCAGATAACATGAGCAGAGCTGAGATTAACACCTGCTTAGCCACAAATCGCCTCTTCCTCCTCCCAGCACTGACCACAAACTCACTCTATTAGCAATCACCCGTGATTGTTGTGTTTACAAGGCCAAAATCTGATGTGTTTGGTAATTTAAATGCTATTCACACCTTTAACTTTTGCATATATATGAGCCCATTTCCATCCCTCAGCCCTCAATGAGTGCTCTTAGGCAGAGTTATGACTCGCCTCAGTGAATGGCAATTGGGACACGTCAAATCTAAAATCAGCAGTAGAGGTGTTGCAAGTGGAGCATTGAAGATGTTTCCTAGTAAACTTCAGATAGGGGTGATCACTCTTGTTGTCAGCAAAGTTAGAGTTTTTGTCATTCAAGTAAAACTTGTAAAATGTGTTTCACTTTGCAAAAGTTTTAAAATGATGGATTTTTATGTCATTTTAAACAGGCAATGCCAGGCAGCCTTTGAAAGAGACGATTTAAAATTAATTTCATTAGATATTTAAAATTAATACCTAGTTGCCAGAACAAAAAGGTCATGGACAGAGCTGTAAAACGTCTTAGATGCTAACCCATACTTCTGCCTCATTTGTATAACCAGGGATCTATGAATACGAAATTGGTCCCTGCCTCACACCTCCCCCGTGGAGAAGTAATATTTTTGGTCAATGCTGCCAAAGAGTGTGTTTGACTGAGCAGGAGAGGAAAACCTAGTGCTTAATATGCTGGCTAATTAAGCACTAGGATGGATGATAACACAGGGAGGATGCTGTTCCTGCAGGTCAGGGGAAAGAAAATGTATCCAGAAAGTATTATACCAAAAAATAAATAAATAAATACAAAATCCACTGTGCCTTGGAAAACTGAACCAAACTAAACTACCATTACTAACATCACCGACAAAGCATTTTGGTGGATTAACACAAACTAGGAAGCTTTTATAGCACTTTAGAGCAACAAAGCCATTTGAATAAATAATGTTGAAAAAAAAAAGTTTATGTAGCAGCAAATCACAACCCGCGCCTCAAGATGCTTTATATTGTAAAGTAAAGAGCCTAGTATAATACAGAGAAAACCCCAACAATTAGACGGCTCCTTATGAGCAAGCACTTGGCAACAGTGGGAAGGAAAAACTCTCATTTAAGAGGAAGAAACCACCAGCAGAACCAGACTCAAGGAGGGGCAGCCATCTGCCGCGAGCGGTTTGGAGTGAGTGGATGAAGACAGGACAAAGACACAGTGTGGAAGAGATTAATCATAACTAATGATTAAATGTAAAGTAGCCTTATAGTGGCACAACAAAGGAAGAGTTTGTGGTTACCTAATTTAGCCCTAAGTATAAGCTTTATCAAAAAAGAAAAATACTGTCATATTCATGAAAAGTGATCAGTTTCTGTTCACCTCACATTGATTATGTTGTAAGAGAAAATTCTAAATCTTTCAAGAAAGAAAGAAAAACAAGCAGAAAGTCCAAGCGTAGAAACTGAAATTATAATAATAACATTTAAAGATAAATCCAGAAAAGATACACTTCTCCAAAGTGTTCCCACAGCAGTAACAATGGTTTAAAAAGAAAGTTGGGGGGAATGATGTAGGCACTGAATATAGTTTCCCTTGAGAGAGTAAGTCTCTCAAGGGAAACTACGTGAAACTATGTGGGGAAAAAAGGGGTAATCCTGACATGAAAGTTGATATGAAAAAAAAAAAATCCCAGACAAAATCAAAAGAAAATAAGAAAAAAGCAAACAAAAAACAAAAAACAAGTGGAAGCTCAAGAGCACCTGATCTGTGAAACAGAGACGAAGGACTCAAGGCAATTACTGGAAAAGTGCTTATGTTTTCAAGCATCTGTTGGCTAGTGCCAAAAAATAAACTTAAGTGACAACCCCCAACATTCATTTTTACTGAAAGATAAAGATAAGGTCAGATAAAATGTTAGGTGTTGTCTATGACATCATCATAATAGCAAAGGTGAAGGTAGTTTCACTTCCACAGCAGATTGAACGTAAACTCAATGTGCTTAACCTAACAGATAAAAATATAAAAATCTCTGTAGGTCTACTAGGCCTTAATAAGGCCTCAATAAAAGCAACAAAACACCCTTTATACAAAGAATTAAAATACAAGGTTACACACACACACACACACACACACACACACACACACACACACACGCCTGTAAGAATAAAAATGGCTTTGAGTTTGTTTCTGAATGTAGGCACAATTTTAAATGACTATAGGTCAGCACGCAGTGTTTTCCAAAGAACAGGACCACAGTAGCTGAAGCACCCTCAGCACACTCAGATCTAATTCTCAGAATAGTTAAAAGTTCTGCACCTGAAGACTTGAAAGCTGTAATTTGTCATGGTCCTGCGGCCATGACTCAGTGACTTTGTGTTTATGTTCTTTATTGTTGTTATTCTCTTTATTATTCATGGGCTGTTTTGGGATGGTTTGTGTTTTGGGATTTTAGGTACTGGGTTCTGAGTTTGTGCTCCCTCTATTGGTCCCTGGTGTTAGTGTTCCCCTGTCTCGTCAGGTTAATCAGGTCCAGCTGTGTCTCCCACCTGTGTGTGATTTCCCAGTGTCTCTCTGTGTACTTATAGTGTGTGTTTGCCTCTGTTCCTCGTCGCGTCGTCTGTATTCATACCTTGTGAAATCCCCTGCGTGCTCTCCCTGCTGTTCACCCTTCATGTTCAGGTTTGCCACTCCTTTGTGTAGTTTATCCCAGTTTAGTTCGTCCTTAGTTCTGTTTGCCATCTCCACTTTATGTCTGGTATTGTTAATAAATCACCCTTTACGTCTGAATAAGTGCTGCATTTGAGTCCTCCTTCCACTCTTCACACGGCCGCTGCCCCGAACCGTGACATAATTGGGTTATAGACACAGAGCAAATCTGAGATGTACAGGGTGGGGGGCAAACCATTGAGAGTTTTATGAACTAACAGAAGGATTTTAAAGTTAATTCTGTATTGAATCGGGAGCCAATGAAGTGGCTTCAGTATGACAATATGTTCATGTTTCTTTGTGCATGTAAGGCTGTCCCACTCTTTACAAGCTGAAGTCATCTTACTGATAATTTGTTTGAAGAGCACAGAGCAGTGTTGTAGTCTAACCCCATCTCTGCTTGAGATGAGTGTGTGGAAAAATGTCTCAGAGATACTAATTTTCAAAATTTTGAAATCTGTGATAGAAATGATAAGTGATAGAAAACAGTTCTGGTGACTTTATTAAAATATCCCAAAAAAGTCCAAAAATAATGCCAAGGTTTCTGGCTAGCTCATTGTATTTCAGATAAAGGGATGATAAATATGAGCAAAATTTCTTTTTTTGGACCAAAAACTGTGGTTACTGTGTGCTAAAACATTTTGAGACATCAAAATTTCTGAACAGAGGTTAGATCAGAGGGAAAAAGAGTACAAGTGTGTATCATTTTCACAAGAGTGATATGATATAATAATATTTCTTTAGAGTAGTACCAAGAAGTAGGTTAAAGAGTAATGGCCCAAGTACTGGTCCTTGAGGAACTCCCGATTTATTTTTTATTTGTGCAGATCTAAAACAGCTAACTGAAACCTTCAAACTTTTGGCTATGATGCAGATCAATCAAGACTCCAACCTGTCAAACCAAATGAGTCATGAGGCCTTTGAATTAAAATGTCATGATCAATCGTCTTAAATTCAGCAGTGAGATCAAGCAGAAACCAAGACTGAAACTCATTGTGACACAACTGTTCATCTTCAGGTTATTGATGACTTAAGTAAGAGCTATGATGTGTTCTGAAACCGGATTGGTAATTATCACAAATACTGCGCTGTTAGGTATTCATTGAGCTGTTTAACATTTTTTTTTAAATGTTTGTCTAATTACCAGGATAATTGTTAATTACCAATGGATCTAAGCTGTTTTCGTGATTTTTGCTGTGCTTTTTGCTGCAAGCACATTTGAAAGAAACACAGAACATGCAAGTTTGTTAGGAGTGGGTGATACTATTTAGAAAGTGATTTACCAACCACTGCTAGAACAGCCATTATGTGTGACAAGGTTTCCTGAATTTGATGGGTTAATTTCTTAGGTAGTGTTTATGTATGAAGTCCCGTGTGCACAGGTATATTTGTAAATGGGGACTAGACTAAAGGTTTGTCCTTTACAATCTATGGCTACACATTCAGTACCTTTTGGTTTATTTTGGAAATCAACTTACCCTACTAATGTTTGGATCCTGCAATAACAAGGACAACATAACATATTCTTCAGTTTGACAAAGTTCAGCCACTTCAAAGTTTTCGGACAGAAATCTGGTAGAGAATGATGAATCATCAAGTTTGTACAGTAAGCATATGCTTATGAAAAGGAGTTACAAACAAATCCTGCTGAGCCCTTTACCCATACTTAGAATGACACATTTTTAGGACAAGGACTCAATCACCTTCAAAGCTACCACACTAGTTGAAATTTATTTAGTGAATTCTCAGTGGTCTCTATAAAAAGGTAGGCTTTTTACACCCTCTGCCTGCTAACATTCTTTGATATCACAATAGTGCTTATTACTTTGTAAGCCAGTCAGCCAGTCTACATATTGTAAATGCCTTTCTTTGAGCTGTTAACACACTTTAAGGTTAGAGTTTCTCTGTACGACAGTTTATCTGTTGTCCTTTTGATTCAGCTCTCCCTCTCTCAGGTTCATTTTCACTGTACAATACAGATGGGAATCACACAGTAACTAAGATTACAATGTTATCACAGCACAGCATGTTGCCCAGACAACAATGACAGCATAACGCATCGATTCTGATATGATAGATACATTGCAAGACAATAATATACATGATGATATCTGTGCATCTGAAAACGAAAGAATATTCTTTAAAAAGCTAAAAGCAGGTATTCATTGCAATGTGGTGACATCATGCATGGCACGATACCAGAGTGTCGCCTCACAAGATAAAGTGTGTCTGCAGCTTTTTACTGTGGAATTTGCATGTTCTCCCATAGCCTGTGTGGCTTTTTCTTCCAAAGTCCATAACTGTGATTGCTAGGTTAACTGGTGATTATAAATGGGCTGTAGTTGTGGATGTGAAGATGTGTGGCTGTTTTCCTCTCTGTGTTAGATAAGCCGTTCAGAAAATATATGGATTGTGGTGTGTGCGTATGTGCGTATGTGTGCCTTTCTCTTCTACGACTTTCTTCTTCTTCTCCAAGTTAATTAATTGGTTACTTCATGTATTTACTCAGTGAGCATTTCTCCATAAGTCAAATTGGTGCCTATAGGTTTGGATAAAACGGTTTCAGTAACATATTGCGACGGGAAGCGATCCAGTATACGTCGACCATACACAACATTAAACAACTGAAAGGTGACTGGTGAATAGATCGGTTCCAGATACCAACTGAAATCCCCAGAGGTCCAGTATCCATTTATCAAATTAGCATGAGAATCACATTTTTACCACCACATTTGATAAAACAGCTATTATGTTTCATTTCTTCATGTAAGCTTTGACTGTACATTTTTGTGTGTGTCAAACCCTGGCCTTTGCAGGACTTCAGCAACCTCAGTAATAACTCTAGGCTGACTCCAGTCTGTTTCTGTTTCCGGTTTGACCACCAGCGACCTTTTAAACCTCACATTGCTACCACACAATTCAGAAGATTTACAACATCTGCCAAATCCAGCCTTTTCTCACCAGGGATTCAGCTCCGATCCTTGTCCAAGCCACAGTCATTTTCTGACTAGAATCCCTGCTGGTTCAGCTTTCTCTGCACCTTTTTTCTGTGTCATGCAATTCACAGTCCCACCTTCCTCCCAGTCACCTTTACTGTTGACAACAATATAAAGGATCCGACAGGAACTGTATCCTATACCTCCAAGCGATGGTTCAACCTTATATTCCAGCTTTGCACTCTGTAGTTAATAGGTGTTCAGTATTTGCTTCCCTGTGGCGTTCAGGCTATCACTGAGCTGTGTTTGGACTATTCTCCCTCCTGGGTCCTCAGTGGGGAAATGATCCACCTGTCAGCTACGACACAGCAGAATCATTCCTTATCATTTATTGTATAATGAAAACTTCAGGCTGCTCCTCCCTTACAGACTATGTCCACCCTCACTTTTCCTTTTCAATTTACAGCTAAATCTGACCTAGAAAAAAAAACATTATTTTACCTCATGAGCAGTTTTGATGCCTTTTGACGTATTTACTTTGTTATTCTACTTTTACCTATTCTTATTCTTAGCTCTGCACCAGCACTGACCTTGATGTATTTGTTTTGCTGAGTTGCTGTCAGTTAACAGGGCAGCAATAAGCTTGAGATGGAACGGTTAACACAGAAGAACCTCATGTGGCCAACTTTTTTGATTTTCTAAGCAGAACTCAAACTGGTGAAGTTGATTCCTGTGCACGAAAGGTAGTCTCACGGTGCATTGGCCTCTCTTATTTGAGGAATACTTAGTGATCTACATTATAGATGATTCAGGATATAGAGTATCTTGACCTTTATTTTATCCAGAGTACCTGTTGTACATGCTGTATGTATTTCCTCTATGTGTGTTCCTGATAGTGCCAGGCAAATTTCTGCATATGAAACCAAGACTAAAGAGTAAATGAAGGGTCATGACAGGTGTGTTGAAAAATTAAAATTTAAACTGTTGGGCTGCCAGTTGGTTACCATTTGTCTCCTGCACGTCATCCAATCGTTTCACTCCACACTATAGGCTTAAGGGCAGTTTATTTCCCAAATGTTAAGCAGGATTAAGTTGAGAACCTTCCTGTCAGTGTCAAGTCAAAAGGATGTATTTGCTTCTATGAATGTGTGGCTTTGTGTGGTTGCTCATGCCACTGGAGGATCAGACAGAGTTATATAAGAGAAGGCATTCACATCCATCCCAGTCTCTTCCCATAGCTGAAGATGACAGGCAAAATGCTGACACTGCAATATTCACAAATTGAATTTGAAATATAATATATTCCCGTTTTAATATGAGCGGTAAATCACACGCGAATAACCCACACTGACTCAGTTTTGTGCTCTCTGTTACCGTTTCTCTGGATCAGTAGGTGGGTAGATGGATGAATGAATGCAGAGGTTAAATGTGATTTGATACAGATCTTGCTTTTTCTCTGTCACACGCAGTTAAACATGTGTACACAGAGAAATACACAACGGATTCTGTTTAAAAGCTGTCCACTGCCTCCAGTACAGCTTCTTTGCAACCATCCATTTAAACAGAAACAAACAAATGATTCTAGTGAGAGTCGTTCCTTAGCACACTGCAAAGCTGAATTACCGATGCATTTAAACACTGATATCGCTTATAGGCTTCTGTTGTGACTTAAACATGGTGTACCAGTTAATAGTTGCTAAGGCTGTAAAGGTCTTTGTTTTTGTTCCAGTCCTTGCGCGGTAGCCGCTTATTAATATCAGTGAATAGATGTAGCTCATGTTGTATTTGTAGTAGAGATGGCACGATACCACTTTTTTATGTCCGATACCGATACCGATATCATAAATTTGGATATCTGCCGATACCGATATGAATCCGATATAGTGTTTTTTAATCAACAAAACTGTTTTTTAAAATATCTTGCTGCATTTTGCAAGTCTGCAAGTTCATACTCAAGTTTAAAACAACAACTACACTAAAGCTATTCTGTTATACCTGTATACAAAAAAAATATTTCATAGTTCAGCAATACTGATCAATCTAAAAAACTTAGACCTACACCATCCTCCCTATTCTGGTATTTTAAAGAGTACTTAGCGTAAATATTAAGCAACCTAACTAATAGGGTTCCAACTCCCAGCAACAACAAAAATAAATAAATAAAAAATAGGGAACCACCCCTCACGCGCCACCTCATGATGCTTAATCGACGTAATCAACCTTAATTTGATGCAGTGTGAAAAAAAATGCACAGAAATCAATTATTTTTCAAGAAATATTAAATAGATTCAACATCTTTCTTCAACAAAATTGCAGACTGCACAGATGGTACCTTCCCAAAGGAAAAAGTACTATAGCTTACTAGGGTATATATATTAGACTTAATAGTCACTATATAAGGTAATTGACTTCTATTCATTTTACATCAAATTAAAACTTTGTGTGTCAGATAATTATTTATTAAAAGCTAGACATTTTAAATGAGAATAAGAAAGAAAAGTATGTCTTTGTGCCCCCTTTTCCCAGTTAATGCCCTATCGGCCCCCCTGGTTAAACTTTGCTAGATCCGCCCCTGCACAGTTACCAGCGTCAGCTACGTAGAAAAAGATCCTCGAGTAGAAAGTAATATTAAATAAATTCTAACAACAGCTTATCAAGCTTAAACGTGCTGCTGTTGTTCAGCCGCTGGTTTCCTCTTTCTGGTGCAAAGTGGGCCAAAAACAAACCAGAGACACGGACTCGCGACAGAAAAGCCGATCAGCTGATCATTTAAGCAGTTTCACGATTGAAGTAGCAGCCGGAGAGCGAGAGGCAGTCGCTCGTTAAGCTTAACGCAGGAATGCTTTACAAACATTCAGAGATGGACTTACACACTTGCTTTACTTCTCTCGGGGATAACTTTGTCGGAGATGAAATGCCGGGTTGCTAGCGAAGCTCCAAATGCTATCCAGACCACCGACAGGTCCCGCATGCCACAGCCGCTCTATCACGTGATGCATACTGCTCTGACATGCTAACGTTCTGAGGTGAGTTACGGCGTGTTGCAAGTTTTGTGAGGTGCTTTCGTGATATTTAATGGATCGGATTACATTTTTTATTTTTCTCCGATATCCGATCCAGTCATTTAGGTCAGTATCGGACCGATACCGATACGTAATATCGGATCGGTCCATCTCTAATTTGTAGGTGAAAAGGACAAGAACAATATCGCAGTGAAATGCAAATTTTTTCCTGAGTAATAATAAGTGTTTGTCACCAGCAAACAGAATTTGAATAAGCACCTGTTAGGTGAACACAGCTCTACAATACTGGTGGCCCATTAAGAGGAAATGATGCCATAGCTGCAGCTTGGAAATGGCAACAGCTTGCTTTTAGTTTGGCTAAACCTGTCATTCTGAGGGAAATTAATACGCTTGCTGCTGGTTAAATGGTGAGGGAGATGCTGCCATCAACCACTCCACCCCCTCCACAAAAATAAAATAAAATAAAATAAAATAAATGAAGGGATGCATGAATGAAGGCATGATCATGTTTGGTGATAATGAAGCCAATGGGGAAGTGTGGAAGCTGGCTCAAAAACCGAACCAGTAACCACAGACGCTCATGTTTAAATGCCCAACTTTAGATCATTAAAAGGCTTATTTAGTCCTCAGTTCTTACCGGGCCGTCATTCAGTCCAAAAGTTACAACGTTTGGTCCATAATGCCGTAAAACAGGGGCAAAAGGCAAAAGTCCATCATCAAAGCAGACTGTTTTCTTTGTCTATTTATACTTCAGTAAAACTGAACAGATTCTGAACTTAACATTCCCTTTACTAAAGTACTAGATAGTCCTTTAATTATTCATTTACTACACTGTTACAAAAAACATCTTAAAAAAACGGTAATATTCCGGCAGCTGGGGCGCCAAAATACTACCGTAAAATAACAGAAAATAACTGTGCCATAAAAATACGGTTATTTCCAGTAATGACAATACAGTTTGTTGCGCTAATTTGACATGGGATTCTGCCTTTTCCAGGTGCTTTTAGACATTAAATTAGGAACATTTTAACGTGATCAAACAATGAAATTACCTATAAACAAGGTCAATGAATGTGGCAATATGAATCATAATACGGAAATGTACAGAAATATACAGTTAACAGTTGGTTTAAATAATAATGGATTGCATGCCCTGGGACAGACTGACAGAGGCGAGGCTACCATATCGCACCATCGGCCCCTCTGGCCATTACCAGTAGGCGAAGAGTCTTGACCACGGACACAAAACTGAGAGTGTCCGAGCCGGGGCTCGAACCGGCAACCTTCTGATCACAAGGCGAACTGCCAACTCTTGAGCCACGATCACCCTCAGTAGCAATGATAATAATACTTATGTGATGTAACACAAGCTTATGGGAATCATGTTATATACTTTTCCATAGCATTACATTTGAATTCAACAGTTCAATCCTTCAAATAACGGACAGATATTTGTGAAATCATGATACATTTGTGAATGTATTTTTACAATCTAAATATGCATATGTACAAAAAAATATATTTAAAAAACAAGTATATTGTGTTTTATGTACAGTGATGTTATGTTATTTTACCTTTGACATGTAAAATCACAGTCTACTTATGTAAATTTCATGATATTCTAGAAAGACAGTACAAAACTGTAAAATGTACAGTGAGGTACTTTGACATTACTATTTTTTGGAACAGTGTAGGCTGACAGCAAGCTGCGCTGTTGCATTCGGAATCTGAATCAGTAATGTTATGTGAAACAGTGATTTTTCTCTGGCATGTTAAAATAGAATCTTCTGTGTCTGTGAGAGAAAAGGAAAAAAACATGAGGCTACTGCGAGAATACCGGGCAATTAGTTTAATTTGAAATAAATACAGTGAAATATTGGTGCAAATCAGTGGTTGATTAATTGTGAACTCAGGGGTGCTGCACAGTAGTCTTTGAACTTTGAAATACTTTAAGTTGGCTGGCTTTTTCTTCTTCTTCTTTCAGCTCTGATGAGTCTTCTGTGTGGTTTAGCTCTTTTCCTCATGCTTGACAGTTCCATATCAAACATCAATTGTCCAGAAAATCTCAGCCTCTCAGCCACCTATAGCTTGACTTTTTGTCAGTGCCACCGTCTCCAAACCAGACATCATAGCAGGTCTTGCTGCCATCTTGTAAACCTTCTCTTTCACTCTCGCTGCTATCCTTCTGTCACAAATCACCCCTGAAACTCATCTCTAACCACGCCACCTGTCCTGCACTCTCTTCTTCACCTCTCTTGTGCACTGTCCTTTGCTTGGATGCTTGACCCCAGGCATTTAACCTCATTTGCCTTCACTATCTCTACTCCTTGCAGCTTCAGTGTTATTCAGTGTTATAACTGTCTCCCTCTCATTCATGTATACATGTATATAGATGTATTCTGTCTTGCTTCTAGTGACTTTAGTTCCTCCTCTCTCCAGAGCATACCCCCACCTAATCCCTACTGTTATTACAGATCCCAGTATCATTTGCATACATCATAGTCCAAGGAGACTCCTGCTTGACCTCATCTGTCAATCTATCCAATATCAATGCAGGCAAAAAGGGGCTGAGGGGAGATCGCTGTAATCCAGACCCCCACCTTGAATCCTGTGTCACTCCTATATGTCCTACACCAACCTCACATACATCTCTGCCACCCCTAACTTCCTCATGCAGTACCAGTTTCCCACTTGGCACCCTATCATATGCTTCCTCTAGATCCACAAAGACACGGTGTAACTCCTTTTGACCTTCTCTTGACTTCTCCGTTGAACATACACCACATCACTTTCTCAGCATGAAGCCATAGTGCTGCTCAATGATGGTCACATCTCTTCTTAACCTAGCTTCAACAACTCTTTCCTATAGCTTCATGGTACAGCTTATTAACTTTATCCCTCTGAAGTCACTAAAGCTGTATGCGAAGCTGTCCAGCTTCACATACAACCCACTGAAAGCCTTTTCCTTTGCCTTACACCCAGCCTCCCATTACTCCTGCCTGCTTTCTTCGTTCCCCTGAGTATCTCACACCTTTTTTGCCAGTCTCTTCCTTTAAGTACCTTTCTTTCCTTTTTCATTCCACCACAATGTCTCCTTGTTCTCTTTCCTCTGTCCAGAAGGCACACCAAACACCTTCTCAGTAAGTTCAGCACTACAGCTGTACTTTCCCAGTCTCTCCACCCAGAGCCTGTCTCAGCTCTGGTCCTTTTTCAGCTTTCACTATTTAATCCTTGTCTCTGCCTTTATTCGCTTCTTACTCTTGATTAACAACTTCATCCTAGGGACTACGATACAATGCTGCCTAGCTACACTCTCCCCCTGACACCACCTTTCAGCTCTTTCAGATTGCACCTTTTGCATAAAAAGTTTGCCGCCTCTAGCTCCATATTTAGCGTAGAGTCAACGGAGTCATATCAGTCTTCTTATGTAACATTCAACAACAAAGCAAAGGACAATAGAGCACGAACCAGTAGGTGGTGTGGTTAAATTGGCTCTTTAATGTGATTCATTATGAGACACTTTAAAGAGCCAATTTAACAAATGAAACAAATGGTGTTGTTGTGTTGTTTCTTTAAGAAGAAAAGTAAAACCGAAGAGCAAACAAGGAGAATCTGGGCTAAATGTGGGAAACCATTGATTTACTTGACCAAACAATCAGCTGGAGAGTTTTAACAGGGCAGATCTCAAATATTTTCCTTTGTTTTTCATGTCTTTGTTTTTCATTGTTTAGAATAGTTTATCACAATCATCACAAACCAATCGATAAATTATGCCTTTCCACTCAGCCTATATATTTATGTACTTAATGTTAAACAAGAAAAAAAAATCAATAAGTAGCCGAATAACATGTTCAGATACTAAAATCAATCATTTGATAGCAGATATTAACATATTCTACCTCCTGAGAGCCAATAAGGGAGGAAAATCACTCCTTTCAGCAATGTGTTGGATTTTAATTCTTACCTCCTGGCAATTGTTGTTCTTGCCTTCATATTGGCTCTGAATCCAGAATAGCTCAATCACATCCACAAACAGTGGAAAGATGAATTTGAACAATCTCATACATATCAGCCTTCTAGCTATTGCCCCCCACACAAACACATACTTGCTGATGCTGAATGTCTTCCCTGCGCTGGGATAATTACTGTAGGCAGGTCGTGTGGTTTAGCTGAGAGGCAAAATTGTGATGTGGCCTGCAGTCTTACCTGGCATTCATTCCTCCCAATAGAGCTTATGGAGACATTAGGTAGAAGTCATTAACTACAGCAGAGACAAGGAGAGATGGTTAGAGAATTCAACTCACTCACTGAGCTGAATGTGCGAAATAAGAAGGTGCTGGCGCGTGAGCAGATTTTTGTGACATTAACACACGCCACTGTGTGTGTGTGTGTGTTAATGTCTCCGAGTGCCTGCATATGCAGAAGCCTCTATGTGAGTGTTTGTGCATTAAAGAGAAGTAGACAATGACTTTATTTTGCATCGGTAAACCGAATCCGTGACTCAAACCTTAAATGCCATGGTGTATTCTTTTCGCGCTGTGATACGATGCAAAACTGTGATGAGCGCATAAAGACACGCAGGCTCCCAATCTACGTGACAAGTGTCTGTCCATTGCACTTAAAATAAATAAAATAAACACAACCGTGGTTAAATCTGCAAATGTCAACACTTGCCAAAAAAACATTTGCATTCACTTTCATATTCAAATCTGCTCCCCGATGATATTGCATTATTGGAGAAAAACAGCAGCGTAAACAACATCTCGCAAAATATAACATGAGATTTGTGTCACTGTGTTTGCTGTAACCCCTGTTTTGATGCATGTATTTCATTACATGGTCCCATTAGTGATTTGTAGAATTATGAATGATTTATAGGAGAATAAAACACCCAGCGGTGCCATCTTTCAAAACTTGTTTCCACTTTCCATCTCTCCCATGTACACTTTTCCCATATGCTATAGGCCTAACTTGGTTTTATTCAAAAAAAAAGAGTAGAAGGATTGGTTTGCGAATTGTATGTCTATACGAGCTTGCGTGAGTGTGTGTGTGTCTGTGTGTGCACCCGTGCCAACCGTTACAAAATGAAAGATACTCAAGAAGCATTTATCATGATTAGTCTTTCATCAGTGGACCAGAAGAGGCCTTTAATATCATTGACAGTCTTTCCCTGCTTTTTCCATCTTCATTTTTTATCACACCATTCCCTGATTCACTCAGCTCTTCTTTCCAGAGGCTGTTTTCATCAGAGAAGCTCAATAATCAGCAAATGCCACCCCCCCTTCACCAATCACCTCAGGCATATAAGAGCACTCATTAGCTTGACCTTGCTTGCTGCTGGGGTGTGGGGGTGAAGGGTTGTCCTCCATTGCTAGCATCTCAAACTTAGCTGAGCAATCTGGCATGGTATGACAGACAGCTTGTGTGGAAAAGAGCATAACTGACATTTTTTCCTCAGTATTAGTGTAAGTTATGGCAGCAGTGTCTGATACCGCGTCTATTCCAGAATATAATTTTTTCTGCTGCGACATCATTCCACATGTTGAGCTTTTCATCTTGTGTAAGGTATAGAAACAAGCTGAGAAAATTTGTGAAAAATGCTAAAATGAATTCATCAATAATTGATAGATGCTGTTGGCAAGAATTTCATGTTGTTGTTATTATTGTTCTTATTATTACCCAAGTTTCCAGATTAATCATTTTGTCATGGTCCTGGTACACTAGCTCTTTTTTGTTTCCTTTTTATCTCTCTCTCTCTCACGAATGTGTTCTCCCATCTCAGGTGGAGCTGGGCAGGCCTCGGTGCCTTCATCCTTGCCACCCCTGACCTCGAGCCAGCCTGCACATCTGCTTGCCATTAACTCATCAAACTCTAAAGGAAAAGACCGGGAGAGACCTCCACTCTTGCCAGGTTGTTGTCACTCTTGTGCATTCTGTTATCTCATCATGCTCTCTCGGGTGTGTGCCCAAACAAACCTGCAAATTAAGAAAGACTCTGACTGGGGTGCCAGTTTAGTTCACTCAGTAGAGCAGCTGAGTCATATGCTATAGGGCTAATGCAAAGAGTTCAAATCTGCCTCAAGGCCACTTGCTTTATGTCTTCGCCTGTACTTACTCCCATCTTTCATGTCTTCTCTCCACTGTCCTATCACAATCTAAGCTTCAAATCCCCTATGTACAAATAAATACTCTTAGTTGTTCACCTATAAATGCAAGGGCTTATCTGTGACCCTAAGCTGGCTGCTCCTCAACCTCACCTGACCACTCTCCACCATTTCTGTTTTGTGGAACCTTCGCCTGCCTTCACCACCATCCATCCTACAAGGAAATACAAGGAAGGATTCAAGCAAACTCTGAGCAAGCTATTCTGGCCAAAAACTCCATCAGTGTTGCACTAACCTGTTGTCTCCTCCCTGACAGCTCTCCAATGTCCTGCTGTTTGGTTCCTATATGGTAAACGCCTTACCTTCTGAGCATTTCTAACCTTCATTCTTGCCGTTTTGTTAAAATAAAGACTTTGAAATCTCACATTTGGTGTAACGGATTCTGATTCTGACACGGATACATCAGTCTTGTCTAATATTTATATGTGGTTTGTGTGGAACCAGGAAAATCATTTAGTGTCCCCCTGTGGCGCATGTACGGTAAATAGTTCACATTTCGTTATATTAAATTAATCAGATAAAAGGGAGTGACGGAGCAGACTTCTATTGACCATGAATGACCTGCTCCACTGAGGATACCCGCCTTCTACTTATCACATCTCTAGTTAAGAAATATCACTGAGCCACATAAAGCCCAACTCTCTGCTCTCTCTTCACACGGGTCTCAAGAACAGCAGTAGCTACCAGCACTGAGCCCTTTAGGTGTCTTTTAACTACACAGTATCTGTCTAGTTCACTTTTGATCTCAAGTAAGACAAAGAGGTGGCAGAGAAATGCTAGACAGTCATTTCGTACCTTTCTTGGAGGGCTGAGAAAATCAAGTGGGGTGTTAAATCTGATCCTGTCAGTGCAGTTGACGGCTAAAGGGGACTCTGTAAGAGGCTTTATTTCTGCTGTGGATATGTTGTCTGTGGGATTTTTCTTTAAAAGCTAAAGGAAAGACAGAGAAAGTGGGAGCTTGCAGTCTGATAGAAATTCCTTTTCTGTCTGGCAGAAAAAAAAGAAGAATATCAGTTCTTGTTTGACTTTTCCTTTACGGTGTTTGGAATATGGCAGCAAAAGACACCACACAAATGCAGAATGTGAACAGCTGAAACACATGCACGCAAATTTACAGACTCTCCCCAACACTTAGGCAGACGCACAGTGTTGTTTTTCCGTCTTGCTTTGGTCGTCGCTTTAAGATGTTCGTCTCCTATCCTTGCAAAACTTTAAGGATCGGTTCCACTTTATCATTTGTTCAGTAAAATGTGTCACGGTGTGTGTGCATCCCGAGCTTCACTCGGAGAGGTGTTACAGGCAGGGTGACAGATTGTTCAGACAATTGCTTTTAACAAGCTGGAGGGAAAGTAGGGCAAAAATACTAATGTCTTGCCTCACTGATCCATTCCACCTCAATACGCATTTTCTTTGGCGCTCTATAATTCATAAGTGGATGCTCTGTCTGGACACATCACACACGTATACATGCACACCAGTATAACACTGTGCACGGCACGAGTATGACATCAAATGCACATTAAGAGACAGGTTGGGAAAATGTCGCTACGATACCTTTATTTTTCTTCCATTTTTCCAGTTTTGTTTTAGTAAAGTTAATGCCAGTAGCCTAAGGAGTAAACACAGTTTAAAATTGATTTTAGATTTTTTTTTCACTCCCTCTCTTTTTTAGTACATGTGCGTGTACAAATGTCTGACTTGTCTGTCTTTTTTATATAAACCCCCGGCCAGTGTGACCTGCTTAAGAGCATGTTTGGTACGATCGTATCGTGGCCCTAAGCAGAGTCTGCTAAGTGTAGTACAAGATTAGTGAGTGCAGGACAACTTATCAATTAGAAACCAGAGGGATTTATTGCTAGCTCTAAGCTGCATTTAATATGCTCAGGAAGAGGGGACTGTCTGCTGGTTTTTAGCCATGAGGAAACAGCGGAAGACAAGAAAGTAAGAGAAAAAGAGCGAGACAGAAAAAAAAAACAGAGGAAGGAAGAGGTAGATTGTGAGGAAGCCTAAAAGAGTATTTTCTCGTATTTGTTCTACCTGGCAAAACAGGAAAATTAGATATTGACTGCAGAATAATGTTTTTCCATTTCAGTGAAAACAGAGGTATGCCAGCTCTGAACAAGCTGTTGCCTTAAACATTTACTGATCACACACAAATATACACAAACCAGTCTGTTACAAGTTAGTGAAATTAGCCTTTTGACTAAAGTAATTACACAAACAGATGTTAATACTGATAAATGGAAAGTTTTGTCTAAATTAGCACATTTGAAATGTAAGCTACATGTATCCTGTACTATTGCAATGACTAATGAAAGTCCCTTTTTGATGGTAGAGAGCTTTTATTGGTTTGTTTTTCTAGTTCCTTTTTTTTTTCTTTGATACAATCAGTATAGGTTTAATTAAGTATGTAACACATAGTTTAGTGCCATTATGACATTTGATCTAAAATCATAGTAAAAAATGTTCTTAAGGGAATAAAGCATTCACTCAATGTCAGTCATGTATTTCTGGGCTTTTTATTGTCCAGCAGCCAATTCATATTGAAAAGGCTGCTGATGAACACAATCACATCGTAATAGTGGAACATTTGCCTCAGCAAAGACATCAGTGGAGCCTATTCAGACTTCCAGTAGGGGGAAAAAAAACAGTAAAATATCTTTTATTAGGATGCCAATAAAAACTGAAATCCATGGTGGAGCTTATTTGGAGAATAAATTGACCCATAATTATCCTTTCCTGCTCTTTGCTGATCACTTTACAGTCTTCACACTGAAGTTGTTCACCATGGAGGCAATTATCAAAAAGATGCCAAGCAAGAAAGGAAAAGCAAAATGAAAAACAGGGGGAAAAATCTGCAGTTGCTAGGAGATTTAAGGAGCTACCGTAGCCAAACGTAAAACTCTTTGAATTTATTTTAAAAAATGATTCGAAGACCTATCGGGTCAAATGCTGCCTCTGAACTGAACTCGATCATTTGTCAAATTTTTGGTGATCGCTTGGCTGACGCATTGTGTATGTTAGCTTCAGGTAACAAAGTTGCTGAGCTTTGGAACAACTAGTTTCAATCTATATGGAGAAGATTTATAAATTCTTGTATGAGTAATAGAATGTTATGAAAACTAATATAACACATTAAACCACTTAACATTGACCTATAAATTGTTCAAACATGTAAAAGCAACTTACTCAAAGGATGAATCAGACAACTCTTACCAAACAAACAACTTGACAAAGAAAATATTGTATCTTTACACTTTAAGCGTTCAGTAAAAGTACACCTGGATAGAAAAACACACAGAGGAACACTATGAGTCATGGACTGGCCTCCCCAGAGCCCGACTCTTGACTTTATTGAAGCCTTTTATGAGAGACAGAGACTAAAAAAAAAGGCGGCCAACATCCAAAGAAAAGCTTTGAACATCTTTCAAGAAATCTGGAGAATCATTCCTGAGCACTGCTTAAAATTTTTTTGCTTAACAGAGTTCAGGCTTGTTGAAGAATATAGTTGGTCATACCAAATATTGACTTTCACCCTCATTATAGTTGTGCAAGCACAACTTTTGCCCTACATATGTAAAAATAATTAATACTACACTGTAATTCTGTGAATGTTTGCATGTTTCTATAAATTATTGCACTCATTTCTTATTTTCCTGGAAATGATGGGTGGTTCAAGATTTATGCACAGTTATGTATATTTAGAAACATGAATATTTTCTCACCATGAAGATTTTCTAGCCTTTATCTCCTGTTTTTGCATCTGCTACCTTCCTCTTTGTCTGTACCTAGAGTATTCTGTTTCTTCTGTGGCAAAGTATCAATGCATGCATAAATGATTGCAGCTTTTTGTTACAAACAGATTATAATTTTTATTCCTCCTGCACAAGTATCTTTGATCGTATCACATATAACGCCATCGCACAGAGGCACGTGTAGACATGGACATGACACCTTTCTGGGTGTGCACTGAGCTGTAGGATTCTGTCTGGATGTCAACACAAGAAGCCTGCTGGTCAAAAATCTTTGTGTATTATTTGTGACTGTGTGTGTGTGTGTGTGAGACAGGATCAAAGGTACTTGTGCAGAAGGAACAGACATTATAATCCCTCTGTAACAAAACTCTCTAATCATTTGCGCATGGATTAAAACTTCTCTTCTCTAATATTTCCGATATCACATCCTAGGCAACAGACACAGAGACAGAACTTTGACATTTTTAATATATGGATTAATTTTAAGTACAGTTTGCAGCTAGCTGCGACAGCTGCAAACACTGCTAAGAAGATAACCAACTTCAAAGACCAAAGAAAGTCCCAAACAAAATAAGGCCCTGTTTTAATCTTATAATGTCATTTTGAAATGCTTCAAGTTTTCCCAGTTTATGAGGGACTGTCAACTACAGAATTAGTAATAAAGCATATGTAATTTGGAGCGCTTATTATAAAGTACTTTATTGCAAAAGCTTGACATGGTCAGCCAATTCTGATTCTGATTAACATAAAGAACCTCGTTTTATTTTTTCCTGTGATAGTTAACTTGGCGTGAAATGAAATATTCTTTTCACTTTTAAACCACGTTTGTATTGGCATTTCTGAAGTTATTGCAAACAAATCTAATTATTACCATATTTTCCCACCCAAATCCTCACTCTAGCTCTTATTGTGCTTTATTGCAAATCAGCAGGCATATGAGTACCTTTGATAAGCAACAGTAATTTCCTCTAAACTAATTTTAGTTGATCTATAATGGGAGAAAATATTTCTCTGTACGCGCAACTTCCACCCTTTGCAGAAGTCAAGAATCATTAAAGTGTGTGTGCAGTGCGACCGTGCGCGCTCATTCCACTAAAGATCTGTCTTATCCAACCTTGCTTTAAGCTGTTAAATGTGGGTAGTTGTGTATTTGCATGTCTTGTAACCATCTATTCATGTTAGTGTCAAATCTGCTGCTAGATTTTTTTTTTCATAAACAGCTTTAACACAGTGAAGACAGTCGCTTTCATCCATTTTTCTGTTTTTTAATTTAATTTCTTTTAAAAGATGCCTTTAATAAAAATGTGGGGTCAGTTTTCCAGTTTTCATAATTTTATTTCTTTGTGGATAATGATGATGTGACCTTCAAGTTAAGGGATTAAAGATGCAACAAAATTGTAGGCCAGCGGGTATTGTTGTTTGTAAATATTTTATATTTTAACCAAAAATTTATTGAAACAACTGTTTCATACCATTGGTACTTTTAGCACTTTTTGAGGTTCAAGAATACCAGGTTAAAACAAATACGACTATTTGACCGAGAATGTTTTATAAGTAATTTTCCCTACGAAAATAAACACAACATAAGGTATACACTACTGCAATGCGAGCTAAACCAACCCATTCTTTGGTATAGCAGTGATGTGGACTCAGTTCTAAAATCTGCCTAACAACATGCTCACAAGACTGATGATAATATGTTAATGTTATGGCAGATATAATATTTGTGATATGCTTGTTGACATGCCAGCATTTGCCAGAAAAATGCAACTGAGG
This sequence comes from Diplotaxodon limnothrissa, assembly GCF_057381915.1. NCBI lineage: Eukaryota > Metazoa > Chordata > Actinopteri > Cichliformes > Cichlidae > Diplotaxodon > Diplotaxodon limnothrissa. The sequence goes on along the minus strand of NC_140604.1, from coordinate 29,156,022 downwards.
GTGATAGGAGTAATTTGATAATACACCATCACATAATATAACAGAACAAGTTCAAAGGGACATCCAGGGTCATTCAGTATCATTCAAAACAGGTAAGACTTTCTCTCAGCATACAACTCCTCAACACATATTATAACACATATTCGTTAACTAACGGTTGCAACTTTCACTTAAACTTTGTTAACCAAAATCTGTAAACTCCTAGGTCTGATGAGGTAGTGGGCAATTAATAAACTTGCAGAAACCTTGAAGAGCCATATTAGATATCATTACTATATCTATTAAATGGCTTTATGCATATTTAAAGTTATATTTAGAAATATTTTAGACCAAAATGAAAATTTTTTAGAAAAAATATTTGCCCCCTTCCTAATTTTTTATTTTTTGCCTATTGGGGTCACACTTAAATGTTTCAGATCATCAAAGAAAATGTAATATTAGTATTACTATTAATCCAATTTTTCCTAACAAAGATTTTTACCTTATAAAACCTTAATAATAATAATACTAATAATAAGTAAAAGCTTCATAATCAGATTTGTATTTTGTATAGCTATAGCTTTAGGTATTGTCTCTACTTCCCATGTGTTTTTATCAATTGTAATAATGAAGGCTCGGTTGGGCTCATGTACAGCAAGCTTCAGTTATCGTCAAATCAAAATGTTTCCCCTTCTTCTCTGAGAGTACTGAAAACTTAAATCCACTGAGACGGTATTCATTTGCTGTCTGTACCAGCAGAAGAAAGGAAGTAATAAAGAAAACAAGGAGAGCTGTAGAGCTGGAACAAGAGAGTGAATTTGAATATTAGAGAGAAGAGTTCAGAGTGTAGGATGAGGTGCACAAGAAACAGAGGTGTGTGGGGATGATAAAAGAGATGCTGCATAGAGATTATGTGGAGGGAAAAGAGCGAGAGAGGGAAACCCTGAATCGAGGCTTGAGAAAACTGGAACTGCTTACTCAGCTGCTTGATTTAACAGCAAAAAGTGTTCAGCCCAAAACTCTGACACTGAGTTAATATGGTCCCTGTTTTTGCACACTCATGTATGGAAAATTGTATCTCGCAGGATATTTGTAACCACACAAAAATGCTGAAATCAGTAACAGTTTGATCGAACGTTATTAAAAATCAAATAACGAAGACAAAATAGTTTGTGTTTGTCTGGATCACATAATGGACTTTTCTTCCCCTGCTGTACCATTAACTGAGATACGTCAAGTATCCATTTTTTTTTCACTTGCCTTTGGGTTTTACTCTGCTTTGCTATTTAACCTTAAGTAAGATTTGCTTTGAAAGCATAACTTCCAAAAAAAAAAAAAAAAAAATTAGTGGTTTTGTTTTCCTTACATGAGATAAGTTAATTATTCACCAAGTCTGTAATTTAACTGTGATATTGTTGCATTTTTAAAAGCATACATACTACCTCTGTGACACTGGCCTTATCGGCAAAAGAAATTAAAAATGCACTTGTGAATGTTTAGTTATTAACCAATGAAACCATACAGTGAATGATCAAACGTGTCCATTTCTGAGAAGTTGTTTATCCAGGTCTTCTAAAGGTGTTTTAGTTAAACTTCTGGCCATCTGTGCAGCTGCTGCCTTCAACTGAATTCAGCGACATCCACATGCTTGAAATTTACTTTGGCAAGCAAACGCTATGCCCTTGTAATGTATTCAGTGACACTCTGAAATGCATCTGAAATAGATCCTTTTCAGATATTCTGCCTTGTCACAGCAGGAAAAGCATCAATGAAACAAACTGCGTTCCACTTTGTTAACAAACCATACAAATGGACCAGTATGCAAAATACCAGGACACCAGAAGTACCACACTGTGGGTCTAATATAATATAGAGCCTAATGAAGATACCAACAAAATCCAGGCGTCAAAGTTGATATCTTTCTTGTCAGCACACAAATAGTACCTGGATGTATCTGGTGGCATTGTTCCCATTTTCTTGGCTACTCTCAGGGGGCAGAGGAAACCAACTTCCTTTCTTTATATAAAGAATATGGGATATTTTGTATTCCGGTGAGGAGGTGCGTGTGTGTCCCTCTGTGGTTAAGTTAGGTGGGGCTTTTTGTATTCTCAGCATTCATACCTCCATTATCGCAGATAACATGCTGTAGCCATGGAGGTATTCCTAATTTTAATTTGCCCGTGTACTGACCCGGTTGAGCTGATGATTAGCTCCTAATTATCTAGGAACAGGCCAGAACACCAGCATCAGCAACTTAGAGCAGAAACTGTTTTATTGTTGGCCTTCATGATTAGATTGTAATGCAACCTCCTCAATATTTGGAAAAACTCCCCATCCTACTATTAGTGACAAAGGTACATTCCAGAATTAGGGAATTTAACAGTATACTGATAAAAACTATGCAAATCCCCAATATCAATTTGCATTACCACGTTTTTTCAAAAAGGTTTTTCATGTTTGTCTTTATGTTTTTTGTGCATCATTTCATGCTACCTGGTTTAAGCCAAGCTAACTAGCCCTCTAATGCAGCGGTCCCCAACCTTTTTTGCGCCACGGACCGGCCTTTAAGGTGTCGCGGATAAATACAACAAAATAAAACTAGTACCGGTACCGAAAAAAAGAATTTATTCATAACACACGTGAAAAGACCAAGGGAAACCGAGTAAATGATAAAAACGATAACAAAATAACGCTGAAAACCGATAAAACCCTGAAAACTATACATTTCACACCTGAGCCTCAACTCTCACGGCCCGGTACCAAACGACTCACGGACTGGTACCGGTCTGAGGCCCGGGGGTTGAGGACTGCTGCTCTAATGCATCACTGACATATTAATAACAAAGCTGATAATATTGCAGACTACGACATTATACTGCTCAGACACTATTAAAATGCAATTACATAACAAACGTAGCTATTAAGCAACAACAATTTTTTGAGTAGCTGATTCTGATGAAGTGAGATACTATCATGGCTGAAAACGGTAAATTTTCATTAGTTTAAGCATTGTGCGTTTTGCTTAACAATATTTTTTTTCTGTGAGTCAAGATTTTAACTTATTCTGACACTTTTTTAATTCTTGATTTCTTGATAACTGTCAATATTGTTAGGATACTTTCAAATATATTGCGTGCAAAAATAAACCCCACTAGGGCTAGGGCCAACCCTTGTGGGGTACAGAGGGTTAATTATTTTGAGCAATACATTTTCTACACTAGAAAAGCTATTATGGCATTTTGTATGTGGATAATTTCAAATCTCATGCTTGGGACAGAAAATGTCACCGAATGGAAAGTCAGAAAACATATGGGTTCCTTGTTCATTTGCTTATGTTTGTGAGTTTATGAGTGTACGTGTTTGTATATGTAAGCAGATGTGCATGTATCTTGAGAGGGGTTCCCTATGGCGGTGAGGTTTAAATGAAAAACAGATGTCTCCACTTAGAGAGTGAATTAGTAAAATATAAGCTGTCAAACACAATTAATAATAACAACAAAGAAAGCACGCACAAAATCAACAGTGAAAAGGAATTGACTTTCTGTGTTTCATCACTGTGGGACAAATCATTTTGTAACAGAGTATATCCTGCACAGATAAGCTATACAAATCCACCAGAAGCACTCCATTACACCATATGTACAATGCCTCAGGAAAAGCTAATTTGGAGATAGGATGCTGGTAGAGGAGGAAGTTTCAAGAACAAACCAAGGAGAAAACACAGTTCCTCTTTTTCATGCTTTTCCTTTGTGACTTTTCTAGGCTAATGAAATTTCCCTTCTTCCATCTGCCCATGAATGTAATGTTCTTCTGGCTTCGTGATAGCTCACTGAAAATTGAATAAATGATGACATCCAGCCATCTAATGAGTGAACAAAAATAGCCATCAAATAAACCAAAACAACACTGTCAAATTAAAGGAATCTACAGGGAGTGCAGAATTATTAGGCAAGTTGTATTTTTGAGGAATAATTTTATTATTGAACAACAACCATGTTCTCAATGAACCCAAAAAACTCATTAATATCAAAGCTGAATGTTTTTGGAAGTAGTTTTTAGTTTGTTTTTAGTTTTAGCTATTTTAGGGGGATATCTGTGTGTGCAGGTGACTATTACTGTGCATAATTATTAGGCAACTTAACAAAAAACAAATATATACCCATTTCAATCATTTATTTTTACCAGTGAAACCAATATAACATCTCCACATTCACAAATATACATTTCTGACATTCAAAAACAAAACAAAAACAAATCAGCGACCAATATAGCCACCTTTCTTTGCAAGGACACTCAAAAGCCTGCCATCCATGGATTCTGTCAGTGTTTTGATCTGTTCACCATCAACATTGCGTGCAGCAGCAACCACAGCCTCCCAGACACTGTTCAGAGAGGTGTACTGTTTTCCCTCCTTGTAAATCTCACATTTGATGATGGACCACAGGTTCTCAATGGGGTTCAGATCAGGTGAACAAGGTGGCCATGTCATTAGTTTTTCTTCTTTTATACCCTTTCTTGCCAGCCACGCTGTGGAGTACTTGGACGCGTGTGATGGAGCATTGTCCTGCATGAAAATCATGTTTTTCTTGAAGGATGCAGACTTCTTCCTGTACCACTGCTTGAAGAAGGTGGCTTCCAGAAACTGGCAGTAGGACTGGGAGTTAAGCTTGACTCCATCCTCAACCCGAAAAGGCCCCACAAGCTCATCTTTGATGATACCAGCCCAAACCAGTACTTCACCTCCAACCTTGCTGGCGTCTGAGTCGGACTGGAGCTCTCTGCCCTTTACCAATCCAGCCACGGGCCCATCCATCTGGCCCATCAAGACTCACTCTCATTTCATCAGTCCATAAAACCTTAGAAAAACCAGTCTTGAGATATTTCTTGGCCCAGTCTTGACGTTTCAGCTTGTGTGTCTTGTTCAGTGGTGGTCGTCTTTCAGCCTTTCTTACCTTGGCCATGTCTCTGAGTATTGCACACCTTGTGCTTTTGGGCACTCCAGTGATGTTGCAGCTCTGAAATATGGCCAAACTGGTGGCAAGTGGCATCTTGGCAGCTGCACGCTTGACTTTTCTCAGTTCATGGGCAGTTATTTTGCGCCTTGGTTTTTCCACACGCTTCTTGCGACCCTGTTGACTATTTTGAATCAAACGCTTGATTGTTCGATGATCACGCTTCAGAAGCTTTGCAATTTTGAGACTGCTGCATCCCTCTGCAAGATATCTCACTATTTTTGACTTTTCTGAGCCTGTCAAGTCCTTCTTTTGACCCATTTTGCCAAAGGAAAGGACGTTGCCTAATAATTATGCACACCTGATATAGGGTGTTGATGTCATTAGACCACACCCCTTCTCATTACAGAGATGCACATCACCTAATATGCTTAATTGGTAGTAGGCTTTCCAGCCTATACAGCTTGGAGTAAGACAACATGCATGAAGAGGATGATGTGGACAAAATACTCATTTGCCTAATAATTCTGCACTCCCTGTATATTAAAAAAGGGTACACAGGGACACTTTGAAAACACATCAAATCTCAATGAAAAAGAATCTGCTGGATATCTATACAGATATGGACTGAGTGATGGGAATGAAAGGATGTCGCATCATTTGATAGAAATAAAAAGCATCATCTCGCAGAGGGCTGAATCAAAGACAAAAATATCAAAGTGAAAAAATTATGCAGCAGCATAGTCTATTTTGCCAAAATCTCATTGCAGCAGCTTAAAATTGTATAGTTTGTATGGCCCCTGTGTGTTTGTATGAGATGACAGATGGGAATCACTAAGCTCCCCGACAGTCTGAGGTCCAACTTGGTAGCATCAAATGGCCTGAAACATCTTCCAGATGTGTCCTACTGGATTCAGGTCAGGCCGAAACCTAATGGCAGTCTGGGTGCCATTGCCTACCCTTTAGAGATCTGTGCACCCAGCCATGGGTATTACTTACCACACCATCACTGACCCACCAACAAACGGTTATGCTGAACAGTGTTAAAGGCAGCATAACATTATCCATGGCTTCTCTGGTCACATGTGTTCAGATTGAGCCTGCTCGCATCTGTGAAAAGCAAAAGCTGACTGTAGTAAACCCGCCAATTCTGGTATTCTGTGGCGAATGCCAGTCGGGCTCCACATTTCCAGGCAGTGAACATGGGGCCCATTAGAGAAAGTTGAGCCCTCAGGCCACTCTCATGAAGTCTGTTTTATTCACACCAGTAGCTTGCTGAATTTTGTAAGGCTCTCGCAGTGCTCATCCTGTTCCTCTTGGCACAAAGGAGCAGATGCTGATGGGTTAAGGACCTTCTACAGCCCTGTTCAGCTCTCCTTGAGTAACCTGTCTCCTAGAATCTCCCCAATGCTCTTGAGACTGTGCTGAAAACACAACAAACTTTCTGACAATGTCATGTATTGATGTGCCATCATGGAAGGGTGGGACTACCTGTGGAACTTTGGTAGCATCCAGGTATTGCCTCATGCTACCAGCAGTAACACTAACTTTAGCCAAATGCAAAATTACTGAAACAATCAGAAAGGATGAAAAGGGAAACATGGATTTATGTGCATGTATAACACAAAGTGAGTAAAATAAGTATTGAGCATGTCATCAGTTTTCCAAGTAAATATATTTCTAAATTTGTTATTGATATGAAATTCTCAAGTGTCATGAAGGAGTATTAGGACCACATAAAGAAAATAAAATATTATTGATCAATTTGAGAATAAAATTGAAATTTCAAGAATAAAGTCGTAAATCTATGTTGAAATGTGCAGATGCTAGTTGTTGATTGAAGATACCCTCTACAACACGCCTTGTGTACATGACTTAATGAAATAAATCGATCAGCCATGTAGTGATACATCCTCTTTATGAGGCTGTAAACACTGGAAACCTTGAATCTGTCCACTACCAGCCATGTCGTTTTGTACAAATTCATTCTTCCAAGCTTGTGTTTTTCCATCTGACAAGGTGCAGCTTTCTACACCATTCTTTCGATGTCCTTATACTTATCACCACATGTACTAAAAGAGAAATCATACCTTTCCTTGGTACTAAAACCAATTCTGAAGTAGGATTTCACTTTCACTCAACTTTTTTCTTGAAATGCAATCTTGACTTTTTTCTCAAAATAGTTTTTTGTTTTTCCTCAAAATGAATAATAATTTGTTTTTTTCTGAATGTGGCCCTAATACTCGTATACAACATCTCATGATGGGTAAAATCAATGAGCTCTCGTAAGACAAAAACATTGCAATGGATTTGGTTACAGAAGGTGCCTGGTGCCATAACCCGAAAGTGGAAAGAAGTGCCATAATAGGCACCATGTTTGGAGGTCAAAAGGCACATCATAGTATATCATCCCCAAAACACCATACCAACTGTGTGGTTTGGAGATGGGAACATCATGATGCGGGGCTGTTTTTCAGCATTCTACACTAGGCTTGAATTGAAGCAAGGATGAATAGAAAAAAGTATCGAGACATTCTTGATAAAAATCTGCTGACCTCTACAGGGAGTGCAGAATTATTAGGCAAATGAGTATTTTGTCCACATCATCCTCTTCATGCATGTTGTCTTACTCCAAGCTGTATAGGCTGGAAAGCCTACTACCAATTAAGCATATTAGGTGATGTGCATCTCTGTAATGAGAAGGGGTGTGGTCTAATGACATCAACACCCTATATCAGGTGTGCATAATTATTAGGCAACGTCCTTTCCTTTGGCAAAATGGGTCAAAAGAAGGACTTGACAGGCTCAGAAAAGTCAAAAATAGTGAGATATCTTGCAGAGGGATGCAGCAGTCTCAAAATTGCAAAGCTTCTGAAGCGTGATCATCGAACAATCAAGCGTTTGATTCAAAATAGTCAACAGGGTCGCAAGAAGCGTGTGGAAAAACCAAGGCGCAAAATAACTGCCCATGAACTGAGAAAAGTCAAGCGTGCAGATGCCACTTGCCACCAGTTTGGCCATATTTCAGAGCTGCAACATCACTGGAGTGCCCAAAAGCACAAGGTGTGCAATACTCAGAGACATGGCCAAGGTAAGAAAGGCTGAAAGACGACCACCACTGAACAAGACACACAAGCTGAAACGTCAAGACTGGGCCAAGAAATATCTCAAGACTGATTTTTCTAAGGTTTTATGGACTGATGAAATGAGAGTGAGTCTTGATGGGCCAGATGGATGGGCCCGTGGCTGGATTGGTAAAGGGCAGAGAGCTCCAGTCCGACTCAGACGCCAGCAAGGTGGAGGTGGAGTACTGGTTTGGGCTGGTATCATCAAAGATGAGCTTGTGGGGCCTTTTTGGGTTGAGGATGGAGTCAAGCTCAACTCCCAGTCCTACTGCCAGTTTCTGGAAGACACCTTCTTCAAGCAGTGGTACAGGAAGAAGTCTGCATCCTTCAAGAAAAACATGATTTTCATGCAGGACAATGCTCCATCACACGCGTCCAAGTACTCCACAGCGTGGCTGGCAAGAAAGGGTATAAAAGAAGAAAAACTAATGACATGGCCACCTTGTTCACCTGATCTGAACCCCATTGAGAACCTGTGGTCCATCATCAAATGTGAGATTTACAAGGAGGGAAAACAGTACACCTCTCTGAACAGTGTCTGGGAGGCTGTGGTTGCTGCTGCACGCAATGTTGATGGTGAACAGATCAAAACACTGACAGAATCCATGGATGGCAGGCTTTTGAGTGTCCTTGCAAAGAAAGGTGGCTATATTGGTCGCTGATTTGTTTTTGTTTTGTTTTTGAATGTCAGAAATGTATATTTGTGAATGTGGAGATGTTATATTGGTTTCACTGGTAAAAATAAATGATTGAAATGGGTATATATTTGTTTTTTGTTAAGTTGCCTAATAATTATGCACAGTAATAGTCACCCGCACACACAGATATCCCCCTAAAATAGCTAAAACTAAAAACAAACTAAAAACTACTTCCAAAAACATTCAGCTTTGATATTAATGAGTTTTTTGGGTTCATTGAGAACATGGTTGTTGTTCAATAATAAAATTATTCCTCAGAAATACAACTTGCCTAATAATTCTGCACTCCCTGTATAGGGTGATGAAAATGAAACAAAGATGGATGTTTCAGCAAGACAAATAATCCCAAACGCACAACTAAGGAAACTCTCTTACTTAGAAAATTGGTGATGTGGTCAATGCTCGGTACACTCACATTTAATGTACACTAATCTTGAAAGTGCTTTTTAATCTCTGCTGGCACTGATAATTTCTTGAAGTTTATTAGCACTGGTTTTCCTTATCCCTAAATCACCAGCACACTCAGAGCTGACACCACTGGCATCCAGTTTTGCTGCAGTGGGTTAATGTTGCTTTAGCATAAAATAAAACCTATGAGGACTGATTTTCTCAGTGTTCATCAACCAGTGTTGTCATTGGCAATACTGCTTAGTGCGGCTTGTGCGAATATCGATGGACAAATTCTCAGTTAATGCAGACTGAACAGCACGATTGTGGTCAGTATTTGCTGACTCAGTGCAGTTACAATTACTGAAAATGTAGCTTGCTGCTATGGGACGGTTGTCAACACACCAAAAGCCATCCTGACTACTTCGAGTGCACAAATAGTTGGAACTCTTATATATGTATTATCCACAAGCAAAAAAAGGGACATTTTTGTCAAAAATCAATTACAGGTTTCTCTTTTTTAGATTTTTGCAGCCAATATTTAAGAGTGAACCGTAAACACACGATGATAATAGTGGTTGTTTCTTTAAGCCTCTGCCACACCACACCACAAATCCTCTGCCAGCAACTGAGACAAATACTTTTCTGCTTAGCCAGGGATGAATTTTAGCTAACACAACACATTTCGCCCAACAGAGGGTAGAGAAACAGGATCCGCCAAAGGTACATAATCTCTCCCTCTTTATCGGCCCCTCTTTATCTTTTCCAATTTCCTCTCATGATTTTTTTACCCTTTCATATTCACGTTTCTCTAACTTTTGCTCTCTCTCCAACTCCTCGTTCCCCCTTATTTCCATTCTTTTCCTGTATTTCTGCTTTACAATCACAAAAGCACCTCATATATAGGAGAAAATAAGCAGGTAAGTGTTTAGGAAGTATTTTTCTTGCCTGATAGTTTTCAGCAGAATCTTCATATAACGCATTCTTGTCCTTTTTCTGTTGTGTTCAATAGGCAGCTTTTAAGATCTAGCACTAGATCAAGTTGTTTAAGAGAAAAACAATACTGTTGAATACTACCTCTGTGTGTGTGTGTGTGTGTGTGTGTGTGTGTGTGTGTGTGTGTGTGTGTGTGTGTGTGTGTGTGTGTGTGTGTGTGTGTGTGTGTGTGTGTCCATGTCTTTGTACATTTTGTGAAGTTGAATACTCACCTGCCCTGGGCAGTGCTGTATATGTGTGTGTGTCTGTGTGTGTTTCTCAGTTTGCCCACAATGTGTGATTCCTTCTGATAGGGTTTCAGTCGTCTGTAACAGCTGAAATTGTATTTGCTAATGGAGCCATATTGGGGCAAGCAGGCTCAGACAGAAACAGAGCTATCTGACCTGAGATAACACCTTTGTTTGTTGGTATTTCTGCTCACTCCTGCACCTAATTCATCAAGCATTTGGACGGTGCCATTTATTCTTTATTAAACTTACATAGTATAACGATTCAGTCCAATTGCACTGTATTTTCACCTGTTTCTGAGGTGGGTTTTCGTATTTATAACCTGGTATCCCTTGAACAAGATACTTACTGATTATATTACCCTAACATTTCTGTTCGGTCGTTGACAGTAAAGAACAAATTTTTCTCCCAGGTTTGAGTATGTATGAGTGTGTGTCTGTAACTGAATAATGTGAAATAGACTGATGCTGAGCAGCAATATGTGAGCAGTAAAACTTTGCTCCTTTAACCTGTATTTGTACACAAAACAAATTGCTGAATTTTGGCTGGGCTTATCCTGTAATAGTTCCCTGTCCTAATCACTAATGGCAATCTCAGCACACGGATAAAGGGTATTAATTCTCATGGGGGATAATAATGGAGCCTCGGTTCATCAGTTCAGTGCAGTTGCCATGAAAAACATTGCCACCTGCCATTAAATTGCTAGCAAGTGACATCTGCAGGCACATCTGGAGTGGAAAAGTGATTTGGTATCAGCAAAGCATCATATAGCATTACGCAACAGTGAGCTACCACCTACGCTGAGTCCAACTGAGGAAATCTGTTCTAAAACGAGAAGTCAACAGCTTGAAAAACCAACACCTTACACAGTAACTGATGATCTGACATTAGAAAAATGCTAAAGAAAAGTCTACACAGCATTATATTTATAAAACAATATTTAAAATATATCTATTCTATTTAATGACCTTTGTCCAATCACTTTTTAAGACTATTTCAAGTACAAAACACACATGAATATTCTCCTGCAATAGGGGATTCAATCTCCGCAGCTTTACCGCTTAGCATTTATATTAATGCATACAGTAGTACAGTGGGGCAAAAAAGTATTTAGTCAGCCACCGATTGTGCAAGTTCCCCCACTTAAAATGATGACAGAGGTCAGTAATTTGCACCAGAGGTACACTTCAACTGTGAGAGACAGAATGTGAAAAAAAAATCCATGAATTCACATGGTAGGATTTGTAAAGAGTTTATTCGTAAATCAGGGTGGAAAATAAGTATTTGGTCACCTCAAACAAGGAAAATCTCTGGCTCTCACAGACCTGTAACGTCTTCTGTAAGAAGCTTTTCTGTCCCCCACTCGTTACCTGTATGAATGGCACCTGTTTGAACTCATCATCTGTATAAAAGACACCTGTCCACAGCCTCAAACAGTCAGACTCCAAACTCCGCCATGGCCAAGACCAAAGAGCTTTCGAAGGACACCAGGAAAAGTATTGTAGACCTGCACCAGACTGGGAAGAGTGAATCTACAATAGGCAAGAAGCTTGGTGTGAAAAAATCAACTGTGGGAGCAATCATCAGAAAATGGAAGACATACAAGACCACTGATAATCTCCCTCGATCTGGGGCTCCACGCAAGATCTCATCCCGTGGGGTCAAAATGATCATGAGAACGGTGAGCAAAGATCCCAGAACCACACGGGGGGACCTGGTGAATGACCTGCAGAGAGCTGGGACCAAAGTAACAAAGGTCACCATCAGTAACACACTACAACGGCAGGGAATCAAATCCCGCAGTGCCAGACGTGTTCCGCTGCTGAAGCCAGTGCATGTCCAGGCCCGTCTGAAGTTTGCCAGAGAGCACATGGATGATACAGCAGAGGATTGGGAGAATGTCATGTGGTCAGATGAAACCAAAGTAGAACTTTTTGGTATAAACTCAACTCGTCGTGTTTGGAGGAAGAAGAATACTGAGTTGCATCCCAAGAACACCATACCTACTGTGAAGCATGGGGGTGGAAACATCATGCTATGGGGCTGTTTTTCTGCCAAGGGGACAGGACGACTGATCCGTGTTAAGGACAGAATGAATGGGGCCATGTATCGTGAGATTTTGAGCCAAAACCTCCTTCCATCAGTGAGAACTTTGAAGATGAAACGAGGCTGGGTCTTCCAACATGACAATGATCCAAAACACACCGCCCGGGCAACAAAGGAGTGGCTCCGTAAGAAGCATTTGAAAGTCCTGGAGTGGCCTAGCCAGTCTCCAGACCTCAACCCCATAGAAAATCTGTGGCGGGAGTTGAAAGTCCGTGTTGCTCGGCGACAGCCCCAAAACATCACTGCTCTCGAGAAGATCTGCATGGAGGAATGGGCCAAAATACCAGCTACTGTGTGTGCAAACCTGGTAAAGACCTATAGTAAACGTTTGACCTCTGTTATTGCCAACAAAGGTTATGTTACAAAGTATTGAGTTGTATTTTTGTTATTGACCGAATACTTATTTTCCACCCTGATTTACGAAAAATTCTTTACAAATCCTACCATGTGGATTCATGGATTTTTTTTTTTTTTTTCACATTCTGTCTCTCACAGTTGAAGTGTACCTCTGGTGCAAATTACTGACCTCTGTCATCATTTTAGGTGGGGGAACTTGCACAATCAGTGGCTGACTAAATACTTTTTTGCCCCACTGTATATAGTGGTTAGTGGTGATTATGTGGCAATTTCATTCAAATTCAACAAGATGCTGTAATCTATTTATCTATCTATCATCTTTTGGCAGCACACTGTGATGCAAATCTCTCAAATCTCTTTCCACCACAACCCAAAACTGCTCTATTTGATTAAACTGTTGACTGTGGAGGCCAATGCTCCAGTAGTGCTAAGGGTCATCTACTTTAATGCATTACGCATTTAATGATGCTCTTTTTGTAACCTTGTGTACATGTTAAATGTACTGACTTGTTGCCTCTTTTGATTGGCAGATATGTACATTACAAAGTCATTGAAAAGGTCTCCATCTTTCTTCAGCCCTGGTCACTTTCCCATTAGCCCCACATTAAAATGAATCATTGGAATGGAATTACCTGGGACAAGACATTAGCATCATTGGTGGAAATATTACATTGTCATCACTGTAATAATAAAATGGTGTGCAGGAAAGGTGTTAGCAGGGTGGTGAGAGGACAGAGTATGATATTGAAAGTTATGCTGTGAGGTGAGCTTGAGTTCATGGTTGAAATAATGAGGGTGTTAGGGGAATTAATATTTTCAGGTGGGGCATGTGAATACATGAATGTGAAAGGTAATTCTGACTATCCACCAAATCTATGCATATGTTAGAATATGAGATGGCTTGGCTTAGTTTCAGAGAAAAATACTGCTGTAATATTACATTTTTTATGCTGCTGAGTAATGTAGCCATTGTGAAAGTTAGTCTTTAAAAGGGTTCAGGTTTAATTCCAACAAACCGAGCACCACACTGTCTTTAGAAAAAAATATTATGCTGTCAAAATGTCGAATTAAATTAGATAATTTTGCAGAACTTCTCTCTCTTTCGAGTGCAGTGCCTTATTATTAAAAAAAGGAGAAGATAAAAGCAATATTGCCTCTTTAATATATTTTGTTTTATAGTAATTCTCAGTCAAGGTGAGTTACAGTAATCAATAAAAACATGTATTTTTGTTTAAACCTGTATTTGCTAACTTCAAAGCTAAAACAGAAACTACAAATGTATCCGAATGTTATGCTGTGAATGAATGCTGTCTGCATTTAGAAGAATTACGTACTTGTGTTTATATGTTTACATATTGAAAGCATGCAGCACACTTCATGCTTTCAATATCTTTTGAAGAAATTTGGCAGGAGTCTGTAGGAAGAAAGACGATGTGTATAGGTATGAGAGCTTGGAGGTAGGGGTGAGGTTACAGGAAGGATAAGGGATTTTTAGACCTGAAGACTGCAGCAGCACAAGGTCAAAAGGGTAGCTGTCCATATTTGGAAGCAGCCAGCAGCCAGCCAATTATTATGGATTAGAGGGGCATCACAGCCAAGAGTGAAATCCTGCAAAGTGCACACAGCCATGCAGACTTTCTTTCTCACATACTCACATTAGTTGAGAGTGTGGGCAAGCTGAAGAAAAGATAAAGAAAGCTTTTCTTTTTTTTTTTTTTACTATACATCCGGTTTATAAACACACAGCTACCTGAAACAGTGAAAATACTATCACATCAGAACAAAAACGTTAACTCCTAGTGGTAATGTCATAGCATTATAAGACAGTAAAATAGACCACATTATATAATTATATGAGTAGAAATGTCCTTGGTTTTAATGCTGGGCTGCGAAGTATGGAGTTTGCATGTTCTCCTCATGCCTCGTGCTGTGGCTTTTTTGCACAGCCCAAAGGCATGCAGTTAGTGGGCTTAGGTTAATTGGTGATTCTAAATTGGCCCTAAGAGTTAATGTGAATGGTTAGTCCTGTGTGTGTTAACCTTGCAACATATTGGGGACCTGTCCAGTGTGTACCCTGCTGCTCACTCTATGGCAGCTCGATAGGGTCCAGCCACCCTGCAAATTTAAAATGGTTAATGGATGATTTGGAAGCTGTTGGGGGAAAACTCTGTAAAAAACCCAGGAGAAATAAAGACACAATGAGACAAAGTTACTTTCTTTATCAAACGTGTACACGGGTGAGCTGCTAAGAACAACTCACACCATGCACAGTGGCTTGGTAATTTTTATAGGCACAGAGCACAGAGACAGTGAGAACAGGATAACAAATAATAAACAGATAAAATAAAACAACTCCATATATGGTGCTAGTCTCGTCAGCAGAGAGCTAGGGAAGATAAAACAATCTAAAACAATATGTCCCAGAAACAAGATGTGTTTGCTGGGAAAGTCTAAAAAGATAATTCTAAACTAATCTAACCATAGACAAAAGGGCATGCTTGCACATTTAAAAGAAGGTAAAGAAACATAGAATCATTTTTCCTGTAACATTCCCTCCTGTTTTAACTTATTTTAAATGTATACAACAATTGTCTGTGAAGGTTATTTATTAAGTATCTTAAGCAATTTTTTAATTTTCAAAATGTCAGCATAGCAGAAATGGAAGTCATTTGGTCTAAAGATTAAAACAAAATAAAATAATAAAAAGAAAAAGAAAAAAGAAAATCATAGTAAATGAAAATCATAGTAAATGAAATAACAAGTGGAATAAACAGGAAAAAATAATAAAACTAAAACTACAAAAAATAAAGGATAAAAACCTTATATTTTAAAACGAAAACTACAAAAAATAAAAGGATGAAAACTAAAATGAAAACTTTGTATTTAAAAATGATGAAAACTTCATATGTAAAATGAAAACTTCAAAAAAAAATACAAGGATGAAAACCTTATACTTAAAATGATGCAAACCTTAAATTGAAAACTTTATATGTAAAATAATGAAAACTTCATATTTAAAATGAAAACTTCAAAAAATAAAGGATGAGAACTTCAAAAAATAAAAGGGTGAAAACCTTATATTGTACCTGCATAAACTACTAATGTGTTAATCAGTGCATGATCACTTGAAAAAGGCAGAAGTCATTTTTAATCACCACGTCATTCATTAGCAGTTATTACAAGTTCTCCTCTAACAGAATTGCAACGGGATGCTGTTCTTCTTTAGGCACGGCAACATAAGCAGTCATTGTAGTTGTTATCATCTTTGAAATCATTACTCTTAGACATGGCGGTGTAGCTGCTCCAGATGTGTGGTCAGTGACATATTTTTGCAGAATGGACAAATTCTGCAAAGTTTCATAAATGTCTCCTCCAGTTTCGTATCCATCAGGGATAAAAGTGCAACATGTTTCCCCGATCAGCTTGCAAACTCCTCCTTGTGATGCTGTTAGCAGGTCTAGTGTCAGTCTGTTCTGCAGCACCATCGTTCTGATGGCCTGCTGTTCTCCTGCTAAGGCGGTTCCCAGGGTCTTAGTCAAGTTGATGTGTCGTAGCAGAGCATATCGGTTGATTTCCACATGATCCCGCACCTCGGCAACTCCAATGCCGGGGATCAAGCTCTGTAAGAATTTCACTCCTCCTCAGATGCGAAACTCTGGTTCCTTTACTGCTTGGTGCCGTCCGTGCACATCCTGTCTGGTAATGAGTCTTTGTTTGTAGTATCATTCGGTAGCTGTAGTTGGAGCGACAGTTGAGGCTCATCAGTGTCGCGTTACTGGCACAGGTTTCGTTGAGTGAACAGTCCATACACTTCCTCTCGTTCCTTGGTGGGCAGAAAGTGTATATGTATTTGCATAGCAGTCAGTTTTATTATTCAAGTAAGCTGTAGTGTTCATAAACTGCCACCAGAAATTAGTGGCATAGCCATGGGGAAACTTGGTGTACTTTCCTTTGTCATACAGTGTCTGCCTTTTCTCCATATAGCGTGACTTATTGTCCCTCACGGAAGCAAAGATGAGGAGCCCGGCCATGGTCAGGGCCACTGCAGTTATTAAGAGCCACCACCTCATGACGACGGGACACACCCTCCTGTCGCGAGTAGACCCCCCGGCCAGGAAAGCTGACCCCTCCACCGGGCGAGATCACAACAAGTGGGCAAGCCTGCCGTCAGCTGTGTTTAGATGGCTTCACTTACTGGCTCTGATGGATGCAAGATGGTCGTTCCGCTATTTTGCAAGCTCCAGTTTTTCCTTTGGAGCACTTTGATCAGAACCCAGTCACCGGGCTGTGATCTGCAAGACACTTGATAGACATCATTACATTCTTCGTCATTTACAATCATCTCTTTATTTTCCTACAACTTAGACATACATTTTGCTACTGAAATTGTATCTGCCTTTTTCACTGGGTAGATTTCTGGCCACTTTGAGAATACATCTATAACCACTAGGGTGTATTTTTACCCTTGGCATTCATTTAGCTCAATAAAGTCCATATGGATTGTGTGGTCTCAGGTTTCCCTGAGCATTACATTTTTGACACGTCATGCATGTTCTGACAAATTGTTTTGCTGAGGTTTCAAAATTTACAGTGTAGAATTTACAGTGTAGAAATGAGAGTTGACAATACTGGTCAGTCCCCCCGTTGACAAATGCGTACAGCCATGAGTCACTAATGCCGCCATCTTGTGGAGCGATTTTGGCAACACTGGCTTGCCATAACACATCATTAAATCGTTTGTCAGAACTGCACCGTGTTTTAGCCATCTTGCCTGCTCTGCTGTGCTTGCTGCTTTTTGTTCACTTTGCAACACATCCAGTGGAATCTGATGTGTGTTTACTGCCATCAATGTCATGTTTGTCTTTTGTGCCGCCTGTTTTGCTGCTCTGTCAGCAAAATTGTTGCCTGTAGTAATGAAAGAGTCAGTAGGCGTTGTAAGAGGTTGGCATGGTGAACCGGTTTTCCAGTTGGTGTAATCAGTCCTCTGTTATGCCAAATTTTTTGCAAAATGATGCACAGCAGAGAAAACATACTGGCTGTCTATATAAATGGTTATTTGTTTATCTTTGTGTATTTCACATGCGCAACAATCTCGTGTGAAGTGACCTTCCTCTCCACGGTTCTAGCAGGCGTTGTCTCTATGTTATCTGCTGTTTCTGCGTGGCTGTCTGCGGCCTTGGTGTTTGTGACTTTGCTCGCCTCTCTGTTCCTGATAGCCACCTGCGAATTAGTGTTTTAGTCTGTTGTCAACAGTCAGCCTTATTTTTAAGTTACAGAATGCTTCTCCCTTTTTTTGTTTTTTGTTTTTTTGTTTGGGAGAATAGATGCAACTCTACATTTTCACTTAAGGCAGTTTTAGATAATTTCTAGTTCTTCAAACAATGCATGGATCTCACACATTTCAAACTTTCAAGTTAGGGTTGTTTCCCATTTATACAAATATATATATTTAACTTTGCATTGCTCACAGCTCATAGCTCACAGCTCTAAACCTAGGCATTTTTCAATCATATGCCTAATCACTATGTGTCACTGTGATTCTCAAGTATGGTCACAAGTTCGTTTAAATTCGTTTCCAAAACCAACAAAATAATCAAAGAAAAACAAAAACATAAACGTGTCAGGACACAAAAGAAAAAGAAAAATGCTGCCACCCGAACAAGGCAGAAGTCTGCATATGTTGGCTTTTAATAGCATGCAGCTTGTAACATGGTAGACTAATGTGCCTGTGTTAATTCAGCTCCATATTATTGTGTGAAGTTGCACTGGGTTGGGAGTGGTTTTGTGTGTGTCACATTTTTGGTGAGCCAATGGCTGGAATGGGGTTGGACTAATTAGAGGCAGGTGTACTTGATTGCACTGACACACTGGTCTACTTATAGCCCACACTACAAACACTGCTGTGTTGTTTTGTCTCTCTGTGCAGGTATGTAATGTGATGAAATCAGATATGTTTGGGATGGATGGGTTTTTGCCCTATGAATTTTATATTAAGTGCGTCGTTTTGTCTCTCTGTGCAGGCCAGGGCCTATTATATGCCACAGCCTAAAGGCAGCAGGGTTGCAGAGGCTTGAGTGACCACTGACTATATGCTTGCAGGGTGGTGGGTCTCCAAGGACAACTTCTAACCCTGTTAAAGGCAACATGTGGAGTGCAACTTGGCTGTGTGGCATAGCTGGCTCTGGCCTTGGGACTGTGTGTTTTTATACAATTCATAAGTGGGACACTGGACTGTTTTATCTTTTATCTCTTGATATATTTTTTGTCAACAAATTATCTTTTAGAATTTTATTGACTGACATCTTTTTGCCCACGACTGAGACGGTTGGTCAGACCTAGAGTCTTTCTTTGGGTGTGTTACAGCAGCTTCTGCTCTAAAAGAAACAAATAAATAAAAAGAAAAGAAAATGTGGAACATGCTCATCAGCTTAGCAGTGTCTACATATTTAATTCAGCTTCTCAATCCTGTAGTTTTAGCTGTTGTCTACAGGGTTTTGCTTATTGGTGGTTATTATAGGTGTGCTCTATATCTCAGCAATGTGTCATTCTAGGATGATAGGTTTCAAGCTGGTCAAGTGCCTCTATGCACTTCATTAGTTTAGTTATTCTCTGTATTGTCTTCATCTCACATGTCATTACACTGAGTTTTAGCAAACCTTAAGCTTGATGCAGACTACTGCTTAACAATTATCCACCTTACATCATAACCGATTAAGGTGCCTCTTCATATTAATATTATGTCTTTGTTAATATTATACCCTTTGTCTTATATAACAGCAATAGCATATTATAATATTTTATCAGTGTGTACCATTATACTACTCCTGAGCCAATTTGTTAGTTAGGATCATCTTATTCAGCAAACAGATAATTTAGAATTCATCCAATCTGCGGTCACATTTGTTCTCTCTGTTGCATGGCGGACCAGGCAGTTCTATTATAATATATTATTTATATTTTATTTTGTATCCATCAAGGGCTTCAGATGACCTGCAGAATCATCCTTTTCCCAAGGTGGAGACAGTTACCTTTTCACACACTGTCCTTGGCTGAACAGTGACACAGCCTTAATATACCTTAATTATTTTATTAAAATATTTTCGTGTGAATTATTTGCTTTATATTCATTTTATACATTGTGGGCATGGTCATCATGCCAACTGTGTTTCAATGTTAATATCACTTTACAGGTTGCTATCCTTGCTATTATTAATTTCAAATACTCTAAAGATAATTTCTACTGTAACTTTCCCTTTGTTCATCTTTATTTCGTACCTGTTATATTTATATCTACTCAGTGGGGTCTGTTTTCAACCCTTTTAAACTACCTCAAACTACTTTGATCTCTAGTTTTCACTTAATAAGGGATTATTATGTTCTTCCTGATATGGGTGTTGCTGCACATGCGGCTGCAGGAATGAGTGTTGGTTTACTAAAAGGATTGTGGACACTGCACAGTGTCTCGTCTTCTGGTTTTACTAAACTGGCAGTTGGATTCTGTTCTTCTGACTGTTTATATTTTGTTTTCTTAAATCTCTCTCTGTTTTTGTCCGGCGTCTGGACTTTTCTTTTCTCACCACTGCTCGTCAGCAGGAATGAGTTTTAATTTCACTTGCTTGATTACCCATCTTATTTATGTATTTACTTATTTTTGTTTAAGTAATACACAATACAGCTGCTATCACCTTCACTGGTATTAGAGACGAGAGTGGTTGTTCACACGCCCTTCTACTTTCGGACTATTTCCAAAAGCGGTGTGAACTTTACGAGACGGAACTCGACCGTTCTCTCAACTCACCAGCACGTCAGTGAACAGCAGTAAAAGAAAAACACAGTAGGAGCAGCTCAGTCTCTTATTGGACCGTGAAAATTCAGCTTGCTCCGTTAATTAAAACAATACACACATACATTCACATTCACACTTATTCGCGCGATCGGAACCCTTATCATAAGGGGAGCTGCCAGTCTTTCTGTAGACGAGCTACTTATTCCCTTGACCCAGCTGGGGGAGCTGCCCAGAGCTCCAAACCTAACCCACAAGAGTGGGGAGCTTCCAGTCGACGAGCTCCAAGCTACCAGCCGACGAGCTACTTTAAACCCACAGAAGTGGGGAGCTTCCAGTCGCGACGAGCTACTTTCGCTATTTTAAATTCCCTGAATTTAAAATACGTTTTTACGCAAGATTGTGTCAGTGTGTCTGTATCTACCTGGTCGGTGTCGCCGGGTCTGGTCCACCTCGATCGGGCCCCACCACCGTGGGTCGCTTTCTAGAACGTTGGCCAAGACTCGAATTTAACGCCCTTGGTCTTTGACCACACACCTAGTGTGTGTGGGCTGTCGACAGACGAACAACGTGGACTGGTCACGGAGATGGGACACGATGGAGGCGCTCCGGCTGTCGAAGGACCAAGAAATGTTGGGGGAAAACTCTGTAAAAAACCCAGGAGAAATAAAGACACAATGAGACAAAGTTACTTTCTTTATCAAACGTGTACACGGGTGAGCTGCTAAGAACAACTCACACCATGCACAGTGGCTTGGTAATTTTTATAGGCACAGAGCACAGAGACAGTGAGAACAGGATAACAAATAATAAACAGATAAAATAAAACAACTCCATATATGGTGCTAGTCTCGTCAGCAGAGAGCTAGGGAAGATAAAACAATCTAAAACAATATGTCCCAGAAACAAGATGTGTTTGCTGGGAAAGTCTAAAAAGATAATTCTAAACTAATCTAACCATAGACAAAAGGGCATGCTTGCACATTTAAAAGAAGGTAAAGAAACATAGAATCATTTTTCCTGTAACAGAAGCCGATGAGGTATTTAACACTGTGAGCCTATTTATGCAGTAGCTTTGTCATATGTTGATAGTCATATTTTTCCCTATCCCTAAATGGTATCGTGCAAATGTCTTGAACCACACCAACAAGAACCCAGACCTTGGTATAATTTTTTAAAGCGAGACTTAAAGAATATTCTCCAGGCTTCTGAAGGTACCAACCCTCCTGAAATGGGTCATCTACTAATTGGAAGCTTGGTGGTTCTATCCCTTGCTGCTCAAGTCTGCATGGCAAATATCCTTGGGCAAGATACTGACCCCAAGTTGCTCTCCAATGCAGCCATTAGAGTGGGAATGTGCGTGAATGTTAGATTGCACTTAGTGTGTGTGAATGAGTGAAAGAGGCAAATTGTATAAAGTACTTTAAGTGTTTGGGGAGAGTAGAAAAATGCTATATAAGAATGAGTCCATTCACCATTACCTTAACTAAAATGAAGAATCAGTGTTGTGTCTACCCACAACATCCAACATCCAAAGAAGAGCACTCGAATGCCCTTCAAGAGGCCTGGAGAATGATTCTTGAAGACTGCTTAAATAAATTATAAGACATCTTACCTGAGAGAGTGTGCTGCATGCTGTGTTACCAAAAACTAACTTTCAAACTCATTAGAATTGTACAAAAACTTTTTGCCTTATATACTGTTTTTCTTTGTATGTTTGAACATATTTTAATAAATTTCTGCAACTATTTCCCACTTTTTCATTCCAAAACTTTTGCACAATGTCGTATAATATATTTACTGCACAGTACTGGTAAGTTCAGTCATTTGTCAATAAAAAAGAACACAACTTACATTATATTTACACCAAGAAAACTTAGAAGCTTGCTGAGTCTTTGAATAGCTACTCTATGAATGTAGGCTGCCTGAAGCTGTGGAAATGATTATGGAAATGTGAAGGCTGTGAATGGTGGAATTATAATTAAACTTAAAATGATTTCAGATGATTAATTTGAGTTACTTTGATTTAAAATAAATCAGCAATAATATTATATATTTATATATATTATATATTTAAATAAGTTACAATTGTTTGTTTGAATAATAACAATACAGGATGGTTTGTAGTAATTCAGCTTTTACTACCATAGACTTAATTATCGTTTTAATTTATCACATGGTCACTAGAAGCAGGCTCACTGACTGGTAAAAAATGGCATCAACAGCTGCAGCTGTCATGTTAATTGTAGAGCCAACTTTTCAAAAGGACAGTAGGACTCTAAAACATGGATTCAACTAAATATGTTAATTTTATTTATCTAACAAGGTCAAGGAGAGGTATGTGCTCAGTGCGGTGGTGTGCCTGTCTGACATCAAGAACACACAAAAACTACCACCCCAAATATAAAACCAAAGATGGTGAAGTGACAATTAAATATCAAAGAAAGAAAATTTCCTTTTTCATAAGAATTGGGGTCACTGGAGAAAGACGCACTCTTAGAGTAAAAGTCTTATTAAATTTGTTTCTGAAGATTTCACTTATTAATCAGCCCAAGCTCATTATTTTATAATTTGCTTCAAAGGACTTTTTGTAAAAGGAGTATTTTGTAATTTTTTAAGGTTATCTTGAGTAATATTTTCCAGGCTTTCTGCAGGTCTTTTGAAACTTTTCTTTGGACACTGCTGGTTTTTTCACTCATTTTAAATCTTTTATACTTGTCCATTTTCATTGGAATGCTTAATTAAGCCACTTTAAATTGACCCATAAATCATTCAAACATAAAAACAAGCAAACAAGAAAAGTGGCAGGAGTAAAAAGTATATAAAAAGAAAATAAACCCTGAGAAATGCTTCAGGTACTTCAGTTGATCATTTTACTGTTCAATGAAGCACATGTTTAGTATTTTTATTCTCAGGCTTTCTTAGTTTTCTGCTCTTTGAAATTCTTTATATTCCAATCTTGGTTGTTGGTTATTCCTGCCTCCCCTGTATCTTGTCGAGTCTCTGTATCCGGTGTTTAGTTACTTCCTATTTTATTTTGCTAGTCTCTTGTCTTGTGTGAATTTTGATTTGTTGTGCTTCCCCTCTTTCTCATTAGTTTGACTCTGCTCACCCCAGCTGCATTGTGCTATTGGACTGTTGTGAAACATCAAATAAAGGTCAGCTTTCGTTTAATCTGCAAAACTCTCTTAGTCTGCATTTGGCCCCACGTTTCCATCACCACACATCATGACATCGCCAGATGTTGATCCACAATGCAGTACCATCTGGAACCGTCTGATTGGCAACAGCTTCATTTTTCAGCAGGACAATGATCCCAAACACACTGACAATGCAGTGAAATTATACCTGGGTAGGAAAACAGACAATAGACCACTGCCAGTCATGAACTGGCATCCCATGAGCCTGGACTTTTACATTATTGAAGCAATGTGGGATCATCGTGACAGAGAATGGAACAAAAGGCAGCCAAAGAGAAGAGTCTTTAATGTCCTTCAGGAAACCTGGATATTCCTGAGGACTACTTAAAGAAATTACAAGAAAGCTTGCCCAAGAGTTCTTATTTTGTCAAATAATAAAAAAATGGTCATGGCAAAC
This sequence comes from Diplotaxodon limnothrissa, assembly GCF_057381915.1. Lineage (NCBI taxonomy): Eukaryota > Metazoa > Chordata > Actinopteri > Cichliformes > Cichlidae > Diplotaxodon > Diplotaxodon limnothrissa. The sequence goes on along the minus strand of NC_140604.1, from coordinate 29,131,814 downwards.
ATTGATATTCAATTGTAAAAACTCTGTTTTTATGGTAAAAACAGAACCTCTCTTTGTTACCCTATTGTCAACTTAATTCTATGCATTAATTTTCACATTACTTTAGCATTTAAATGAGAAAAGTCAATGAGGAATATCCTCATACAAATCTGGTGGTGACCAGCCTCCTAATTCCATTTTTATTAGCCATCTCTTGGTGCTTCTACCACACCTGCTTGGACATGCACCACTGCCCCGCCCCCTCGTTAGGGGGGAACATTCCATCATTAACGAGACACCCAATAAGCACAGTGACCCGGCAGCACATTCCCAAAACATTCCATCAGTCAGTAGAGCATGTGCATAAGATCGTTTACGAAATGCTCATTAATTATAAGGCGATGGGGCTGGAGGAGTTTGGGATCGCTGTGGCACTTGAGATGATAAAGGATATGGCTAATGTTATCAGTCATTGGCATTTAACAGTAAGGAACTCACATGAAACATGACTTTTTTTTACCATCTTATGACAGAAGAAGGAAACGTTAGACAATTTAAATATGCAAAGTCATGCACTCGAAGACATTTAAAATGGAGGGGAGAAAGAACAGAACTGAAATGTAAGATAAAATCAGGAGAGAAAGCAAAAATGTAATGAGCTGATTTTTCATTATTCATTATTTATTATTATTTCAGCTCCTTTGCATATATAAATGTTCTTTACAGGTCTTTGGTTCAAGCAGTTGTCCTTCTTTTAATGACACCCCAAAAACGCAATTTGTGTTTTCAATTTTCTTCTCCACTCAGTCATAAAGCGCAGTCAGGTAATGTTCAAAAATATTGCTTCGTAAATGTAATAGAATGACTGCTTTCACTTATAAAGTGTGACGTGCTTAATCTTAATGGAAATTGTTTAAAATCCACTACTTCAAGTAGAGCTGATCCTGAAAATTATGCGGTATGCTGAATGGGCATGAATGAGCTGAATGACTCATAATACCATTTAATTACTTAAATGAGCATTAGAAGATAAGACAGTTTTTAATACCCATTTTTGTCCTTGTAGCCCTTTAGTTTTACAAGTTGCAAGAGTAGGTGAGTGTGCAGTACAGTAAACTTCACTGACTGACTATAACTTTCTACCTACCCATCACACGACCCTGTTTGACCCTGTTCCTGCCTGCAGGAAGAGCATCCCAGCTGATTTTGTTTTTACTGTCTTTTTGCTACTTTTGCGTGCTGAATAAATTCACCTCTATGCACAAGCCTGTCCAACCATGCAACAAACACCTATCTAATGCAAGGTTAAAAGCCTCCCGTATCAGCATACCACCTTGCAACCAATGGATAAAGATGGGTTGTGTCTCATACATCCACCACCACCCATGTTTTTCATGACAAAATAAATGTGATGGCCTCACAACTACCCTTAGGTCACTGTCTTGAAATCACTGCATCTCTTGCACAGAAAGTGTGCCACAAAATTCTTGCAGGGAACAGCAAGTAATGTTACCTTTTGTTTATAAATAGATACAACGTCCACAACATCCCACAGGTGCTGTGCTAGACTCAGAACTAGTCACTGTGGAGGTCTGTGTATAATTAAGTCATTGTCGTGTTCAAGAGATGTTTTTGAGAACCTGCAGAGAACCAGAGCACTAAGTCTGCTTGAGAAAGTAGGGAAGTCTTGTAGCCCATTATGTTACAGCACTGCAGCATGTGTAATTATTGACTAATTTCAGATCTAGGTAAAGACTGAAGTGGGACTGCGTTTCCTTCACTTCTTGAATACTCCTACAAATACACAACTATAAAAGAGACGCTAAATGGGAATGCAAATGCACATGGTACAAATGAAAAATAATTTTCCTAGGAGCTGTAGCATTTCAGTAATTACCTGCAGTTCTCCCAGGCAGGTACTTCTCAGAAGAGCTGTGTCTGAGGGGGGGAACAACAGATGAAAAGGTGAATATATGCACGACAAACCAGACACACCGCAGTGAGAGACATGATTGAAATCATCTGGATGAGACACCGCAGTGCTGCCTTTCACAGTGAGTTGAGAGATGGTAATTGTGACCACCTGAACTGATGATGCAGGGATCCATGCTTTGAACATCAAAAAGTGAGCGCAGAACTGACTTTTAGTAAAACTGAACACAAAACCCAGTATAGTCATCTATAAACTGGGAAATTATTTATAAAAACAAATACCACTTTTTTGTGCCAGGCAGTAAACATGTTGTAATTGCAGTTTTTTGGTATTTTCCACAATAGCTTCTTTCTATAATGCTTCAATGAAGGTTTGATCACAAAACCTGAGCAAAGATCTTTAGGAAGAGAAAACACCATTTATGTGACAATATTATCTTTCATCTTAACTCTTTCCAAGTTGTACGATGAGAAACAAAGGCTGACTGGACAAAGGTAACAAACAGTTGAATGGATGTAAAACTAATGAGGTGAGGGCAGATAATCACAAAAGGATACAGAAAGGAAACACAAAGAAACTAATGAACAAATGTCTAAGACAGAGGAAGTAAAACACAAGCAAGCACAGGAGACACTAAGAAAATGTGAACATTTTGAACCTGAAAAAGATCCATCCATCATCCATCCATCCATCCATCATCCATCCATCCATCCATCCATCATCCATCCATCCATCCATCCATCCAAGACCCTACAACAATTAAGTTACATTAAATACAAAAAACCATGACCATGGCACCTATTATAAAAGGAAACATCGATATAACAGAAGCAATGCCATTAATTTCCCCAGCACCCAGCCTTGTAATCACATAAAAAATACCCAAAAGTCCAGTAAGAGTAGCACTGACCCCAAAGGAGAAATCATCTGCTTATAAAAACAAATCTTTTTAATCATCGGAACACTCAGAGGAATTTATATATATATATATATATATATATATATATATATATTTTTTTTTTTTTTTTTTTTTTTTTTTTTTTTTTTTTTTTTCCTATCGCGAAAGCTCCTTAATGTTCTCAGCAAAGAATTTTAATTTGGTTTCTCCCAAAACAGAAAACTGGTCTATGGGGCTCTTTCAGCATCAATATTGCAGAATAGCTGAATATGAGTAGAATTCACTGGAGACCAGGCTGAAGTGAAACTAAACATAAATCAGCCCTTGAGGTACTCTCTTTGGCAATCCATCAGAGACATGAAATTACATTGTCTCCACATGTTACTTTTTGGCAAAGGCTCAGCTGCTGTAAAATACAGTGTGCGAAGAGCATTTAAAATGTTAAACACTAGTGCAAAAGACTCAGCTGCAGTTTTTACTCAGCATGTGTTGGAGACAGCCTGTGAATGCGAAACAGATTAATTTGAGTTGAGAGAAGGAAACCTATTGAGAGTGTGGGTGAAGGGTGGAGAGGAGGGCCGCCAATGAATAGCAGACTTGTGAACTGAAGAGATAAGGTATCTGATCTCTATCACTTGTATTACTCATTGCGCTCCCTCTTTCTTTCCCCTTCGTCCTCTCTTTTCTTGCCTCTCACTGATTCCTTTAGGCTCATTTAGTTAATTAAGGCCACAGAATGTTTCAGAAACCAATTATGCTGTGACATTATTAAAAGACCAGCCTTCCTTGTAAGTGCAGATTGTGTCTGTTTCTTGTCTTCCAAGAGAAAGAAAACTTGTCTGAGCTAAGCGGCTGTTGAAAAGAGGGGTTTGGATTTCTCGAGAGAAACGCAGCATCAGCATCTTCCAGTTTCTTTTGTCTAATTTATTCTCCACATTTTCTTTTATTACTTTATTACTTAACTCTTACGGAGCAATGGTGGACCTCAACAGTCTTCCTGTCCACGTTTTCTAATAAGGGATAAGCAGAGCCTGACATCTGATAACAGACAATGCATGCCCACTGATACAATCTCTTGTTGATTTAGGGCTACAAATTGAAATTTTGGATTTAGACTTTCTCTTCATAATATCATATCAGAAGACAGAGAAATTGTGTTATTGGCATTACTTTTTACACGTGACAGCATTCCTCGATGTTACCCTTTGCATTTCTGCCAACATGGACATGCACTGTGACCATGAAAATTAAATATGAAACATGTTGATTGAGTACAATCCTAAAAACTCTAAACATCATCATAATTATTATTGTCATTATTATTATTATTATTTCGTTAGTACATTATTACCTTTTTTGCTGCACAAAGAAATACAAGCATGCCAGGGGAAGGCAGGAATGACTAAGGGAATTTGCTAATGCTAATCAACATACTGCATAAAGCTGCTGTGATTTGTAGTACATGCATGGTGATTTGTATTGCAGTGCTACGGTGTTTATGAAGGGAGAGATGCAAGGAGAGTTTCTCAGAAGTGCAGATGCTGATTTCTTTCTTCTAGTGCTATTTTGAGACTATGCAAATAATCCCTGGAACGATTGACACCAAAGGTCGTTAATTAACATAAGTCAATTTCAGTGTGGTTCTTCTGGGAGTGAAAGCAGCATTCTGCCTTCTCCCTTAGTACATGTACAGTGCAAATGAAGGGAGACAGATGCACTCTAAAGCACAGGCTTTGTGTTGAAAGTGGTAGGGACAAAATGTTCTGCTTTTTGTAAATTATAGGCTTGAAATAATATATAGGTATGTCCTGTAGACTGATTGTAAGTGACCGTGAGGTGACCAGTTGATTACAACGTTTCTTATTTATGATAAATTTTGTTTATTTTCTAAACATTTTTCCCAGTATTGTTGAAACTCTTTTGTCTCAAGTGTGCTCATCATTAATTGATGATAAATACAAGCTGCGCGGCAAACTGTCAGATTTACTGATACGACTACTGCAGAAAAAGAAGCAGGGCCCTGTTTTTTTTTTTCTTTTTTGTAAGGAAAAAAAACACTTTAATGTTATGCTGGAGAACAACAAAGCCTTTAATAGTTGGAGTGCTTGAGTACAAAAGTAAATTTTATTCAGACTTCACTGCCACTTTTGAACTTTCTCGCTCTCAAAAAATTTTTCACCTAAGATTATTACAATTAGATTACAGGCTATGATTGCTCACAGCATAACGATTGCTCTTCACTCTAACAGCTAATGTGATTTTTTTATTCATCCAAATTTGAAATAGTTTTGGATGGATGGGTGGAGGTGAGGGGTTGAGGGTGGCTTTAACTTAAAGGTGTAAATAATTACATTGTGTTTCAGCATGCCGCTCAGTTCCTCTAGACCAGTGGTTCTTAACCTTGTTGGAGGTACAGAACCCCACCAGTTTCATATGTGCAGTCACTGAACCCCTCTTTAGTGAAAAATAAAATATGATTTTTTTTCAAATTCAAGACATAGATATGTTTTTTACTGGTGCACAAAATGAGCCGTGCATGTCAAGGCGGAGGCTCTGCCCAACCCCTGAGACTGACTCACCGAACCCCTAGGGTTCGATCGAACCCAGGTTAAGAACCACTGCTCTAGACACATGCACACACCTCCCCCAGCAGGACCCCAGAAGCACCTTCACACCATATACACTTAAAAAAAATCTTGAGGAAATGACAGACAAACAAGGCCTGTCCTCCACGCTCCCATGATCCCAATCGGATTGAGCCTCTGTGATGAGCCGGAGCACGACTGATCCCACCGCACATCCCGGCACTCAGCATAGACGGGACAAAAATATGTGTAGGTAGGTAGTTTTCATGTTTTTTCTGATCAGTGTATTGGTAAACCTTTGCTTTTCAACTCAACATTTTTTTTGTGGACAGTGTTCACATAAGTTTCATTGGCATCCAATGTTACAGTCATACATGTAATCATGTTGTCTTAAAGGTTGTACAATTTGAATGTGCATAAAGTAATACAGCTAGTATGACTTCTGGTTGGTCCCAGTATGTTTTTCCCCCAAAATATTTCTACACATGCCTTGTGTTTGGTAAAAAAATAGCTGTGAAATATGTCTTGTTCTATCTTTGCTGTTACATATAACAACTTGCTATTATTAAGCTGAATACATTGTTTTTTCAGGGGTTTTTAACCTCTAATAAAAGATCATTCTTACCAGAAGGAATAGTTAATGAAGTAGAATTGAAATACCACTTTTTTTTGGTTGGAGAGTACTTGTAGCACATGAGAGTGAAAGTGAATTGTGTAGTTGTGTAATTCTTGGGATGTGATATGAAGAGGAGAGGTGATAGAAGTACAGAAGAAAATGACAATGAAAAAAGTTAGAGAGATTTGTTGTTAATCTCCTAAAACCGGCAATTCACAGCAAGATAATAGACAGAAACCATAAACACATATATGACCGTATGTAAAGAGTAGACATGATGACCAACATCATACACAAAGCCAGGAGGATTTTCAACACCTTGCAACCAAGTTTTATGTGGTGATTAAATAAACCAACAGAAAGTTATGAAAATGATGGAAGAAGAAGAAAAGGGTTGATCTGATCAGCCAAAGCTTATTATCTATTATCTCATTTATCAGTGATGATGGTGCTTCTGTTATGGTTTCAGTATCCTGTCCTCAGTTGAACTGGCGAGCTGGCATTTATCCATGATTTCACTGCAGAGGTGTACTGGAGCGTTTGTAGTGCTCAGAGTCAACCAAATACATCAAATTTCTTCAGCAAAGCAACCAAAGAGCTTTTCAGGGTGAAGAGGTGGAATATCCTTGGCTGGAAAAACAGATCTCCATGTGACTGAGCAGCATTCCAATTGCTGAAGACCAGACTGAAGACAAGGTGAAGCAGAAGATATCTGCAGTGAAGCTTGATAACGCATCACTGGGGATCATATAGAGTGTCTGCTGATGCTAATAGACTGAAGGCCTGCCTGTAAGCCCAATACAATGGGTTCCCATAAAATATTAAATAAAGAGTAAAAATATTCTTGTTGGACATATACTGTACTTCCTGATCTTTGAACAATGTGTGTTAAAATGTGCCGAACAGTGTCTCACTCTCAGTTAGTCCAGCATTAATTTAAAATTTATACAGTTAAAGCTGAGAGATGACTGCAGTGTTGTAAACACATTTTTCATTGTTTTGGATCAAATGTAATTATACTAACAGCGTGGAGATTAAACAGGGGTGAAACTATCTAAATTATGGTCTGGACCTTGTACTACATTGTGTTTTTATGGTTATCCTGGAAATGAGTGTCATTTCTGGTTGCTTTTAATCTTATTTACCATCCCAGCTTTCAGTTTTGTGAGATTTTGAGTTTTAGTCCTCATTATAAATCTAGCTTTCTCTGGCTTACTTTGTATTTCCCCTTCCCTAATATTATGCTGCTGTTTCCCATCTCAGTTTATTCTTGTTTACTATTTGTCTTAAAAGCTTCAGTAATGGTCATTTTCGGTTTTTCTTTGATTTTTTTCTCCCCTCTTGTGACTTGCTTAGGCTTCCTCTGATTGTCTCACCTGTGTTGGTTACATAAACCTGTATCAGTATCTAATCCCTATTTAGTTCTTAGTGTACAGTTCGACCCAGTATTATTTGGACAAAGACACAGATTTTTGTAGTTTTGTCTGTGTACACAACCACAGTGGATTTTAAACCACTGTGATTGAAGTGGAGAATTTCAGCTTTCATTCAAAGGGATTAATAAAAAAAATTGCATTAACTCTGCAGACTTCAGTGAAAATCCTTTGCAGTAACTGACTGCCTGAAGTCTAGAAACCTTGGGTCTCTTTGCATTCAGGTTTGTATTCTTCAGTCAATGACTTGGTCCATGCACCCATTTTGCACTATTTTAATCATAGTGCAGCAAGAATTCATGTGAGAAATCACAGTAATGTTGTTCACATTAGACTGAACTCACTCCAGCTCCTCACAGAGAAAGGCCATAATTATTCATTCATTGTCCTCTCAGTTCCTTCCCCCGCTTCCCTCCCATTTCCCGTCTTTTGCTTCTACCTTTTGTTCTTTTTGGCCCGATTTCTTTTCTGCATACATCGACTTGTCTAATTTATTTTCACTTTTACTTTTTCTCCCGTTGTCTTTAGGTTTTTCGTTGTCATTCATGCACCAGTGCATTTTACTGTTACGCTCACAAGCAAGTTGTATTTGTGTATGATCTATTAGGTACCTGACATCTGTTCCATTGAAAATGACAGATGTGAGTATGAACAGACGGTTGGATGTTCTAATTTAAAAAAAATGCATTCTATCTATTTATTTATGCAACAGCGGGGAAAAAAATCAAGAAACACCTTAGTGTTATTTATTTTATTAGTCATAAATACAATAAATCAAATTTGTCTGTTAAAACTCTGTGTTATCTGCATGTTTCCAAGATAATTAGAAAAGCTTTGAGGGAAAGTAATAATTAAAATCTATTTTAATTCAACTGGTAAACACACAATATTTTTCTAAAATGATGAAGTTCATCTTGGTTTAGCTAAGTGTTTATTTTAGATTAATCTCAGTTTACAAAATGCTTTTTTTTAAGTCCACCCTGAAAAGTGACAGTTTTACTTGAACAAACTTTTTCAAATACATTTTAGAATCCTCTCCGTGAATCGCTACCTTATTGTGGTGGAGGGGTTTGTGTGTCCCAGGGATCCCAGGGGCTATGTTGTCTGGGGGCTTTTGCCCCCAGGTAGGGTCTCCCATGGCAAATTGGTCCTGGGTGAGGGACCAGACACAGAGCGATTCAGAAGACCCTTATGACGAAAACATCGAGGCAACAGTTTACCCTGCCCGGGATAGGGTTACCGGAGCCCTGCCCTGGAGCCAGGCCCGGGGAGGGTGCCCGAGGGCGAACGTCTGGTGGCCAGGCCTTAGTCCATGGAACGGCCGGGCACAGCCCAAAAAGGGGACATGGGCCCATCCTCCCGCAGGCCCACCACCCGCAGGAGGCGCCATAGGGTTCGGGTGCATTGTGTGCTGGAGGCCCAGCATTCCGAGGGAGACTGGGGACATTGAGTCCGAATGGACCATGTCCAGCATCTCCATTGCCGAAGCTGCTGCATTGAGCTGCGGCCGCAAGGAGGTTGGTGCCTGCCGTGGTGGTAGGTAGGTAACACCAGAGGTGAAGGGAGCCACCAGGCTGAAGAAGGAGTCCTATCAGGCTTGGTTAGCCTGTGGGACTCCGGAGGCAGCCGACAGGTATCGACAGGCCAAGCGGAATGCGGCTCGGGCAGTGGCTGAAGCAAAAACTCGGGTGTGGGAGGAGTTTGGAAAGGCCATGGAAAAAGACTTTCGGACGGCCTCAAAGAGATTCTGGCAAACCGTCAGGCGTCTCGGGAGGGGAAAGCGGTGCTCTACCTGTACTGTGTATAGTGCTGGCGGAGCGCTGCTGACGTCGACTGAGAAAATTGTCAGGTGGTGGAAGGAATACTTCAAGGACCTCCTTAATACCACTGACACGTCTTCCAAGGAGGAAGCAGAGTCTGGGGATGAGGGGAATGACCCGCCAATTTCTGGATGGACGACTGATCAATGCTCCACTACCAAAAGGAAGCCAAGCCCTGCCACCCTTTACAACAAAACAAGGTGTGATCACATTGATGCCACAATGGACGACTGATCAATGCTCCACTACCAAAAGGAAGCCTAGCCCTGTCACCCATTACAACAAAACAAGGTGTGATCACATTGATGCCACAATGGACGACTGATCAATGCTCCACTACCAAAAGGAAGCCAAGCCCTGTCACCCTTTACAACAAAACAAGGTGTGATCACAGGGCTTGGCTTCCTTTTGGTAGTGGACAATTGATCAGGAAGCCAAGCCAAGGTAAATGCAGACTACAGATACCATGGCAGTGCCAGGATTGTGAGTGATTGCTGAAAATGTTGAAATGTACTCACTCACTTTTTATAATTATTTGTAAAAATGTGTAAAAATGGTTGATTTTTTGTACTGTTTTTATCAATAAATCTCAGCAACAAAGGACATACACCCATGTGTGTTGATTTCTCCCTAAGACGGCAAACTGAAACACTCCAAGTTGGTGACTTTTGGAGATTTATTTCCCTGGATGATTGAGAATGCATCAAGATGAAACACAAAAGGAAGTTCACAGCTTTTAGCAGCTCCCCCACCTCCTCATCCACACACCCCCACTCCCCTCCCTCCAGAATTCCCAGGTAACAACCCAATTTACATATGAATGACTAGCCAATTTAGCTTCCACTTGGCTGAAGCTAAAGCTTAGCTAAAAGCCTACCAGCCATTTGGCTGGTGGCGGGTTTTAAAGGTAGAAAGGTAGAAGCCTGGGACTCCTAGTGTTAAAAATGCACCCTCATCCTCTTGTTCTGGAGTCTTTGCGATATTGCAAGGCTTATTTAAATTTTTACGTGTGCTTTCTCTGACCTAAAGAAGTTCTGCTCTCAGTTTTTTCAACTTGGCTATAGTATGGCACCCCATAGGATTTAAACTTCCCAGGATTTGGTGTACACAGTTTGTTATTCTAATCGAACCAGGTTAACATTAAGGGACGGTATTTACTCTTTGCACACTAGAAGACTAGAGCCTAATGTCACACAGGCGGACGTATCATACACACATGGTAAAAAGAAACTATGTCCTCTTCCATTTCTAAGGTTTTACATATCCTGACCTAAATAATCAAATTAAAAATGATCTCTGAACCAGGCCTTACATTTAGGTGACTACAATCTCATAACACACTGCATTGTGTCATCATTTATTCAACAACAACTAAGGCAAAATGCAAAAGCAGCTTGTGATAAATTAAGTCCGCCATCGTCAACCCTGGATCGCCTTGATGAGGCGTTTGTGCTGATTTGCTGTTTTTGGTTTTGCTCAAACATGGTGTCTTGCATTAAGGCCACACATCTCTACTTTGGTCTCATATATTCAAAGGATATTGTTCCAGAAGTGTTGTGATTTGTTCAGATGCAACTCTGCAAACACAAACTGTGCTGCCATGTTATTTTAAGATAGAAAAGACTTTTCCTGGCAACCATTCCAGTCAAGTCTTACTTGTTCAATCTTTTTTCTAAATGTGCTGTCATGAACTTTAACCTGCTGAGGCCTTTAGAGTCTGGATGTTGCTCATGGGTTTTTTGCTTGTCTGACCTTGGGGTGAATTTGCTGACACGTTCACTTCTGATTTGCAAATGTCTTGAATGTTTTCCACAGCTGAATAGTCTTTCTCACTCCAGAGTGGAATCACAGACTTTAGATTATTAGAAAATGGCCTTATAATCTTTTCCCAGATTCTCTAAGACCGGGCATTGTGTTAACAAACACTGAAATGCTCCAGAACAACAACCCAGCAAACTTACAAAGACAAAGATGATCACATAATTATCTTCATCTCTGCTGGAAGCATCAAGGATGTACTCAATTTTCATGCACTGCTTCTGCAGTTTTTATTACTTTTTATTCAGTGAATAATTATTTTTATATCCTGATATTTTAAAAAGTGAAAACTTTGCTCAAAGTAAATTCCCCTTTTTTACTGAAACTCCATCGGATCCTTCACTTGAAATCGCTAAAACACTTTCAGCTAGGACACCAAATAAAACTGTTTTATCCTCCTCTGTGATTCTGTTTGTTGCAATAACTACAGTAATATGAGTTCCTGATGAAATTGTGAAGAAGAGATTTTTTAACACTTTTCCCACAGCAGTGATTCACTCCACAGACCACTTTTAAATCCCCCCTGGTGTATTCAATTTGGACACATCATTCTCTGCCCGTCCAGCACTCCTTCCACAGTGAATCCCTTCTTCACCTTTGACCATTTACATTGCTTATCTCATCATATTCTCTTCTGGGTTTTTATAAATACACACCTGTCAAGTCCTGTTATAGTCCATCTTTTTTATTAGAGTGACTTTACGCTAATAAAACAGACAACATATTAATATCCTGAAGTCTCTAAAAAAAGCTGAAAATGTTTAGCACAAAGGATCTTTTCTAGTATTGTTGGCAAGAGATAAAGAAAAGTCATTCTTTTCCAATTATCCCAGAAAACATTATGTGGCATTACCTCAGAGCCTTATTTCTCTGCCCTACTGTGGGTAGATAATGACAGCACAGCAGCCAGACTGGAAGTTGCCTGTGAAAATCTTTCTCACAAAATGTTTTACTTTACAAAAGAGCTATCCTCTGGAGATGTGTCACTGCTGTCATCAACTTTTTTGCTCAGATTTTATGGCTTCGCAGTTCATCTCTGTTTTTATCAGATGAACGATGACTGTAAATTACCATGCATGGCATATTGACAAAGCCATTTGGAATCCTTATGGAGAAAAAGTAGCATCTTACGGCAGCAGGCACAGCGATTGGGTGGCTGGAGTGATCAACAGGCAGATGATAGAGAGGGGAGAATTTAAGAAAAGAGAGGAAAACACTGGAAATAAGTTTGTTTTTCTTTGGCATATCTCTGGCTGCATATATGAAGTCACACTTGATGCTGGGACGAGGCGAAGTCACCGAGGTAGTTAAACAACTCCTTGGTGGCAGAACCCCTGGTGTTGATGAGGTCCGCCCCGAGTTCCTGAAGGCTCTGGACGTTGTAGGGCTGTCCTGATTGACACGCCTCTACAATGTTGCGTGGAGATCAGGGGCAGTACCCCTGGACTGGTAGACTGGGGTGGTGGTCCCCATCTTTAAGAAGGGGGACCAGAGGGTATGTTCCAACTACAGGGGGATCACACTCCTCAGCCTCCCTGGGAAATTCTATGCCAGGGTGCTGGAAAGGAGAGTTCGTCCGCTAGTCGAACCTCGGATACAGGAGGAACAATGCGGTTTTTGTCCTGGTCGCAGAACACTGGACCAACTCTTTATCCTTTCAAGGATACTTGAGGGTGCATGGGAGTTGGTCCAACCAGTCTACATGTGTTTTGTGGACTTGGAGAAGGCATTCGACCGTGTCCCTCGGGGTGTCCTGTGGGAGGTGTTGCGGGAGTATGGGGTGTCTGGCCCATTGCTACGGGCCATTCGATCCCTATACAACCGTTGCAAGAGCTTGGTTCGCATTGCCGGTAATAAGTCGGACTCGTTCCCGGTGGGTGATGGGCTCCGCCAGGGCTGCCCTTTGTCACCGATTCTGTTCATAATTTTTATGGACAGGATTTCTAGGTGCAGCCAAGTGGCGGAGGGCTTTCACTTTGGTGGCCTCAGAATCTCATCTCTGCTTTTTGCGGATGATGTGGTTCTGTTGGCTTCATCGGGTGATGGCCTCCAGCTCGCACTGGAACGGTTCGCAGCCGAGTGTGAAGCAGCGGGAATGACCTCCAAATCTGAGGCCATGGTTCTCAGCCGGAAAAGGGTGGAGCGCCCACTCCGGGTCGGGGATGAGTTCCTGCCCCAAGTGGAGGAGTTCAAGTATCTCAGGGTCTTCTTCGTGAGTGATGGGAGAAGGGAGCTGGAGATCGACAGACAGATTGGTGCGGCGCCTGCAGTGATGCGGACGCTGCACCGGTCCGTCGTGGTGGAGAGGGAGCTGAGTGTAAAAGCGGAGCTCTCAATTTACCAGTCGATCTATGTCCCTACCCTCACCTATGGCCACGAGCTGTGGGTAGTGACCGAAAGAACGAGATCGCGGATACAAGCGGTGGAAATGAGCTTCCTCCGAAGGGTGGCTGGCCTCTCCCTTAGAGATAGGGTGAGAAGTTTGGCCATCTGGGAGGGGCTCAGAGTAGAGCCGCTGCTGCTCCACATCGAAAGCAGCCAGCTGAGGTGGTTCGGGCATCTGACAAGGATGCCTCCTGGGGTTGGTGTTCCAGGCATGTCCCACTGGGAGGAGGCCCTGGGGCAGACCCAGGACACGCTGGGTGTCCTGAAATTATATCTCTCGGCTGGCCTGGGAACTCCTTGGTGTTCCCCCGGATAAGCTGGAGGAGGTGGCTGGGCCCCCGCGACCCGGGGTATGATAAAGCGGATGAAGATGGATGGATGGATGGATGGATCGTTGGATGTGACTTTTTCACATTATTCTGGAAAGGTTATGGCCCACTCTTCCTGAAAGCGTTGCTTTGGGCACATTTGTTTATGTAGAGGTGTCTTAAGGTCCTGACACAACCTTTAAATCAGACTGAGGTCTGGACTTTGACTGGGCCATTCATGGCCATTCTGTTGTAGATTTGCTTGTGTGCTCGGGATCATTGCATGACCCATTTTGGCCAAGCTTTAGTTGTCAGACAGATGGCCTTACATTTAATTCTAGAATACTTTGTATACAGAGGAGTTCAACCCAATGACTGCTGCGTGCCCTGGTGCTGTGGCTGCAAAAAAAAGACCAAATTTTCAATCCTTCACCAGTTTGCCTGACAGTTGGCATGATATGTTTCTACTGTCATGGTGTGTTTGGCTTTTGCCAGGCATGGCAGTGTGCATTATGGCCAAACAGCTTCAAGCTGTTCTTTCTGTCCAAGGGACATTGCTCCAGAAGTCTTTTAGTTTGTTCTGATGTAACGTTGTTAAGCCTCCACGTTCTTTTTACAGAGAAGATGGTTTCTCCTGGCAGCTCTTATGAAAAAAACCCTATTTGTTCAGTCTTTTTTTCATTTTTTACTGCTATGAAAGTTTAATATTCAACATGCCGGTGCCAACAGAGCATGTGGAGTGTAGAGCTTAGATTTGAGTGGGTTTGTTGGGACATCCACTTTTTGAAAGATTGCTGCACACCTGGAAGCTCCAGACCAGCAAACTGCTTAAACTTCTGCTTTTATAGAGGCGCTCACACTTGCTTATAATCATTTAATTAAGTGCATTAATTAAGCATCACTTGGCTGCTGTTTAACTTCTCAATTCCTCTGAAAGCAGGAAGAATGTACTTTCAAAGGCATGTGTCAGCCACACTGTAGCTCACTTGTTTTTTAATCATTTCATTCTTCAACCCTATTACCAAAAAAAGAGTGTTGCTATGTGCAATATAACTCAAAAGATTCATTTTTAGCAAATCAGTTAAAATGTAAAAATAAATTGAAATATTTCCAATTAAGCAGGTCTGAATTTAAGAAATTATATACATTTATGTCTAATTCAAATTTGTTGCAGATTTTTATAAAAAAAACCAAAAACAAAACAAAAAGAAACGGAGCATCGTTTGCTAAAGCTGCATTTTGTTATAATGTAAACAACAACAAGAGTCTGAGTGCTAAGTTGGCCGGCTTGCAGTCTGCATATAAAAACATTTGGCACAATATCAAAATAAAAATAATATATAGCAAAGCCACAGAAATTCTTCACCATCGAGTATACTTTTTTTTTAAAGTTTACCTTTAAAACTACTGTAATTAGTTTCATCAGTTCTCAGACACATAGTGTTCTTACAAGATGATGTGATGCCATCCATGATAATTATTCAGACGTCCCAAATTACAAATAAAATGAAACTATGACATTTGAATAAATATTTGTACGGTTTCCATTGAAATATTGGGATTATTGTAGGTATTGCATGATTCTTTAATGAATAAATGTATATCTAGGTTGAGTCATTTTGCTTTTGCTGTAAGGATGCAAAGATACCATTGCTTGAACAAAAGAATAATGTACCACACAGGTTATCAGTCTGTATAGTTTTCAGTTTTACATGATAAGTAACTTGTTAATAAACACTGTTAGCAGGCCTCATTGTATGTTTCTAATGGTGAACCAATCAAAAGCATTTGACCCATGGGCCTGTGTGCGTCCTTATAGCACGCTGACTATCATAATCTATCCCTTATTTGAAGCAGTAAGTGAAACATTACCACTGATGGAGCTGCCTGTGATGAATTTGCCATTTTCATTCACCATTTTCTTCATTTAGAAAAATGCTCCATGCAGCGATGATAATCATGTATTATGTTCTGGACAGACGACAATGACTGAGACATGTAAGTGACAAATGTGACAGACAGATATGGATTGCAATTTGTCATTGTAAAACATGTTATTTAACTTGCCTCTGAAGCAAATTTACTAGATTTCTTCTTCTTAGTACAAAGATGACTACTAAAAAAAACAATAATCACAGTAGTGGGCTAAAAGAAAACAAAAAACATAAATAAAAAGAAAGAAAGAAAGAAAGAAAGAAAGAAAGATAGAAAGATGTATTGTCTAAAGCAGTTACTTATAGTCTGTTCTGATTGGTGTATATCTACAGTCCTATTAAGACTTGTACCAGCAAATCTCCAAGATGTATTTGTTTGAATGGATTATAAGGTTTGAAATATCTGAAAGCACCTTTTGTTACAATATGTAGATGTTTTTAATTTAACTTTTTGAAATAAAACCAGTCTGTTAGGGAAAACCATTTGCATACAAGAAGAACTTTAGTATTATGTGATATTTAATCTTCATTAGATAAGTTAAATGGGTTTTCTCTCTCTCTCGTTTGCACTAAATGCAGGCAAACGGGGGATTGCGAGGACATCAAGACAGAGAGAGTGCAGGTCCCGAGTATTTTTTTTTGTTAGGGCTTTCATGTATGGATAGAAGAGGAATGCACAAGTGTAATGACACCACCACCTAGAGAAGGTGGGGGGCACTGTCTGGCTATTAGAAACGGAAAGGCATTTAGAGTGTGTGTGTGCGTGTGTATGTGTGTGAGAGACAGAGTGGGGGGCAGAGAAAGGCTGAGATAAGTTCAGCACCACGGACAGAGCATTAGAGCGCTGGCCAGGAGAAACCAGTTCAGGGATTTGAGATGTGCACTGTCATGCCTTCTTGAACTCCTGAAGGATTTGCTGTCCGCTACATCCGCACCCATTCGTGTCGTCCTTTGGACGGTGGAAACTCGGCTGCTGTTTTGTTGTAGTCGCTAAACAAGGGAGGTGAGAGAGCTGCAGAGATAAGTGCGCTCTCTTTGCTAGCACAGACCAGTCTGTGTTTTGGCGCCATCCTTACATCATCTCTTTATTGGGGAGAGAGAGAGGGAGAGGGAGAGAGAGAGCGCGCGCGAGAGAGAGAAACTCCGTGCAGCCGGGCTCCTATCCGCCAGTCCTCAACTGAGAAGCGAGACTGACGGACCGACTGGCGTTACAGCCACTCAGCTGTGTGTTCCCCTCTCCCGCTCTCCTGCGCCCACAGCAGCCGTGAAGATGCGCCGGCACCGTCCTGCCCAGGGACTGACGTTGTTATTGCCGGTGGTTTTATGGATTTTCTGTCATGTCAGCGGTGTGCACGGAGCTCTACCAACAACCCGTAAGTTGTTCTTTTCAGTATTTTTGAAATGGTCTTCCAGGGCTGTTTGGGTGAGAGTGGGAATGGGTGAGAAACAAACGATCTGCCTGTGGAGAGAAGCGGCACAGGTAGAGGTTTACGGCTACGTTAGTAGTGCCGGGCGACAGAGGCAGTGAGAGGCAGAGGTTGAAGCGGGGTCGACTTTTGAGTTCAAGCCTAAACGTGTTAGCGCTTTAGGGTCTGTGGTGCCTTTATTTTTGGCGCACGGGATTTTTATGACCGCTGAGATGTTTAATTGCGTTTTTTTAGGGGACTCCAGAAATTACTTGAGTATTGAGGGATAGTCACAGAATTAGTGAATGGCATTTAAGTTTGGCAGTAGTGGTTTGCTGTTTATTGTGGAGTCCCAGTCATCAAAGTGGACCCGAGAGAAAAACAGTTGGAAAACGGTTCAACTTCCAACAAACGGTTCCCCCCCTCCTTTTTATTTTCAGCGCTTTCCTGTTTTTTGATGTTCTGTAAGAACATTACATTTGGTTTTAGACTATTGCGTTTGCATAAAACAATCCAAGTAAAGAGATTTTGCTGAATGCCCATTTTCTTTTAAAAAGAGTTGTGGTCTAATAGGGCTAAGCTGTAACTCTCAACAACTAAGGGTGCATTGATTTGAATGGTTTTGTCTACTTGTAGGGTCTGATTTAGTTTTTTTATGGTGTGCAGTTTGCATTCTGATTAGACTCTCCATCAAGCTCACTGGTCTCAGCATATTAAAGCCTAAGCCTTTTTTTAAGGTCATTGGAAAACTTAGATGATTCTTGGAACACTTGATGAAGGCTTCTATTCGATCCACGCTGTAATTTCAGTCTTGAGAGTTTGTTTAAACATTGCCCGGTGTTGCATTTGTTCTTCACTCTAATTGTCACTGTCACTGACATACTCCAGGAATTCAGTGTTTATATTTTATGAACATATCGACCGCAGTTGTTTCTTTTTCTACTTTTATAGTATACTGAAGTAACTGCGTGTCTGACAGTTTTGATATAGAATGCGTTATTACTGGTCTTATCTGATTTTTATTTATTTATTTAACTTGGATTATCCAGCCTTGGTTCAGTGGCATTGCGATCTTGCTGACGGTGACTGAGCCGATACTCTGAGGGTTCAGTGTAACTGATTCCCCCGCGATCGCAAGGGCTTCTCGGGTCCTGGATGGATGTGCCCGTGGACGCGCCTCATTAATCATCCCATCTGACAGACAACAACGGAGAGACGCTACCGCGAGTCGCTTGAGCAGGGGTACGCGCGCGAAGCAGTGTCAGAGAGCGTGACGGGAGGCAAAGGATACCTGGAGAGTTGGAAGAGTTTGCCTGTGCGTTTCTCGCGCACAAAGCTTTCGTTAATAAGAGCGACCTCACAACGATCAGGTGTCATTGTGGCAACGCTTGATAAGATGTGGAAATCCAGAGTCCTCTTACTCCCGTCACCTGGAGGGTCTGACCGGGGGAGCCTCGCTATATCTGAGAGGACAGTGTCTCATTAAAAGTTAGATTTCAGATCGCTTTAAAAATGTATCAGCCGCCACCTCTTACATTTTCCTATAATTAGTGAGTGAGAATGTGTTTTACCATTTATCTAGCGCCTTTAATATTATAATGCAAACATGTGCAAGTCTGTAAGTGTTTCCAGTGTACATTAAGCATGTGTGTTCTGTGTAAGACAAAAAAGCGACGGAAGGATTTTTTCCCCTGTTCATGCGGGTTTATATTCATTTGCATGTTAGTTGTGAATTCATCTAAGTTTTCACAAATCCAAGTTGAATCAAGTCTTTTTTTCTTTCTTTCTTTTTTAATCGGGCTGGTACATTCACACAAGTCCTCGGTCTTACTTTAAAGGAAGATAGATGATAATCTGTGAATTGTACACTCACCATAGAATTCGACAGATCAGAAACAGAAAAACATTGAAAAACAGCAAAGGTGGTCTGAAGCCAATGCAATGGAGATGATAAAGTGATACGCTGAAAAACACAAGAATATGCTCCAAGAGGACATCCGGCAAGTGTTACCAAATAAGATAAGACAGAGCCAAATGGCCTTCTTGCTACCGTGAAAACCTGGGAGCAGGGCAGACTGCACAAACACATAGACACACAAAAACCACAAAAAAGGGAGACAGACACAAACAGTTGAGAGCGAGAGAGGAAGAGAGAGAGGAGTAGTGATCAGACTCCTGGAGGATCAAGATTCAGCTCCAAAAACATCTGGACCGAAGCACTGACAGCCAAGGGAGAGAGCGATGCCTCAAGGATGGATAGGGGTCTGGTAGCAGCAAGCACAAGCGAAACAGGAGTAAATATAACCAGGCAATCCAGTGAAAAGTTAAGAGGAAACAATGATTTTAAGTGTGGATTTAAAGCCCTGAAGGGAAACAAACAGGGAGGTTATTTCAGAGGAAGGGGGATGTGATTGGTTGGCTGTGAAGCTGGCTGATTTCTTATTAACTCTGGGGCCAGACACATGCCCTATTATTGCGTCCTCTTGCAGCGCTTAGTGCAAACATTTTGAATCAGATCAAAGTTTTACAAAAAGGGAAGCTTCATGCTGTCTCATGAAATAAAGTGTTTCATTTTTCTATCATTTTATTGGGTTAGGGTTAGAATTACGGTTATAATTAGATGAACATGCATGCACAAATATAGATACAGTAACTCAGAAATACATATAAGATGTACACTCAGCCATCAGATACATGCAGTGGAAGAAAAATGGGTTATGTCTGTCCTTGGTGTACTTTAGTGGTATCCTCTACTGAGCTGTCACTGTGCAGTATGTAAATCTGTTGTTGATGTACTGTGTCAAGGCAAGGTCTGCCTACCATAATGTTTCATTATCATTTCATAACCAATCAGACTTTAATTTTTCTCTTTACCATATTTTTTTCTGATTAAGTTGGTTCACACAGAAAATTCACGACTGGATTATTTGCTCAGTGTCCATATACAGTGCTAACATACTTAAATATATTTTATATGCACAGATATTTTCCTTGGCTGTAAAATATTCCAAGAAGAGCTTGTTTTATTTAGCTTTAAAGGTTATAATTTTAATTAATTCGCTTTGAACTCTCTGGCGCTCCTTTGCAAAGCTGCTATTCATTACTCGCATAGTAAAGGACAAGAATTAAATTTTTAAGAGTCACAGCACCAGTGTGTAAAACGTAAAGGATGTGCCTTTAAGTCAGTGTGTTGGTGGGACTCTGGGTGGTTAAATGGGATGCCCCTAGAGCCTGTCTGATATAGAATCAGATTAGCCTTTTCTCATCTCATTAAGCTTGCCAGGCCATTTGACATAGACATCAGTCTGGTTTCACCTCCAGGGCAACAAGTCAGGGTCTCCTGTTCTTCAGTATACATATATAAAAAACAATATAAAGCCAAATGTTGACATTTGCACACAGAAGTGTTCTTGTGTGAGTGTGAATCACTGGCAGTTTTTCCAGGTTCTGGTCCAAACAAATCATTTGACACTGGAAAAAGAAATTTAGCTTTTTTCCACTCAAATAAATTATTGCATTTCCATTCTCTTCTACTGGGATATAGAGTGAATATGGTTATAAAAGCAAACCCTTTAACCACCACATGGGTCAACTTCTTGCCAATTCTCTGTCTTGTTTTTGTGTTTGTGTGTCTGAGATGGCTCCCATTAGGAGGTGATAATGATAGGATTAAGGCTGCAGGAAGCAGACTGGTTAGGCTCAGATTAGAGCAGCACTACACTTGCTGTGTAGCTATGTTTGGCCCTTGGATATTTATATGTGTGCACCTGCCTGTGTTTTGGGAATGTGTGTGTGTGCGTCCACATTTGTGGATTAATCATGCACTGAGACAAGTGAACCAGAGCTAGGAAATAAGGTGTGGATGTTAATTGCACTGCTGTTTCTCTGCTCTACCCCCTCCATCTAAATTGCTGCCTTCCACCTGTTTTTTTGCTCCTTTGCACTTCCTTGATTGCTTATCCTCCTTTTCTAATTCTCTTTGTAGCTCTTCCTCTACCTTTACACCTACCTTTATGCCTCCTCAACAAAATCTAGCAAAAATAAAAAGCAAGTCATCTCCTATTTTTCCACTGCCTCAACCCTACCTGTAACTGTAGTGATTCATCTCTCTCACCCCTACATTACTCCAAATTCCTCAGTCTTTCTCTCATCATTTTTCCTACATGTACATGCCCACTTCCCACACTTGTATTTTATCCACAAGAGAACATAGAAAACATATAAAATATTTAAGCTAAGATAATGTACAATTTTAAGAAAATTAAGAAAACTTAATTAGCTCATTTTTAATTTGATGGGAGCAACACATCACATAAAAGATGTGACAGGGCCAAGTTTACAACTGTTAAGGATCCCCCCCCCCCCCCACACACACACACCTTTAACAACAGTCTGCAAACATCTGGGAACTGAGGAGACCAGCTGCTGGAATTTTGGGAGAGGGATGTTGTTCAATTCTTGTATAGTATACGATTCTAGCTGCTCAGCAGTCCTGGGTAGGGCTGGGCCATATCATACTCTTCACGGTAATACCAATATAATTTTGGGCAACGATAGAAAAATGAAATATTGCGATAGAATATGGGTAAAACGCGCATGCGCAGTGCCTTTATTATCATACGCACACGTCGGAAAAAGCATGGCGGCGAAAGCAAATCGTTGAATGAAACGGATGAACCAGAATTGGTTTGTAAAAATGCTGCAACTTCAGTGGTGTGGAACTGGTTTTGCTCTTGTCCGTCAGACACAGAACAAAGCACTATTTTTGGTAGCGCATGCTAGCGGGCCGTCGTTATTGCCGTGTTTTTTTGTAAAATACGGCACACTTAAAATCAATCCTTTGATTTTTCTGAAAATCGACAGTGCCCCTTATAATCCCGTGTGCCTTATGTATGAATTCTGGTTGTGTTTACTGACCTCGAAACGATTTTATGTCGTACACGGCCCTCGAAAATTTGTCAAATGTTTTACTACGACTTTGCTAAGCTACGAACCCGCACCGCTTGATGGATTGTTGGAGCATTACAGCTATCGTAGGCAGGAGCATCGCAGAGTGATACGTACTGTGCTTCAACATAATATTACCGTATTGTGTGTGTATAACCTCTTTTTAAGTTTTGTGGATAATATGCATAGCTATGCTGAGGATATGTCGGACAATTTCCACTGGAAATGCCTTTTGGTTAAACTGTCAGCAAGGAATTTGCATTTGCACTGTTAAATTTTTATATAACTTTAATTCACATAAAACAGCTGCTTGTTTAAGTGAAAATACATTGATGTTTTTTTTTTGCACTAATAAAGTTGTGGAGTTGCAAAGTATTTTGTCTAGTGTCAATTATATCGTCAGTTATATCGTTATCGCAAATTTCAAATGTATATCGTGATAAATATTTTTGGTCATATCGCCCTGCTCTAGTCTGGGTCTGGGTCTTTACCATATATTTGCTTCATGATGCACTAATTACCTTTCAGTGTAGACAGTGTCTTCCCAGATGTGCCAGCTCCATAGGCACTAATGCATCCCCATACCATCAGAGATCCAGCCTTTTGAGCGGAGTGCTGATAACAAACCATAAGATCCCTCTCCTCTTTAGATTGGAGATAACGGGCATCAGGTATTGATTTTCAGTCTCATCCCTTGCACACAGAAATTTCTCCAGACTCTCTGAATCTTTGAATAATTATATTTTATAAATATCAATATGAATTGATAACGATGAGTTATTCAAACTGTTTAGAATTTTACTGTGATGAGCATTATTCTGGAAAGACATAGCATGCATGGCTGACACTGCTGTAGGTACAACTGATCTAGATTTGTTATTTCTTCAGTGTTATGCATTCCTCTTTTGAAAAAAGCATAGCAATCATTTGACAACGGCAAACTTGTTTCTTAGAAACTAATTTATTTCTGACACTGTAGCTCATTCCTGACGCCTTGTTTTCCCCTCCCACAACACTCTGCTGGAAATGTTAAAACATTTTAATATCAAGTGAACAATAGCTGCAAGTAGATTTAGTTAAACAGGAAACTGGTGGGGGAAAGTAGGTAGAGGAAGGTTTTAACATTACAACAACCTGAACAGCTCACATAATGTAGTAAATGCCACAAGTTTGCTGAAATTTGATTGCTACAGAATAATAAATATGTATTCTTCTTTCTGCATGGCCAAATTTCTTCTGTTTTCATGTGCTTGTAAAGCGTCAGACTTTCTAATTACTTCAAGGTTGAGATGAAAATATAGGTGGTCTGGATTCCACTGTGCAATATATTCAAACATGTATTGTCAAAATATTAGCATTCATGGGCTAAAATAGAGGCTTTCTTATTAATATCACAGTTCATGAGACTAACAAACATGTATAAGTAAAAACTGGCCCAGAACTGCTGCATTTTCTGCTCTTACCTTCAGCTTTATTCTCAGACTGGTGTGTCACTTTCCTCGACGAATTGAAATTTCTCTCTTGGAAGGAATGCTACTGCAAGGCTATCAATGTTTCATCATGGGAGCAAGGCCACAGTGATACAAATATGCACTGACAAGTCATACTACATAATTCCCCTAACAATGTCAGTAACGTAACATGGACAAAAGCACACACACACCATGCAGCTCATATACACACTACCATTGTCCCCTCCCCTCTTCAGGCACACAAACTCGCACTGTTCATTAAACATTATTAACTTCAGATGTATTAATTGCAAATGAAACCCATAATACGGAGTGCAGTATGATAATTATGTAATTCTGCTTCTCTGGGTACAAATTGGAGCATTCATGCTTCACTGTATGTAACACTGCAGCTCTATGTGTCTGCATGTGTAAATGTGCAGAATCAGAAAGTTATTCTAGTGGAATGTGTTCTTATTAGAAGCCATCAGAATCTGTCCACCTCATTTGACAGCAGTCTCTGAGTTGGAGATTAGACTGGCAAGGCAAAAGGGAGGAAAGAGAAGGACAAGAGACGAAGCACCACGATGAGAAAAGTGACAAGGATGAAGAACGACACCTCAAGGAAAGATGGTCAGGAAGCAAGGATTTTCTCTGACACCTTGCCATTAAAAATGATCATTGTTATTGTAATCTGTAGCAGCATCAAAGTGCAGCAGTTGCATTAGTCAGAGAATAGGACAGTGATACTCCAATTCCCTTTGGTGGTGCCCACTATCGAATTAATTCTTTTCAAATTAAAAAGTCACTTTATCATTGACTTCATGTAATCTATAAACCAGGAAGTCCCAAATAAATTATCTTTTTTTAATAAAACAAATACTGTTTACAGAAAAATGGCAGATAAATTAAAGGTCTAAGAATGCAACTTTATTTTTAATCTGATGTTCTCAACATAGAAGAAATAGTAAGCATCTTCAGTCACTCATGGCGATTAAGCAACTGAAAATCCAGTAAATTATTTTTCCAATTTGTAGTCTAAGTATGCAGTTTATCCTAAACTGATTTTTTAAAGCATTTTCTTTTTTTCTTTTTTTTTTCTTTTTTACATTTTATTGCAAATGTTTTTACTGTTGAAGACGTATTGGGAGCTACAGGAGTCTCTCCTGACTGATTCTAATGCGTATAATCTCTGAGTTTTTATTACCTGTGTACAGCTCATAGATGAATTATGTGGGATTTACCAATTAGCTTTTAGAGAAATGGTGCTTTGCCCTGTTGGTCAATTGAGAACCATTGTTAGTGCAGAAAACTTTTAGAAAAATGACATGTGCAGCAACACATGCTACAAACAGTGACATAGGATTAGCCTACACAGGTCCACAAAAAAAAGCTCTGCATGATATTTTGACCACATTATTAAATTTTTTAACTATTAATTAATTTATGTAAGTCATAAACATTCCCAAAATGTAACTTCTTAAAGACAGATTTCATATAACCAGAATAAATCACATGAAATCTGACAGTATCAGTAGCAATCTCCTAAACGGTAACTTGAGTTTGAAAAGGCAAGCCTTAAGCTAAGTGAAACTGCACGAACTTATTTGATATATCTTTAAACAGCCACGCATTCATGTCTGTTCATTTTAAAATATTTTCCATATCAATTTGAAGGATTGAATTAGATTTAGTTTATTGGCAACACATACTCTTTTTTGTTTATTTTGCTGGGAACTAAACAAAGGACTGGATATTTCCCCAAAAAAGCATAATATGGACTCGAATTCCAGTTTGCTTTAGCCTCATATGCAGTAGGATCACTTAGAGGGAGATAATATGTAGATAGGGAAAGGCTCTTGGCCCTAGATTAATCCTGGCAAAATGCCATAATTGATTTGTTCTAGACAAAGCAAAGTGTCAGGAAAAAGCAGTTAAAAGCATTGCACTGTACCTGAACTGACCCCATATGACCAGAGCCAAAACAACGGTGTCAGAAAGAGCACTAACAGCCGTCCCTGTGAGTAGCAGGAAAAAGCTTTAGACACACCGGCCAGAGTAGTGTTGTACCCCCTGCATATGTTCTTGAACAGCACACAGTGGTAAGAAGACTATCGGTGTCACTAGTTCAACAACACGTACATGATCACTAGTAGAGATGGCACGATACCACTTTTTCATGTCCGATACCGATATGAATCCGATATAGTGTTTTTTTTAATCAACAAAACTGTTTTTTAAATATCTTGCGGCATTTTGTATAAGTTCATACTCAAGTTTAAAACAACAACTACACTAAAGCTATTCTGTTATACCTGTATGCAAAAAAATATATTTCATAGTTCAGCAATACTGATCAATAGAGCTGGGCGATATGAGATTCATATCACGATATGTTTTTTTCATTTCAGGCGATAACGATATCTATCACGATATAAGCCAAATAACTATATTTGTAAGATTTAAATGTGCCGTTGCTCACAAGTAAAATGTGAAATAATCAGCAGCTTGTTTTTATTTAAATATTTATTTCCCATAATAAGTTCAACAGGGTAGATGTACTTAAGGAACATGAGACTTTTTCAGATAAATAAAGGCAAATATTGCAAACTACACAAAAGGCAGCCGCTAAAGCGTTTAAGTTTCAAAATAGAACAAACGAAACAGACTAAATTGTCAATTCCACTTAGAAACAAAATATTAATTCTAAAAATAAATCTTAGTTTGTTTTACAGAAGAACAGACAAAACTGACTAACTTTTTTCAATATCAAATAAACTGAGAACTAAAAGGAAATTCTCAATCTCTCCTTGTTGTATAGCTGAGCTTTTCAAACAGTTTTAACAGTTACTTTAGTCTGACAAAAGCCGAATGACGAATTAGCGCTTCCAGTCAGAGACTGAGGCTACGTCCACACGTACACGGGTATTTTTGAAAACGGAGATTTTCCATATACACACAGTAACTGTGTGTATATGTAAGCATTTAAACACTGCAGAGAGTAGAATTAACAGTAACAGTATTGTAGAAATTCATTTCACCGAAACAATAACGTGGCGCACAGTGTGACGCATGCACCAGTTTATTGTATTTCCAGACTTGCTTTCGGCACAATTTACAGTGCACGCTACTCTGTTTTTTGTCAGACTTGAAATAGCCGAAATACCTTCACACTACGGAACTTCTATGGCTCTTCCGTTTGACAATCTCTCCGGCATTGGAACCATCATCTGTTTTCTCTTCGGTCACGCTCGGTTGATTTTTCTAGTCGGCACACTCATTTCCTCCATTACGCGCTGGCTCCATTACCCGCTGGCTGCTTCCCAAACAAACACACGTGCCGCTTGGCACTTGTGCTGTACGTAACAAGTCACGCGACGTGATGCTGCAGCTGTGATTGGTTCGGCTCGGCGCTACTTAATTTGGATTGGCTGACCTTTTTTTTTTTTTTTTTTTTTTTGAGGACAAGAGCGGCGAGGTCTATCGCGATAGCTTAATTTCTCTATCGAGTAAAAGTTATATCGCGATACATATCGTTATTGTTCTATCGCCCAGCTCTACTGATCAATCTAATAAACTTAAACCTACACCATCCTCCCTATTCTGGTATTTTAAAGAGTACTTAGCGTAAATATTAAGCAACCTAACTAATAGGGTTCCAACTCCCAGCAACAACAAAAATAAATAAATAAAAAATAGGGAACCACCCCTCACGCTCCACCTCATGATGCTTAATCGACGTAATCAACCTTAATTTGATGCAGTGTGAAAAAAAATGCACAGAAATCAATTATTTTTCAAGAAATATTAAATAGATTCAACATCTTTCTTCAACAAAATTGCAGACTGCACAGATGGTACCTTCCCAAAGGAAAAAGTACTATAGCTTACTAGGGTATATTAGACTTAATAGTTGCTATATACAGTAATTGACTTCTATTCATTTTACATCAAATTAAAACTTTGGGTGTCAGATAATTATTTATTAAAAGCTAGACATTTTAAATGAGAATAAGAAAGAAAAGTATGTCTTTGTGCCCCCTTTTCCCTGTTAATGCCCTGTCGGCCCCCCTGGCTAAACTTTGCTAGATCCGCCCCTGCACAGTTACCAGCGTCAGCTACGTAGAAAAAGATCCTCGAGTAGAAAGTAATATTAAATACATTCTAACAACAGCTGATCAAGCTTAAACGTGCTGCTGTTGTTCAGCCGCTGGTTTCCTCTTTCTGGTGCAAAGTGGGCCAAAAGCAAACTAGAGACACGGACTCGCGATCAGCTGATCGTTAAGCAGTTTCATGATTGAAGTAGCAGCCAGAAGAGGCAGTCGCTCCATATATCGCTTGTTAAGCTTAACGCAGGAATGCTTTACAAACATTCAGAGATGGACTTACACACTTGCTTTACTTCTCTCGGGGATAACTTTGTCGGAGATGAAATGCCGGGTTGCTAGCGAAGCTCCAAATGCTATCCAGACCACCGACAGGTCCCGCATGCCACAGCCGCTCTATCACGTGATGCATACTGCTCCGACGTGCTAACGTTCTGAGGTGAGTTACGGCGTGTTGCAAATTTTGTGAGGTGCTTTCGTGATATTTAATGGATCGGATTACATTTTTTATTTTTCTCCGATATCCGATCCAGTAATTTAGGTCAGTATCGGACCGATACCGATACGTAATATCGGATCGGTCCATCTCTAATCACTAACTGCTGTTTTTTACACTTACTGTTAGTCATGTTTCATTTAAGTGGCCAAGCTGGAGCTATCGACCAAATCCTGTTATACTTATGTAGTTGCTATTCACATGTTTTGAATCTTCTGTTTCATTGTGTAAGGAAAATTAAAAAGCTTTGTAAAGCTGCAAAAAAAAAAAAAAAAAAGATTAGCCAACAGGTTATGGAAAATCTACCTATACTAATAGTAGTAAGGATCAGGGCTGAATATTTAATCGAAAATGAAACTAAAACAACATTCGCAGCCTCTAATCGATATCCTCTTGCTCCAGTCATGCATAAATTAAGACATTCCTCATTATATACTCTCCCCTTTAACACATACTACCAAGTGTCACATGATTCTGCTCTGGGTGTTTCCACTCTGTGGCATGGAAACATCACGGAGGTAAAGTAAAATAGCGACTTAGCTTAACAAAACAAGTTTAAAAAAAAGTGCCATGTTCGTAATTTGGACTCATGTTTTGGCTTTAATAAATAAAAACATCAAACAAAAGAAGAAGAAGAAGAAAATATATTTATATATCTGTGATTGTGTGTGTGTATTCATGCATCAAAATCCAGCTAAAATGTTCAATTACTTTTCATTTGAGGTCATATCACCCAGCCCTATTAAAGCTATTAAAATATTTTTTGGGTTTCATTTTTGTTTTTACAAATGGAATTGGTTTTAATTAAAGAGTCATATTACTGCTTCACCACTTGCATCATGGACCTCTCAGGGATTTTAAAACAGAGCTGCACTTTACTCACTGATTGACTTTATGTTTTAGTTTAATGTTGAAACTAGTTTCATGCTTCACGTTTCCTCAAATCAAAGATGATTTGAACCACCCAGGGCCATTTGGTAATTATCACATTGAAATATGGAATTGATTCTTTAGAATCATTATTGTGATCTTTTTAATAATCTAAGATTGGATGGCAACAGTGAACTACAAAAAAATGCTAAAATGGGTTAGCCTAGTTATAAAGTCACATGACAATTAAAGCTCCAGAGATGCAGGATGTCCCGGTGTCATTTAAATATTACTGTACCATTTAGTGTGACCACTGTTCTGCATAAGCTGCCGGTTACACACACTTAGAAACGATGTGAAAAAAATACAAATTAAGAAAAAAACAAACTCCTCTTTTTGCTACTTGAGTGTGATATTAGAAATTTAAATTATCGATCTCTCAGGAACGGGAGGCAGCAGATGGAGCTTCAGTGAGCTGCAGCTACACGGCATCAGAAACCTCTGATTAATCACACATACATTATTTAGTAATAGTTAGCACATTACATGTTGCATACAGTGATTTAATGAGGGTTGAGGTTAATTACACTAACTAATTAGTTACTGCTTATTTGAAAGTAATCAGCATAGATTACCAGGTCATTATTCAAGAGTTTGGCAGTGTTCATGCAGTGCAAAGTTGTTGTAATTCTTTTTTTTAAATATAGAAAGAAATAGAGTTTGGCTGAATGGTTTATTCATGGAGAATTATTAACTGTTGCTTTACGTTTGTTTTCCTTTTTTTCCATTTAACCTATATTCTGAAACTTGCACACTAGGATCTGCATGTGTCTCCTGGGTGACATAATGAATATGGGGATTATATATTAAAATCCACAGCGCAACATCTGTTGTACACGCGCACATATCTACACGACTGTTACAGTGTCGTCGAGTGCCACTACATCTTTAGCTTTCCACCTTTTTCTCACCTGTGAAGTGCATATGGTTATTAGTGCAGTCAAAATGTGGACTGTATGCATATAAGATAGTAGCTTTGTGTGTCTGCATTTGCACCATCCATGTGCAAATACACTTCCAAGTCCACACCTTTCATAATGGACCTTGAATATCCAGTCACTGGCTCATGTGGAAGAGTACTGTGGAAAAGGGCACTGTGCCGCAGCTAAGACAAATGCTGTTATTACTCTCAGCCTTTGCATTCAATTTGTTTTTTAAGCCGCTTGAATACCCCATTTACAGGCCAAGATTAAGTGAATTAATCTTTGAGCTACTTCCATTGAAAAAAACCAAAAAATAAAAAACAACCCCCTTGTTTCACTTTAGACTCCAAGCAAAAGCTCACAGTCAGAATGGGAACATAGCCAGCCAGGCAACTCACACATACATAACCTTGTGCTCCTGTGCTTTTCTGTGTGTGCCTGTGTGCGCATCTCTATTTCAGTATAGAGAAGCTACAGTCAGGGCTGGACTGGGATAAAAAATCGGCCCGGGCATTTTGACTAGAGACCGGCCCACCAGGTATTATAGGAAAAGCCATAAAGCCTTTAAATGAAAACAAACGCTGTTGTGACAGTGATGTACACTGCCTTGTTGGTATATGTATGTATCAATCTAATAAACTTAAACCTACACCATCCTCCCTGTTCTGCTATTCTAAACAGTACTTAGCTGAAACCCAAAGACTGCTTGGTCGAGTTAACCTCCTGAACTATCTACAACACATGGTGGAAACCTGAAATAAATACAAAGAAGAGACATGATCATTACTGAATATTAAAAATAATAAATGACAGATTTAGATATATTTTCATAAACTATTCATTTGCCACATCAATAAACAGCATGGCAGGGCAAAAATATTTTTTTCTAACATGACAACCTTTAAAAAGTGAAAGGAGACAGAAAGACAGGTGAGAAAGAATAAAACTTAATTGACTTTTTGATGGCATTTTACACAAAGTACTAGTACAGTATCTAGAAAATGTGGGAAAATACTGGCATCATATACAGTACTTACTTCTGAAGAAATTATGATGGGACCCTGAAATTTTTTTTACAGTAATGTACAATAAATAAAAATTGTACAATAATGGATTTTTATACATTTTACATCACATAAAAACTTTGGTTGTAAGATCCAGATAATTATTTATTAAAAGCCAGACAATTTAAATGAGAATAAGAAAGAAAAGTATTTCTTTGTGCCCCCCTTTCCCTGTCAATGCCCTACCTGGCCCCCCTGGCAAAACTTTGCTAGACCTGCCCCTGCACAGTTACCAGCTGTCAGCTACATAGAAAAGGATCCTGGTGTAAGTTGTCTCTCAGAAACAGTTCAAAGCTTCCCTTCAACTCATTCATGTCACCTAAAAGGTAAACCTGTTTCTCCATCACCTGTTCAGCTCTCATGATTCAGTAAGGACATCTCCTGGTTTCATCTTCATGTTTCCCTCTCACCAGATAACCAAACCGATATCATGACCAGCAGCTTTTACGGCTGTGGCTCCAGCAAAGATCAGCTGATACTAGAAAGTAATATTAAATACATTCTAACAACAGCTTATCAAGCTTAAACCTGCTGCTGTTGTTTAACGCGACATCCGCTGGTTTCTTCTTCTTCAGTACGCGTTATTGTAACCGACTGTAAAAAGTCAGCACAACGAAAATAAACTTCACCTAAACTTGGTTTATATCTGACCCAGATAGACTGCAGGTCATAACTTCTTACCTGAAATTCAGTTCACCTGAAAATCGGACCGTAACACCGGTGGCCGCCTCGGTCTCTCCTCCGCCTGCCTCACCTTTCTGTCATCCACCTGCCAGCGTGTTGCACCTGCTGGCCTCCACCACTCACTAATGTTACTCAATCTGTGGAAGCTCCGCCATAGCCACCACCAAACAATTTAGTTATTTTTACACATCTCCCAGCATCTGGCCAATCCACCACCTTTCAATGTTTATACCGTTACGAAAAAAATAAAGAAAAAAACCCATCAGCCCATAAAAACAAAAAATCACCATCGGCTCACCGGGTGCCCGGTATGCCCAATGGCCAGTCCAGCTATGGCTACAGTATGTGTGTGCATGTCCTGACACAGTGCGTAACTTGGTCAGTGTGTTCCTCACTGTGGTGCATGTGTGATTGTTTGCTGAAATAAAGGGGAGAGAAAGAAATAAGGAAAGAAATGTAACTGGAGGCCCCCATAGCCTCCGGTATAGCAGGCTGGGGAGGAAAGGGATCGGACTGTGTGTGCCGGTGTGTCTGCATGTTTGGATTCTCTGGGCCGTGCTGTAAAATGGACAAATGTTCATTGTGTTCCCTGGGAGTGCTTGAGTGAATGTGTGTGTGTGTGAGAGAGAGGAAATGGATTTTCAGTGTGCAACTAGATGCATTTGAGAATTCCAAAATTGTGCGCAGGTTTGTTTGGTTTAACTTACATTGTCGGGTGTATATTTGTATCCATATGTAACCGGTGGAGGTGTAATTACAAGTGGGCCTGGTTGTTTGTCTCTCTGTCCCTATCCTGCTGCCTGTCATTTTGTCCAGGGTGTACAGTGCCTCACCTCTCACAAAACACTACGTGTTTATGAAATAAGTTTGTGCGTATTTGCTTTTTTTCTGCCTCTAACCCATCTTTTTGTGTGTGTGTATAAGGCAAAGAGTCACTTCAGATGACTGCATACTTGTGTCGTTGTGTATATCTGTGCACTTAAAGGCTAAATGTGGATTTTTGCGATTCGTAAGATTGCGTTGTGTGTCTACAAGACAAAAAGAGCCGAGGCTAGATGTGAATGAGGACCATTAGCACTGCGTTAAGGTGCCGTTACAGTGCGAGCTAAGGCAGGGGTCACAGCTTCCTTTTTAAACCTTATACCTTTCATTTACCTGCCCACATCTATATTTTTCTCTCTGTGGCTTTCTTCTCCTTTTTTTTCTCCTTGTCTTGTTCCCCATCTATCTTTGCAGATGTGCTCGTTTCTCTTCTTCCCTCATTTCTCACTTTCAAATGTCAGCCTGTTTTTTATTTACTCAGGTTGCCTCTCACTTTGACCTGCTTCATTTTTCTTCCTCCTCTTCATGTACATTTCATTTCTCCTTTGGGTTGTCAAGATTATCAGGTCAACATTACACTGACAAAGCAACTAAATTCACTCGACAACTGTAGTAAGCCTCTGTTGGGTGACCATGTCACGGATGCAGTGCCCCAGTCTGTTTTCAGACTAAATTTGGAGCTCTTTGATGCCAAACTCATTTCAGTTTTGCAGCTACAAAAATACAAAATACAGTAGGATTCATTAAGGTTACAGAAGGAGAGTGCTCTTGCAGAATCAAAACATAACCTGAAAGAATAAATCAGCTTAGATTAAATTTGCATACAGAGAGAACACAAAGAAGGCAGCCTTTGAAGATGTCTTTTTTCCCAGATTAATCCAAGTTCAACCTACACAAAGACAGAAAGTTTGTGCTGAGAAAGCCAGGGAATAAAGGCATTGGGGTGTCTATGGTGGTTTCTTCTTACATTGCTATTGATGTTGTGTTATACCTCCGTACACAATACAATGACTTTGAACTTGTTTTATTTTGAGATCAGTTTTCTATTGATCCATAATATGATAGTAATAGTTGAATGTAGACAGTTGTAAGTGCACATTATTCAAAGCAAAGAAAGTGGTTTATAGATTTATCAGTTTTCTTATTGTTGACATTGTTGTCATGTTAAAGGTAGCAGAGTGTAGTGTGATGCTGGGCCAATTTACACTGACAGAGAAATTCATATCAGCTCCTAAATTATAGATACTAAATGAGCCTTGTCTTCACTATTGGAGCCACTGGATAGTGTAGTGGAAAGACTACACACCTCTGGAGCGGGTATCCTAAGTTTGATTCCCACCTCTTATCCAGTAAATGTCCTGTCTAGGGTCCCCCCATGCAAAAAAAAAACAAAAAAAAAACAGCCCTGGAGTGGCACGGCTATGTCTCCACCCTGTCTGTGGTTCAGAACACAAGAATTTCACTGCATGTTCATTATATGTTGTGCTGTGAATGTGACAAATAAAATTTGTATTTGAATAGTTTAAATATTGTGGACATTATAACTATCTGTCTGATAAAACTGATAAAAACCCTGAAAACCATACATTTCACACCTGAGCCTCAACTCTCATGGCCCGGTACCAAACGACTCACGGACCGGTACCGGTCCGAGGCCCGGGGGTTGGGGACCGCTGATGTACAGTAAAAGTGTGTTGCAGGTGTAGACAGCAACTGCACATTTGTCTCGCAAACAGTCCACAGTGTGACTTCATGAACACCACTGCTATGAAACAGCAAAAAAGTAAATAATAAAATTTAAATAACATTGAAAGTAGTATATATAGTGTAAAAGTAATATAGAGTCGCATTTGCCCCTCAGCGCTGTCTTTTTACAGCGATCCTTACAGGGGTTGGTGGATTGTTGATCTTGTATAATTGCTTTTTATAGGTGGCAAGGAGCAAGTGTCTGTTGCAGTCCAGAGCATTTCTGACACATTGTTGACATATCTGACTCTAAATGAATGACTGCATACAGAACTATTTACAGACGTATTTTGGTATTTATATGTAACAACTCACTGCACAATAATAATTTAATGCGTACAGTATTTCTAAATGTAAAAGCTCACACAAAAATAAATAAACTCAACAATGTACTTTTAAAGCACCCGTTTTTGTTGGTTGGTTTCTTCTTTTAAACCATAAGACATTAGTATGTGCATTTTAAGTTCAGGCAGTGGCTCTTACATTTTTTTTCCCATTTCACTGCAGTTTGTGATGACTTACTCCTCCACAACAATGTGAGGCTGCTCAGTAAGGGATGGATCCTGAAGAGATTTCTGGCAGTCAGAAAAGACCTAGAGATGTTTTTGTTAGAATAGAAGAATGGTAAAGCCAGGCTATAGTGGGATTTTGGGGGCTTTCTTGGTAGTCAGAACATCTCAACTGTGTGCATTAAATCCCAAGCTCCAATACCGTGGCAACACATTGTGTGAATTAATGGCAGCTGTACGCTTCTTCAAAAGGTGGCTGGAGAATTTACAGAGTGACATCACAGACACAGAGACACATCTTCAATTGTCAACTCTTCTGGAGCAGAATAATGATAATCACCGTATAATCATTTTAGACTCTCGAAAAGGTTGGATAAGAAATTTCAGACCTTACTTTGACAGCTCTACTGCATGCAGGCAAGTGCTACTCTGCACTGAATCCCCATTTCTGGGGAAGATTGCTGAGGAGTTTTTATAAGAGAGGGGGAAAGCATCTTTCAATGGGCCATGACTGACCTGAAGGAGAATTTGGCATTAAGTAATGGGACCTTCTGGAAAAGATGGCTCGCAGGAAGGGGCCACATATTTTTGTCTGCCATGTTCAGCTCTAGATATTAGTGTGAGTATGCATAATCTACAGTGACTGTGTTGCCAAACTCATGCCACAGGACATCAATGTATTAGATTTTTGATCAGTGTTGCTGTCTGCCAAGTACAGTTTTTTATTTTATTTTATTGGCACTTCAAGGCTTCAGCAACTGATTGCAGGCAACTTGTCCGGTAATCTGACTGTCCTGATTGTGTTTTATTGAGTGCACATTGCTTAAAAGGTATGTCAGTTGCCTGAATGCTTAAATTTTGTTCACTCCAGACTTGTGACATTAAATCAAAGTCAGAGTCTGAGCTTGTAGATGGAAAAACAACTGACGCGCTTTTGGAAACTCACTTGTTCTGGATTGCTCAAGCTTGTGTTTCAGCTCTGTATCAATCAGCTAAAGCTATTTAAAAAGATCAGTTGTCTAAATTGGATTCTAATAGCTTGCATTTGATTAGTCCTTGCCTTTCAGTTACTAGCTTAAT
The DNA here is from genome assembly GCF_057381915.1 of Diplotaxodon limnothrissa. Lineage (NCBI taxonomy): Eukaryota > Metazoa > Chordata > Actinopteri > Cichliformes > Cichlidae > Diplotaxodon > Diplotaxodon limnothrissa. The sequence goes on along the minus strand of NC_140604.1, from coordinate 29,095,941 downwards.
AAAATGTGGGCCAGTTGCTTGGATTTAATATCTGGACTTGAACTAATACATCATTCACATTCTGCTTGTTAAGTAAGAGTAAACTGCCCAAGTTCTTGAAAGGGTTTAGATTCCTGGGAACAGATTGTGATGTGTAACATAAATTTTTTACTTTGATGGCCCTGCTTGCACACATAGAAACACAAAGACACACACACAACACTGTTTGTTGAAATGCACTCCAGCAGTAGTTGTGGTTAATTCTGACCTTTTTAAAAAGAGGTCAAATTACTAATTAATATATACAGTGTGAGTTTATTAACAATGTGCTCAATTTAGAGCTGCTGAGAGTGCCACAAAGATAATATTAAAGCCAGCAGGCCAGATTGAGTTAGGTCAATCCGTTAGCAGCCCAGTTGATTAATTTGGACTTTCATTAATTCCCCATTAAACTGTTGGTTAATGAATGCTCACCACTGACATTCACAGTAAGCGTTACATTTTTTAATGTGAGCCCAAATGGAAATATTTGGAAATTAGTTTTAATATTATTACTTCATAAACGTTGATCCAGTCTGCTGGCATCTCTGACAGTTGTCTAGAGATGAAATGATGATGCCCAACGTGAGGGGATTACAGCATGACTGATCACAGATCAGTTTCAGCTTTTTAATCTGTGTCTGGGACAAGCAGAGATGCTGACTTAGTAAATTGCAGAAAGAAACACACGTGTGCGTGCGCGAGAGAGAGCAATGGCCAGACAGAAAGCATCAAATCTGATTTATAGATTTATCTGCTCAGCCAGTACCCCACCACGCTCCTCTATTTCAGCAGCTTGGGTGATGGATAGAATATGCCAGCATTCCGGTTACTACTAGTGTCCATCTTTGAGTATGAATGGTTTAGTCAGAGTGGGTATATGTGTGCCTGTCTATGAATGTTTGTTATTAGGAGAATGCACAGTCACACATCCGGGTGTGCACTCATGAACACATAAATACGCTCATGCACTGTGCACCAGCAGCCTCTTTGCTTTTTACTAAGGAGGTAGAAAAGCATGCTATCGATTAACTGTGAGAGCAGAGGAGAGACGAGTGCTCTTTGGCATTCTGCGAAGGACACAGTGCAAAGTGCTGCCCTAAAAGCCCAGTGTGGGGCCTGATTCTTTGACTGCATGGGACGTGAGTATAGTCTGTAGTTGTACAGTCAAGCCTTTAGTTTCACACAATTCAGCCGGTCTCCTTTCACTGCATGTGCACTGAAAATTTCAAATTACAGCCAAACCACAAAGTTGCAACCTTCACATGTAGAGTGCTTTGGAGAAAGCAAAAAAGCTAAAATAATACATAAATAAAGCAATCGTCACGAGTCACACGTGTTGTTGGGATCAAGAAGAAGAACTTTTACTTTCCATGCAGTTCCACTTCTGTGTAGTAAAGATGACATCATCAAAGCAGAAACAGCAATACATTTATTTAAAATGAATAAATAAATCATAGCCTCTCTGCAATTTCTGCACTTTGCAAAGCCATCTGGTGGGCTGGATTGAACACAGCCATATGTTTGACACCCTCGATTTGGTGTCATGTCGAATATGAACAGTTCTGTGTTTGAGTGGTTCACCGAGTTTGCACTGAGTCAGTTTTCCAGTTTGGTAATACATTTTCTAATACAAATTAACTACAACAAAGAACATGTTTTCTGTATTAAAAAAAAACTGCACTCGCTCTGAAATGTACCCCTGATTGTAGCTTGTCAAGAATTGACTCAGGTAGGTAAAAGTAGTAATTTCAAACAATCATTCTTTCCTAACGCTCTTTATATTTAAGTAATGACAGTATCAGCATCACCATTTTAAATTCAGTCTTGACAATTTTTGGGCTTTTAGTTGTCTTTTAAAGACTTAAAAAAAAATGTACCATGCATGAGTTGTCATGCTGTACGACACTCTCGATAAAGGCTTCCATTAAAGTGACAATAGATAACTTTTAAACTTTTGACCCCTCTCAAGTCCTGTAACTCCTTACATTGAGTAAAAACCTGTTCAAAGTTCACTCTTGTTTTTACTTTGACTTGCTATTACTCACCCTCTCTGCCTTCTCTGTCTCCTCTGAGGGCAGAGTTTCCTGAGCTACTCCAGTTCTTCCAGTGCTAGTCCAGCTGATGGAGAAAAGAAAATTGCTATCTTCTCCCTGTTTTTAGACATTGTTTTAGGCATGTTGCAAAGTAAAGTAATTGTGTCATATTTCTCTGTCTGCTGTATTTTGTATAAGGGAAATGGGGAGCATTTAAAGTATTAGAATATCTTGAAAAGGCATTTTTTTCTTTTCAAAAACGTAAACATATTCTTAGTACATGTAAAATGAAATATTTCCAGCCTCTCTTGTGATTATAGCTTACCACATGCAACTTATAAATCTAGTTCATTAATATTATTAGATTACTTGATTTTGTGTTTAATTAAATTTCTATTCAAACAGTAACAGTAAATAAATGTAAAACTTGGTCTAGATCATTTCATCAAACTACAATCAAACTACTGCTGACTTAACAGTTGTCCAGATGATGATAATCAACACCCTCCACAAGGAGGATGCACCACAGAAGGTCTGTGCTGAAAAGGCTGGCTGTTCAGAGAGTGCTATTTTAAAGCACATTAATGGAAAACCGACAAAAAATGTGGTAGAAAAAAAATGACAGCAGCCTCGAGTTTATCATCAAGAAAAGTTAATTCATGAATTTGGGATATATTGGTATTAATGTCCAATAATATATCAGTACAGGAGCTCAGATTATAAAGAGGGAGATGCAACAGCTTGAAAAGATTAGTCTTTCTGAAGGAAAAACACTCAGTGATTGCTTTTGGAAATGCTGATTTCATTTTCCAGCAGGACTTAGCCGACAGTGCCAACAGTACTACAAAATGGTTTGCTGACCATGTTATTACTGCGCTTGATTGGCCAGCCAACTGCATTGTCAAGAGGAAGATGAGAAACACTTGACCCAAAAATACAGACGAGCTTAAGGCTGGTATCAAAGCAACCTGGGCTTCAGTGACTCATCAGCAGTGCCACACACTGATCAAGCACAATTCATAGTAAAGGAGCCCCAACCATTTACTGAGTATATAAAAAACATACTTTTCAGAAGGTCTACATTGCTGTGCTGTACATCACTTTTTAATTGACCTCAAAAATATTCTAAAAAATCTGAGATACTGAATTTAAAAAGACTTGAAATATTTCCATTTCAATTCTATTCAGATTTTTTTGAGACTCACAAGTAATTAATTGTCTTATCACCTAATCTCTTTCAGTCCCCTACTTTATTCAGCAAGTTCAGATAATCACAGATATGTGATTCTGCATTCATACATGCAGAAATGAACAGAAATATATAACAAACCTGAACATACTGCTTTCATCTGACAAATGAAGGTGGGCGTGGGAGAGAGGAATAGAGGACAAGAGCACTGGAAGTGTTGTGTTTACTCAGCAGAGTGTGTTAGCCAGCTAATGGACAGACAGACCACAGACTCTCCCTAAATAGGGAAACCATTAGCAACTTGCACACTTCAAAGGGTGGTAATGGGTGATACTGTGAAAATATCCTAATGCGTCTGTGCATGTGTAAGGAATGGTATTCACATAGTTGCATAGTTGTTGTGTATCTGGGGTTATTTGTGAGGCATGTGAGATTTAGAGTGTTAATCTCCTTACTCCCTCAGAAAGACAGGTGAGGGCAGACTGAATTACTGAACAGACTGTCAGTGGATTTTTAAGCCAAAAGGGACAATGTAGCTGTCGCAGCTATGGAGGGTGATTTTAATTTTAAAGAATAAATCTGAATGTAAGCATCAATTCAGTACTGAATTCTCTCTTTTTAAGTTTTCCGGTTTGTAGCTGCTGTTATATAGAGTAGTACATAAAGTATTGTGGGAAATGTAGGAGTTAGTAGTAGAGCTATTAGCTCAAAATCACCTGTATTGACCAATAAACAAAGTGAGGTAGACTTTGGGCTAAAACCAAAGGTCTAAAAATAAGAAGGGAAAAGGCAAAACTGTGTTTAATATTTAAATAAGCACATACACACAAGTGAAATCAGTTATATAAAAAATACAGCATCTGCCTCTGGCTGCAGATTTGAAGTCCATGGCATTCAGTTTGTGATACTCTGCAGAAATCAGACAACAATCAGCATCATTGTGATTGGCAAAGTTGTTTCAGAACAATGAGATATATAATATGACAGGCTATGAGTGAAATTATTATTCACCACAATCTCTGATTCATATTTAACTGTACATTTGCACATTTGTGCATTTTTATAACTAGCGAAGAGCCCGCCTTTTTGCCTGCATCAAACGTGGTACAGTTAGAGTTGAGAATTTGAAAGAAAACAAAATTAATTACTGACAAGTTGGAATTGTTAGAAATGCAATAGGAACACGTAACTTAAGAAATGACAGAGCGGCAATGACCCCATCTTGTTTGGGTTGCAGCATACATCGTTGTCAGCTATTTACATTGATGTACTCATCTTTTCTGTTATCTTTAAAGATTCCTTTATCTATAAATCAAGTCTAAATAGTTTAATCACTACAAATTATTGCTAAATATTATTTTTAGTACTAACCCCGATGATGATAGCGACTAATGTGAACTACAGTTGACTAATGTACAGTACATCAACAGCAGGGCACTTGCTAATGCAGCTTAGTTTTTCACATTACTGGTTCACTATTGGTTTACTATAATCTGATTAGTTGATACTAATAGTACTCTTAAAGCTCCTAAGTTACAAAACCAAGAAAAAGACAAGGAAACAAACATGCCTGCATCACTCTCAATTCCTTTGCATTTTTAGTAGCCTACACTCTTCCAGTTTTCACCCATTTGTCCTTGTCCTGTCTTCTTGAAGTATTTCATTTGGGTTTTTCACAAAGCAAACTGTACAGCGTATGACAGATAGTGGTTTATCTATAAAATGTTCCCCTTTAGGATCAACATGTTCTCAATTTTCAATTATCATTAATTAACATTTGGACTCTGGCTCTCTTCATAATGATTTGCCAGTGTAATTACATAATCTAACATATGCCATGTTTTTTTCATATTGCTTTCTTCTTCTTCTTCTTCTTCTTCTTCTTCAGCATGATATAATAACATTAGACCAAAACATACTGTGGCCATGAAAATAGTTTGAAGTTCACCCCTGGTAACAAGTAACAATATGCTTTGTGCTTTTGAGCACCAAGAATAATTACCTTGAGCAGCTGCCAAATGATCTGTAATGGTCTGCGCACTCGACACCCCTGCATCTAATCACAAAATTTTGCTCTTCATAACCCAGTAAAATACACCTTGTGTTTTCAGAACATGGTTATCTGCACAGCCATTCAGCCAGACTGCTTATTTAACACAGTGGCAACATTTGCTACAATTGCAGTGCTGACATTTGTTAAAGAATAAATATACAAATAGGGCCTTTGGTGCTCTAGCAAAAATCACACAAAGAAACATGAACCACATGAAATGACCGTCCAGATTGCTAAGTGTTAGAAATGTCACAGTAAGCATAGTCCAGCCATTCAACAGTGTAACAAATCACATTACCATGAAAGTAATTATGTGATTTAATTACACATTGAAAAGGTTAAATTTAACATTTGCTCTTGCGTTGGTGTTTTTCACTGTGCAGAAAAATCCCATTTCACTCAATCGTCACAAACAGTTCCTTGTAAAATGGTAAAATGGTAAATGGCCTGTATTTATATAGCGCTTTACTAGTCCCTAAGGACCCCAAAGCGCTTTGTAATACGGTTTTAATGGGATGTTTTCCAAATACAAATGCAATCTTAAGGTACATGTTTTTGTATTTATTTTATTCTTTAATGAAATGGAAAGGGAGACTTTTACAGACATATATTCATATGTTTACTCTGTTATATTATATGTCATAATTTTATGAATCTTGTGATGATTCAGTTCTTACTTGGGTTTGAGAATTACAGCTGAGCATATAGTTCAGTTATCCATGACCTGACTGAAAAGGACTAAACTTTCTAAAGTGTAGGTAATGAGCTTTATACATCATATTACCAAAACCACTTGTCTCAGTAATTTAGCCTACACTTATCACTGATCTACGGTGGCCCTGAGAGGCCAAACGGACTGCAACTTAAGAAAACACCAGCAATAAGAAAAAACACTGCAAAAGCACACAAAACACAACGGAAATAGGAAAAATGAAAACAGAAATAGGAAAAAAACAGATTTCCAAAAGCACGAGGGAAGTGTTTCTGGGGAGACAATAACCTGACGGACCAGTTGCAGGAACCAAAATATGCTAAGAATTGCGCTGGGATACACTTACAAGAAGTGGAGGATCTATCTGTTTTGTGAGGAAAGAAAAGGTGAGAGGTAAGTGTGTTAACCTAACTATTAGTCTAAAAATCCGGCATCAGTAATATATGAATCATGATATTAAAATACACTTACCTAGCATATTTTGGTTCCTGCAACTGGTCCGTTGGGTTATTGTCTCCCCAGAAACACTTCCCATGTGCTTTTGGAAATTTGTTTTTTCCTATTTCTGTTGTGTTTTGTGTGCTTTTTTCAGCATTTTTTATTATTATTATTATTTATTGCTGGTGTTTTCTTAAGTTGCAGTCCGTTTGGCCTCTCAGGGCCACCGTACTGATCCCAATAACGAGGGCTTTTTGTTTTGTTTTTTGTACATGAGCACAAACCTTTAAATGAAGGTTTATTGTGTCATTGCTGTTTTAATATTTTAGTGGTAGGTAAAGATGATTAAAGTACTTTTTCCACTAATAATGAGACCACTATTCCAGTGAAGGTAACTGCAGAGATAACTGCATTGCACCACTTTTTTATTGTCATTGTACATGCATTAAAAATTAATACTTTATTGGTATTTTGTTATACACAGTAGGTTTTTGAAATTCAAAGCATAGTTTTTCCTCTTTTACAAACACATCTTCATACCCAAATGAAAAAAGTGGTTGATTTCTACTGATTCCCAAAGCAATACATACAGTATGAACATTTGCAGAAACAACATTATTGGTTTAAAATTCACAATAAGATCAACCCACTTTAAAGTGTGAGCAAATCAAAACTGAGTGAGGTGATGGCACAGATCAAAACACAAGACTTACAACTAGAAGACTTGGAAGAGATTTGGGTTAAAATAGACCCTTTCACAGTATTTACCACGTTTTCCAGGTGTGGCAGTTCTTTCCCACATCCTAAACTGACTGTTGGTGTGATTGTGAACAAGTATGGGTGACTCTGTATTAGTATTAGCCCTGTAATGAATGTGGTGTTAACACCACACTGACACTATGAACATGAATGTCAATAGTTTGTTTTCCCGATTAAGAAGACTTGACATTCTTAAAAAAGCATTTTGCATCAGGGTACAAATCTTTTGTTTTCTTCTTTAGCATAAAATACTTAAAATAATCATATATATGTAGATTTTTTATGTAGCATTTCAAACTATAATATATGTAATATATTACATGTAATTTAATTTGCCGTTGCATAGTTTGTTTGACTATAATTTACAAAGCATTGCTCAGTCATTGTATTAGTATGCACTCAAATATCTCAAATGTAAGATGCTACCAAACAACCTGCACAGAAGTATGATTAATAAGGTAACACTATCAAAGCAGTGACTCATGCCAAACGCATTGCAGCACACAAGCACACACATAAACACACTGTTTTTGTTCAAGTTGTTTAAACGACTACCATTTCAAGTGCAGCATAACAGCAGTAGGTCTCCCTCTCAACAAAAGAGCGCTCCTCTTACAACCCTGAAAGAATGGCCTGCCAGACAAATCCACTAAAATCCAAGTACCTCTACAGAGTCAACAATGAAATCTTTTTGCTTCTTGTTTTTATGTCACGTAAGTAAAAAAAAATCCTTCACAAAACACACCCTCATGATTCTCCTCAGTATGGGTGGTTCACATTCTTTGGTATCATTCCTTCATTGAGAAAATACTGCCAACGAGTCAAGGAGTCACACAGGCAGAGAATCAATCCTTGGTGAGTTTGTAGATATGGTTCCAGAGGTGGGGTCATAACAACTACACCATCTAATTTCTTTTTTTACTGTTCAAAATTATGTTTTGTTCAGAGCCAAGTATGCCCAGAGCCTTCTCCCCACACCTGTGAGAGCTGTGAACAAAATTTTATGTGGTTGCAAATATTGATGCTGTGAGAATGGGACAGGGTAGATTAAAAAAAAACTGCTGCAAACTGCTGTGCTGAAGGAATGGGATAACATGAAGGGATGGTGGAGGTTTTAAAGTCCTCAAGAGCTTTCCCACTCATTATGCAAGATTTTTTTATTGCATGGTTAAGGCATTGTGTTTGGGTTTCTTGGAGGGTGCGTTGTGTTTTATAAACTAGCTGAAAGACAAGTCAACCAGGTCCATTAACACCAGGCAAGTGGTTGCAGGTAAAACCTTTTCATGAAGGGTGAATGGTGTTCACTTTTCTTGTCATTGATTCGTAATACTTTATAAACAGTGTCCATGAAGTCACATGACAGTCTCAAAGGCATTCCAGCTCAGGATGGGGGGATTTTGAAGGCATCTATGTCTCTGCCACCATTACTTTAACCACTATTTTGTTGCCTGGCCTTGTTTTTGAGTCGAAAACCTTCACATTCCTCAGATTTTCTGTGACATTTTCTTCTTTAATCCCTCTTCAAACTTTTCTTTTGTGAAGCAGCCCACTCACTGCTGCTCAGTGCAGCCTCTCTCAGCACATGCATCTCTCTTTTCTGTAATTTCTCCTTGATTTCTCATCTCTATTCATCTTCTTTCAGCCTTCCCTTTTTTGTATTCTATTCTCTTTTTATACCTGCCAGAGTCACAAGAATAAAAAAAACATAAAAAAAACAGTCACTTGTGATCTTTCACAAGCGCACACCACAAAACACCCTCCCACAGACAGACTGGAACAGATATTAAATTTTTTTAAAAAAGAAAAAAGAAATCTTCATCTGGACTGGAGACATACTAGAAAATCAGTAATAGCTCGCCACACACATAAAGGACAGTACCTAATACCAAATAGTTTATTTTTATGCTTTCAAGCTCTCATGTTTTGTTTTTTTAACCCTTGATAGTATTATAAATGCAGTGCTGTATAGAGACTGAAGCAGCTGATAATAATATAGGTTAAAGTGGAAAAAGAGCAAGACTCGGAGACAGATTGAGAGCAAGAATCTGTCAGAAAGAGAAAGTGACAAAAGAAATATTGCAGAGAGAGGGGACAGATCCTTGCTGAAACAGAGAGGCTGATATAAAATATAGAGACTATATAATGGCAAATGTGGTTATCTGGTTCTGGGAACGTGTTAACAGTATTAGCTTTCTTTGCTTGATGTTTTCCATGTTAAGTCCCGCTGCACGCCTAAAATTGAATTGCATGGTTAGAGAGTGTTATGGTTCGTTCGATTTAGGGAAGAGAAGAAAGCAAGCCCAGGCCGAAGTAGGTGTCAAAAAATAGTGATCTTTATTACACACTTTGCGCAGTCAGTGTGGGAAAGACAATTTGCAATACAATCCTTCGTCAACTGGACCATCCCGTCTCCTTATATTGCCATTATGACATCACAGTTGGATCTTTACTGGAAATGATCACAAATGATAACAATTCCCCGCCTATCAAAGAGTTTTCCCTTATATAGACATCAACTGCTACTCTTAAGAGAAAAACAAGTGTGTATTACATTGTGCATTTTGTGAAAGTGTATCTATCAGAGAAACTGTCCTCAGACGACCCCCCTATTATTACTAAGTGTGTAGGTGAACGTGCGTGTGTTACATAAGTGCGTGCATGTGGTTACAGGCCGGCGTACGTGCAGAACTAAACGCAGGCGGGCCTGGGCCCAACAGGACTGGTGGGTCTGAACGGTGTGACTGCACTAAAGTGCAACAACTTAAGCAGATAACAAGAATGATACAGAACCTCAATAAACAGTCAGTGTGCATTAATATTTGCTCAGAGTAACACAGACGTAATTAAAAGATTATTCTGTCAACAGATTCAACAATGGTAAATGATTAATCAATGATAACTGATTATGAGAATACAAAATAAAATATCTCCTGATCACACTCCTCCTCTTTGGCCTTTAGAAAAAAGGCCAACATTTAGAGATATTGTGTCACTCCTCCGTCCAAGCGGCTTCTCGCAACGGCATCATATGTTCCGGACCAGCTGACCCAGCTGAACCAGAAGCTATGGCCCTGCTCACCAGATTACCCAACACCTGCCTCACCAGAGGAATGAGACAACACCCGATCAGCAATAAACCTAGAAAAACTAAAAGAGAAAACATGGCAGACATAAACAATCCCTTATATTGCCCAAAAACAGATGTGAACCAGTCTCCCAGCCTCGAGTTCACGCCTGATTGCTCATGCATGGTTCTAGATAACGCTTTCAAATTCTCCAGCGCCCGCGTGACCGTTCCGTCCGGAGCTGTATTGTTGGGAATAAAGGTGCAACATAAGTCCCCAAACATCGCACACACGCCTCCCTTCTCAGCCAATAACATGTCCAGCGCCATTCGATTTTGGATTCCCATTAACGACGTCGGACCTAATTGTTCTGCAAGACCTTCCACCGCGTCCCTAGTGAGATTAGAGAGTCTCAACACATTATAATGAACATAATTAATGCGATCAACGTTTTTATTTGGAGTCACCCACAAAAACACACTTTCAAACCCGGCCGCTATCTGATCAACTAACTTATACTCATCTGGAACTCCTCTGGGAACTCCTATTGAGTCTATCCAGGTTGGCGAGTCCCGTCTTGGATCATACCTGTGGATACCCCCTGTGGCTCTCCTCCGTCTGGCTGTAGACACATCCGCGCCTTGCTGTGGAACTGTCTCTAGCCTACTGCCTATGAGCATCAAAGGTGCAGCTAGGCGCACCAGAGCACACGTTCCCACACTCCCCAAGGGAACCTGCACCAAAAGGGTATACTCCCCACAATAATAATATAGCCCACCTCTCGCCCAGGTGCCTATAATTGTGCTCGGGTCACTTACATCATTGGTAGTCCTACCTGTGATTGTCCTCTGACACCAGCTTGGATCAATCCTTCCTAGCCTAAATCTCACTCTGTCTGTAGAGAACTCAAAACATGTATAATTATCTCGTTTTGGTGTGAATGAACCTGGTTGTGTACGTTTATCAATTGGCGGATATAAACCTGACAAAGTGGTGCAGTTACCTGTGTCCACCGCCTCTCTAGTTAATCTCAGCATGCAATTATATCCCCACTCATCCTCTGGATACAGAGGAGCGGGTTCAGTAAACAAATGAGGTCGAGCGGTAGCACAAGCAACACAATCAACCACTTCCTGCTCTTTAGCATTTTGAGCCACCCAATCTAACCACAGATTCCTATCTCCAAAACCTGTGGCACGCTCTATCAACTCCTGAGGTTTTAACCTAGTATAATCAGTGGCAACAAACCATTTCTCTTCTGAATCCTTGTAAGTAACTGTCTCTAAGGGATCCATTTGCACCGTGAGATTCAGTGCTGAGTCATTTCCCAGCGGTTTAGACCTGGGATTAAATAAATTCACCCGAATTAACCCGAATGGATCTGTCCCTACTTTATCTACCCCTACTACTAAATAAAACGCACCTCCATCAAACCCAGGTTCAGGGAGTTCACTCCATGGTCCTAGGGAAAGAGTAATAAGGTTATTTGTAACAGAATAATCTCTCTGAATAGCTATTCCTTCGAGGGCCGGTGGCACTGTTGGCTGCCATCCTACCCCTGTCCACGCGACCACATCCTGCCAAGAACACCACTGATCCGTTACATAGGTGTAGATGTCACTATCCCATGATGGGCCCCACACCGACTTAGGGTAACACATCATTGGATGATAACAAACCCACACATTATATGTTCTCCAGCTATTCCCGTCACCCGAGCATTTAATTACCTCACACAAATCGAATGTGAACGCTGTCGTGGATCCATTAACATACCCAAACTCGACTCCGCCACTGGCTTTGAGACACCCATCATCCCCACCTGAACCAACCGCACGCTTGACTTTTTTCGACGATTTGATCGGTTCGGGCTCTGGAGCGGATAAACCTCTGCGTCTGGGCAATTCACCTGTCTGCCAAAAAACAAAGAAACACGTTATAACACTTATTAACCCCAACACCCCCGTTATTCTCCAATTTTCCCACAATTTCATGATGACTGTTCCCAGGCTCGTTTACTTTTACTCTATACTAAAAAGATAAAGTTACAAAAAGAAGAATATAAAGTTATGAGTATAAAAATATGCGAGTAACATACAAAACTATATCGTCCTCAGACGACCCCCCTATTATTACTAAGTGTGTAGGTGAACGTGCGTGTGTTACATAAGTGCGTGCATGTGGTTACAGGCCGGCGTACGTGCAGAACTAAACGCAGGCGGGCCTGGGCCCAACAGCACTGGTGGGTCTGAACGGTGTGACTGCACTAAAGTGCAACAACTTAAGCAGATAACAAGAATGATACAGAACCTCAATAAACAGTCAGTGTGCATTAATATTTGCTCAGAGTAACACAGATGTAATTAAAAGATTATTCTGTCAACAGATTCAACAATGGTAAATGATTAATCAATGATAACTGATTATGAGAATACAAAATAAAATATCTCCTGATCACAAGAGCAACATGCTTAGTCCAGTAGATTCATTTTTTGTGGTTCAGTTAAAAATGCTAGAATTTAAAGGAACACATGGGTCTGTTTTTGCAACGCTTTTAAGCACTTTATGTATTTGCGTGTCTTCCCTTTTCATCCTTTGTACACATGTGTGTGGTTTGCACCTTGCAATTAGGCATTTATTTGTTTTTAGGCAACCAACCTAAGTGTTTCGGGTTGTATTCACATGGTGTTGCTTGTTAGAATAAATTGAGGGTGTGACGCTGTCATGCGTGGACGAAATTTTCAGCGGTGTAATCAAGAGTCGATCGATTATATTTAAATAAAGCCTGAGGTTGCTGTGAGCCACGTTCATGCCTGAAAGCCTTGGAAATAATGAAGCATAGAGCAGAAGCAAAAAGGGAGAGAATTTGTGTGCTTTGGAGGCCCTGGTATGACTTTAGTTTCCATGAGCCAAAGGATGAAATGGACAAACCATGTAGTGAGCCAGTCAGCTGAAGCTGCTTAGCTACTGATCCTCCATGATAAGCATGTTTCTTTTCCAACTATTTATTTATGAGTGACTTATGTATGTATGTATATATATGTATATATTGTACTATTCTTAGTTAGTGTATTGTCTGTCTTGTCTTAATGTTGGTTTAAAATGGAGCACTGTAACAAAAAATAATTTCCCCCAGGGATCAATAAAGTATTCTGATTCTGATTCTGATTCTGATTAGTCATTAGCATCTTTGCTATTTTATGATCGCTATAAAGATATTAATGTGCAAAAGGCTCAGCTGATTAGTAAAATGTGAGAGTTAAAAAAAAATAAAAAATTAAAAAGGAAGCTTGGTATTTAGGTATTCCTTTAATTCCTTTGGAAAGTTAGTATGCTCATGATTGCCCTGGCATCTTCTCAGGGTTCTACATGTTTATTAAAATATAGTCATTGTGCTTTATTCTGGTTTTTTTTTTTTTGTTTGAAGATATAAGGCTTATTCTAATGAGTGCTTGCCTTGTGTTATACAGAATTCCCTTGAGCAACAGTTGAGGTATTATTTCATGGAAAAATATGTATTATAGGATGTAAACAACTAGATCTGACTAGGTTTGTGTTATTGCAAAATCCAAATAAATCTTTTTTTTCTCTTGGATTTGGAGCTACTCTTCATTTCTGCAAACAGAATATGACTACTGCAAATGTTTTGTGTGATTTCTCTCTTTCTGTGATGTATTTGGCTGCTTTATTTATATAACAGCTGGATTCACACCAGATCTAATGGTTTGTTAGCTAGCTTGCCAAATTACTTAATTACTTGCCATTACCAAATGTAATGGCTCAAAGCAAATAGTTGCTTTCACCCAGTACTGGATATGAGCAATGTAAGACAGGCAAAGACGTCACTTTTCACCAGGCATCAAGTTGACAATAAAGCTGACAGCAGGAGAAACCTTTCCTCCCTAAAGGGGACTCCTCCAGCTGACTCCACTAATTCCTGTTGCAAATGGTATGAGTGGAGCCGATAGCTAAATGGTGCTAGTTCAGTTCAGTTCAATCCAGTTTTATTTATACAGCGCCAAATTACAACAACAGTCACCTCGAGGTGCTTTGTATTGTAAGACCGGAGAGAACCCCATATATGACCCCATATGAACAAGCTTTTTGGCAACAGTGGGAAGGAAAAACTCTCTTTTAACAGGAAGAAACCTCTAGCAGAACCAGGCTCAAGGAGGGGTTGCAATCTGCTGCGGCTGGTTAGGGTTAGGGCAGGATGATAAGGCATAGGACATACTGTGGAATAGAGCCAGCGATGAATAATAAGTAATAATTCAATGCAGAGAGGTGTGTAAACACAGTGTAGCTGAACTGTGGGTGAAGGAATCCTGAATAACAAAACTTAGCTTAATATTCGTTAATTTAGCTAGCAGAGCAGAGTGACATGACCAGTGTGAATTTTCCATTGGTGATTATTTGTAATAGTGATTAATGCTGGTTGGTCCCTGTGAATTTGGACCTTGGACAGAATTTCTACTAAAAGCGGTGTCAGTACTGTCTATAACTTGGCTACTTGTTGTTTTATCAAGCCAACTTTGTTGTTGTCATAATTACATTTAAGCTATTTTATAAATTATGTTGGTCTTTCTGTCTCTGAACACCAAATGCTTCTTGGCATGCATACAACAATGCAACAGAGCAGTGCAAGACAGTTACTTATAAGTCAGACCACCAATTTTATCAGTGCTGGATTTAAACACCATGAACCCACCGGAGTGACTGGAGTTCACTTAAGGGATGTAGGTGTCCTTCACTTTTTCCAGGCTAAACAGAAAGCCTTTAGATATTGTGGCAAGATGACCTTGGTTATTTCTACAGTGTAAGTTTTTCTGTTTTTGTTTGTGCTGTCTGAAAAAAAAATGAAATGCAGTGTTTAAATGGATGGATTGGCAGTGACAGTGAAAACACATGATGCTTCCAGCTGGCTCATCACTATACTTTGCGGAGTCCCAGAGCCACTCCCGATGCTAAACAAGCTGGACCAACTAGAACCTGTATAATTTGCAGGATCACTAAATAGTTTCCAAACTCTGTTGTGGTTTCAGAGGGAACGATCCACACCTCAGAGAGGATATAGTCAGCTTCAAAAAGTGTTAGGAGCCCTTAAAACACTTCAAAATGCAAAAGTAAACAAATATAATAAAAACAACTAGCATTAATGATTTCTAAGCTATGGTTTCCAGTGGTTTCTCTTATGACTTTGAAAATATCTAACTGCATTATTAAAATATGATGGAAGATAAGCTTTTGTTGGAACATGTGTGTGCAGTCCATCTTATTTCTTCATCTTCTTTTTTTCCCACTCATAGTCCAACTTTGACGTTATCGTGTTTCCTTGATTTTCAGTATCCCGTGATGTCTGTGTGTATAACTTTAATCGACTTTAATCATTTCATTCTTTATCCAGCCGCTGTTGTGAGAAATGTAAGCCCAAAATCTCCTCACGACTTCAAAGGGTGTCTGTGTCTGTGAACACATAAAGGGCTGTCTAAAACCAGGCTTTATCACTTTCTCTTCATGTCTGTCTGTTCCTCTTCCCCTTGTTCCTTCAGTAGTGGTCATTGTACATCTAAACGCACTCTTTGTAAACACACACTCTTTGTGAGTGACCACTTTACCCGACTGCCAAACATTTTTTTTAATTGCATTTTCATGCATGTCATAGGCTATATAGAAAATAATGCATTAATAATTTTCCTAAATTCTTTGTTCTTTTTTTCATCTGAGTGCTCTGTTTAATCCTGTATGAACCGTTGCCATGGCACTGAGACTGTCAGGCCAAGGTTGATGGGCAGAAAGATACTTGTACGTGTGTGTCTGTGTGGGTATGTGTGAGTGTGTTGCTAAGATGATTGGGCGAGAGCAGAGCCGGGCGAACGTTGATTGAAGTTTGGAATAGCATTAAGGCAAACCTTTCTTTTCTCTGTCTCTGTCTACTTTGCTCTCTTTGGCATTCTGTCACTCATTGGCTGCCTCATCACTTAGTTGTAGCCTCTGTATCTTCCTCTCTATTTGCCTGCATTTCTTATTTGATCTCCCGCTTTTCCTTTAGCAGTCTTTTTTGCTTTGCCTGTCTGCTCTATTTCTTAGAATACACATTTCACATGTTTTCCTTCTCATTAAGATATTCATATAAATTCCCAAATAAATGTTACATATATTTATACATAGCTGGAAATGGATATCATGTTATCAGAAAATAAGATGACATTTATGGCAGTGATCTACTGGATCTGTGGCGTCACATCGGTTTTGCCCTGACCTATATGTGCAACAACAGATTACAGAAGACCTGAAAAGACTGAAGTCTGTATAAAGTGAAAGTAAATGTGTGCTCTGAGTTAATGGCCTCCCACTGCCCACAGTGGTACAGCAGATGTTGGCGGATGAAGTGGGTGACGTCTGGGAAGGGAGATAGTCGGCTCGGCACTCTTCACCAGTAGCAGCAGATTATATGTGAATTCCAGCTCTCTTCAGTGGAAGTTTTTTTTTTTTAAGTTTATGGTGCAAAAATGTTCACTACAGAGGCGGATGGTGGTTATCCTCAGCTCTCCATTAACTTGGTTCTCCACAAAATCAATCCGGCACTCATTCTAAAGGAGGTGACCAAGCCTCTCAGCAAATTATAGCATCCGGGTGAGATGCATTTGCAGGAGAAAGGCATGGGTAGCTAGCAAACTGTAGGTTGTAATACTGAGGATGTAACAGTGGTATGAACCTTGAATTTCACAATCAGCACATTCTTAGCGAGCAGCACAGCTGGAAAATACTGTCTACCCGTGCAGCCTCCTATATCTGTGTGTAAGATGTGTGTATAGGCTTTGAGTATGAGCAATTATTTTCTTCTGCTTCTGACAAATTGAAAGCAAATGCAGAGTTATTGCTAGAAGCCTTTGTGGTTTGTGTCTCCTTTGAATGCTCACCCTGTTATTAGCAACGCCGCTTCTTGTTAGTCACTCCATTTCTTTTGGAGAACTCTGTAACTGAGAAGAAAATGACATTTTTGTTCTTGTTTTTCATTATTCTGATTGCTCTTTAGCCCTCTGCTAAAGAACAATAAGGATGGTGTGGCACGACTACTGACATCCATGTAATGACCAAGAAAAAGAACTGTAAAGTTCATCCAACTCCTCCCACCCACCCCCTCCCCTGCCAGCTTATTATAATTTCCTTGTATAAATTCCTATATTGAGATTTAAATCACATAATTTTACAGGGTGGTATGCATTCCTGCAAATCAGCTTGGAAGAAAATACCATTTAATCAGTGACCTTCTCTACCTTTCACACCAGGGTTATTCAAGATAAATAATTTCAGTTATCATTTGGGTACCTACATACCTTCAGCAGAATTAAGCCAATGACGCTTCTAAAAAGCTCAATAGCATATTTAAGCTTTTTATTTTTCTATCCGTAAACTAATATTTCTAGATAAGCAATAACAGCAACATTTTGCTTTCTATATGCAGTTTTGCAAAGTTCCCTGCAAAAAGTCCCCAGAATGAGCTTGTCAAGGCCGACCATGAGAAAGTTTGAGTTCAGGCTGGACTACAGTAGGTCGGGTGAAGGGAATTGAGTTAATGTTTTCTAAAGGGTCTGATAATAAGTCGAATTTTGTACAACTGCTGTTTAGCGGTTGGCTATGGTTCAGTTGGCTGTCCAATATGTGCAAGACTGGAGATTTGAATTATCACTGTGGTCAATCAATGCAAATTAAATAGTAGTAATTAAGTCTCACTGTTATAAAAGTGATAATTATGATGATTTTAATGATGGTTAGCAACATGTAATGACAGCTCTGACCTTAAAATGGAAGAACAAAATTGAAAGTAGGGGAAGTACACAAAAGGACAATTTCTGAACTGGCATGTAGTAAATCCCAAGTTCTTCTCCGATTTTATTCTTTTTTTAGAAACTTAAATTTTTTTCTCGTCTCACCTCGTGCTCTTTCCATCAAGTCTCTTGCCCTCATTTTGCTCTTGTGTCCTCCCCAGTGTTGTTTCTTGGCCTTACAGCTGATATCCTCCGAGGACACTTCTGCATGTCTCTCCATTTTGCACTCACTCCTCGTGAACTTTGCAGTTGGAGCTCGGCAGCCGAAGAAGGCTAAATGGATGTAAGGGTGAACATTTATGACCCCTGAGAAAAGAGTGCGTATTCGTTGTGTTCCTCTTTTTTTCTGTGAATGCATTTTGCCTAAGCCATCTTTGTTTATTTGTCTGCATATGCGAGTGCGTGTGTGGTTGTGTATTTTCTTGTGTATGTGTGCACTTGTGCACCCCTCTCCATTCTGTGTGAACATCCCTTTGTATCTAATGGACAGGGTGGTGCAGAGTCCAGCTCAGAACCTTTACTGTAGTCACTCCAAGCTAAATGGACTCTTGTTGTTAACAGGTTTCTAGTGTTGTCTGGAGGCTCATGTAACATGGGTCAGAAACAGAGCACACCGCTACTGCTCTTACCTCCTTTTTGTCTCTCTTTCTCAATCTTTCTTCATTTCCCAACTCTGCTGTTCATTTATTTCTCTTTTTTCACATAGTCCTGTAATTGTTTTTTCTCCAAAATCATAACTATTACTTTTGTCATGGATGGATGGATGGATGGATGGATGGATGGATGGATGGATGGATGGATGGATGGATGGATGGATGGATGGATGGATAGATAGATAGATAGATAGATAGATGTAGCTAGTGTAGGAGAGTAGCTTTCCTCAGCATGACCTACTGAACAACCGGATTAAGTCCATCATCTGCAGCTTGGTTTTAAGTCCTCTTTGACATACTCGCACACAGACCCACACTCACACATGTGTGCAGACCCAGCTGTCATCCCCCTCCCCCACACAGCATTTGTAGCCCTAATATTAAAATGGATACATAGGGCTAAGCTGTTAAAATCAATATTAATGAGTCAACATTTGTTTTTTGTTTTTTTATTTGAGAAATACAGTGCTAGTGTGTTAAAAGGTTAATCGGGAGTGAGGCATCATCCTACCCAATGTTTGTCTGTAATGTGGCTGAAAGTACAAGTCAGGCTAAAGTGAAACACACACAGACTCAAAAGCAACTTGTGTTAGACAACTTGCATTCTAGTCATTGCACTTTAATTAGGGCATATTTCAATAATTCATCAATCACAGCATGCAAAGACAGTTTAATGATGAGATTACTTCTGTATTTTCAAGAAACACACATTTAACTGTCTAATTGTCTTGTTTCTTGGGAATTGCAAAACAAGAAATAATAGTATATATATATATTTTTAAATGAGGCTCATTTAAATTAGATTTTGCTTCGATTTCAGCAGTTATCATTATTTTATCAAAATGGAAAAAGAACACAACAATTGGACCTACAACACTACTCTTAATTTCAGTGTATGACCTTGCTAATGAAGAGGAGAAAAACATAAAAAAACATATTGTTAAAGATTTCATGAGCAATGGGTATCTGGTGTTTATTTATTTCTGCGCCTCATAAAAATCATTTTTGTTATACATTTTTCATAAGTCGCCACTTTAGCTCTGATTTTGCCCTCGGCATAAAATCTGTGGATGAGAACCTTTTTTAAATGAGGCTGACTGTTGTCACTGGGATTCATAATTGTGTGTGGTATCTCAATCACATGAAACTGCTTTGGGGAATTCATTCTCATGTTGCAGTGTATGTCAGCATATATGTAAATTCTGTCAAAAATCACAAAAGTCCCCACCTCTGGTTTTCAGTTTTATTTTGTAGTCACACATGATTGATGTGTATGTGCGTGCCACTGAACATATGTTTGTGTGCATGGTATCTGCATAACAGTCATGTATGCAAAACAGCAGGCATCTGACAGTGGCCTTCTTTTGAATGCTGTTCAGACATTTGTGTGTTTGGCGATGCGGTGAAACCAATCCTAATGTTCCGTATCAAAGGAAAGACTGGCACACATGCTGTTTGCTGTCAAAAAGCAGTGCTGGTGACCGAGACATGCCAACAGGCAGACGAAAGGGAAAAAGCTGAAAAACCCCCCACTTTGTTTAATTTTTGTGGCCACATTACAAATAGATTAATTTATAGAACAAAAGGTTATAAATGTTTTTGCACACTGTACGTGAAAACGCGTTATATGGTGTAATTCATACTTTTGATGTTTGTTGCAACACCTTCACCACAAGGTGACAGGACTTTTAAAAACTACCTGGCTTGTTCTACTGTGCTGGGAACCTGCGGCACTGTGGGGAAAAGTGGGATCAGTCTTGCATGATTGCCTTTTTGTAAGCAAACACACTCATACACACACGTTTTCATCCAAATAATGTTTGAAAGTCATTTGGTAATGAGGACAAGTGTCCATTATACACAGGTCATATCCTGTACCTCAGAACTGGCAGGGCAAGAGAAAATTGGGATAGAAAGCACTGGATAAAAGAAAGGTTAGTCCAGACTTGTGTAATTGTCTGTGGTAACCACATTCAAACCCAGGTGCTTCCATAGTTTTCACTTACAATGTTAGCAAAAACCCTTTTGTTTAACAGTATAATTGGGCATAAATACAGGAGATTAGTCTAAATAAATGTTTTTACACATTTTTCCCATTAATATGAGATGACTGCTATGTAAATCGTTGTTTATAAGCCTTCGCAAATCTGTAGCATGATCAACATCTGAAGGTTACGTCTTTAACCCTTTGAAGCCGGTCGGAGCGGGCACGCTCTTTTTTGCGTAACTATTTTTAAATCCCGGTAGCACTGCAACCGCATAAGCTAGCGCAATAATTTTTTTTGCATATGAAACCAGAGGAGTTGTACTTACATCTTATGCCATCAGCTTGTCCTAAGTCACGGTTTCCTTCCACATAAAGCTTTGCAAAAATTGCATAAAAAGCCCTTGCAGGAACAAAAACATAATATTCCAGAAACACGTTTTGCCGATCTGATCAGCTGTTCGTAACACTTCCCACATTGAAACAGACTTCAGCGCGAACGATCGCATGTCCACCATTTCCTGCCCAAAACCGGAAGTGTCATTTTTTGCGGAAAATGTAGTTTTTTACTTGTAGGCCTTAAGAGCCTATACCGGTGTTTTTATAAGTCATGTTTGACTTTATGCTTTTCTGAATAGTTGCTGGGATGCTTAGAACTCGAATTGCACTGCTGGAGATAGTTTATTTTGTTGCATCATAGGATTGTTTTTCGTTTTTCCTGCAGTATATAAAAAATGGTGTATCTCAAAAATAAAACTATGAAGACACTCAAAATAAATTTCCTGTTGTTGTAAACTATGTTTTGCAACTTTTTTGTATTTAAAGTTTTGAGGGATAAGCCTCTTAAATTTCTCCAAGTAGAAATATATGTAAAAAAAACAAAAACGATTTTCAATTTTTTTGTAGTTTATTGCACTTTTTTGCAATTAATGTAGTTATTATGGACTTAAGGCATACATATTATTAAAATATGGGCTATAACAGTTGTATTGATGTATAGCAACTTGAAATGCTCCCAAAAATGGCACTACAGCATATAAAAATATAAAGTAAGCTCTGGCGGACTTGGTTTTATGGTAGGCCTTAAAGGGTTAAGAAACAGGAAAAAAATCAGTAAAGACACGAGACAGGGCCTGAGACATACATATGGCTGAAGCCTCATCAAAAATGAGCTCAGTGGAAGGCTGGCTGTCAAGAAGTCATTCTTAAGAAAGAGAAACAGGGAGAAAGACATATATAAATATACACACACACAAGAACTGGAGTGGAAATTGGTGGCAACATGTCCCATGGAGTGATTAAGCCAAGTTCGAAATTTTTGGTTGAAATTGTTGTTGATATGTACAGAGGAGGTCAGGAGAGAGGTTATGAAGACAGAAAAGTACAGTCAGATTTTGATAAAACACGCACCACCATCTGGAAAGTGTCTAATTGGCAGCAGCTACATTTTTCAGCATGAAAATGATCCCAAACAAACTGCCAGTGCAGTAAAAAGCATACTGAGATAAAATAAAAACACACATTAGATCTCTATCAGTCATGGATTGGCCTCTCCAGAGCCCAGATCTCAACAGTGTTGAAGTTGTTTGGGATCATCTTGACAAAAAACTTCACAGAGAGCTTTGAATGCCCTTCAAGAAGCCTGGAGAACTATTCCACTAGAAAACTACTTAAAACAATTAAAAGAAAGATTGCCTCAAATAGTTCAGGCTGTCTTAAAGAATAAAGGTGGTTATTACCAAATATTGACTTTCAAGCTTGTTAGAATTCAGAATTGTCCTTAAATACTGTATTTCCATGTATATTTGCACATTTCAATAATTCATTCATAATAATTTCAATCGCTGCAAATATTTCCCATTTTGCTTGAAAAAAGTAAAGAAATTACAGGTGCCTCAAGACGTTTGCACAGTTCTGTTAAATTTAAAGAATGCACTTGCTTTCTGTCTCACTCTTGATGTGTCTCTTATGTGAGTTTGGAAGCCAGTAAATTCCAACATTAAACATTTAAGCAGCAGAGAAATTTGCATTCCTTACATGGTGGCCTTCATAACAAAAGCCAAGTAAGGAGTGCATGACTCACATTCTACCCAGATAGAAATGAAGCTTGAGAATTCAGTTTGGGTGTTTTGCATTAAGTCTTTCAAACTGCCCACTACCTAAAGTTTCAAACTGTATCCATGTCAAAGTGCCTACATAATGCCTTTGCAGGCTTTTCCCTTCAATTAAATGATTTATATAACTTTTTTGTGCATTTAAAGATCTGCAAATTTGCAAAGCATGAAGTCTTAGCCAGAGGGAGTCATACTTGTGAACTCCGTGGAATTCCTTGTTTCATGCAGCTCAGGTGAGAATAAATAATCAATGATAACTTACTTCAGAAATACTAATGCCAGCACCTTAAAGCATTGTACTGTATGGTACTGTATGCTGTAATAACACAATAGCATAGCAAAAACCTTTTTTTGGACTGATTCTGGGTTGAACATGCAGGTTCTGCTGACAAATGACCAGGCTTTTCAAGTGGTGGGGGAACTAACACAACATATTTTAGACTGACAATAAAAAAAAAGGTTCTTTAGCAACAAATACTATAGGAAAATCACCAAATTCAAGTTATGAACTTCTAAGTATGAATAATATGGTCTTTTAAAGGGGCTGTTACTCATTCTCACACCCTCTGTCTAGCTGCCCCCTTCAATAACCTCCATCTTTTACACCACCCACATCCCTTCTCTAATCCCCCAGCAGGCCCACTCTCGTTGGGACAGGATTAGAGACCTCTCCTCTACACTTGGCTTGACTAGGCTTGGAGCTACTTCTTTGTGTGTATGTGTGTGCGTGTTTGTGTGTGCAGAGGTACACAAGAAAGAAATGGACAATGAGCAAGAGCTACAAGGAGGTAGAAGTGAATGGGACAGAAAGACACAGAGAAGCAGAGAGAAAGAAAGAGGCAGAGGTGCAGAGATATAAATCACTGGACTACAATATGTCAGACGAAGGACAAAAACATCTCCTGCAGCCCTCTGGGGCACAGACTGAAGGAGCCAAATAAGAGGGATGGAAGGATGGAGATGCAATGAGTCAGAGGAGAAGAAGTGTGGAGGATGTGTAGTGCAACATAAAATTAGCATGAAAAAGTGTAATATCTCCCACAAAAAAAGGTGTCTGCGGGTTTGGGTGAGGATAGATGTGTATAGATGGATACTAGACTTTAGCGTTGTAAAGAGCTGTATTTGTCCTCATGAAATAAAGTGTACAGCAGAACAACTTTCGCCCTCTGACCCATATGTTTCAAAGGATGTTTTTACACCCACTGTGTTTAGGCCAATAAATATAAATCTAACTCTTGCTCGCACTCGGGTGCAGTCCAAAACAAGTGCATGGAAAACCTTTACAGGAGATGGTCTCGATCCGGTTCCAGAGGGGTTAGTTTGTGATGTGAATGTGATCCAACCCAACTACTAGCCAGGCATGCTTTGCATCATTGAATGTGCAGAGTACAAAAATTGTCAGTATGGGCTAGCAACTAGCTGGAAAATTCATGTAACTTCTCCATTGTCCATTAGGCTAGAACAATGACCTTCTTCCTCAATTTACTGTTACTGCTCCCATAACCAATCACATAGTTTTTAGTGACACATTTTTTTGGGGGGGGGGGGGTTAGTACTTTTTCTGTATGAAAAGAAAGCTACCGGTCGACAAAGTCATTGACAGATTGGGACCAGAAAACGAGCAGTAAGTCTTGCACTAAAGAGGTTTCGTCAGTGACAGCAATTACTCCATTATTTACTAAACCACTTCTCATGATGAGTGATGGAACAAGAATCAAATCAAATCAAATCAAATCACTTTTATTGTCACATCACATGTGCAGGTACATTGGTACAGCACATGTGAGTGAAATTCTTGTGTGCGAGCTTCACAAGCAACAGAGTTGTGCAAAATACAATAATGTAAACAAGCAAAATACAAGAATGGCTACATCTGAAACTAATAAATATATGTACAATATATAATAGTATATGCATTTCTGGATGTGTATACTAAATATTTTTCTACGTGTGTGTGTGTGTGTGTGTGTGTGTGTGTGTGTGTGTGTGTGTGTGTGTGTGTGTGTGTGTGTGTGTGTGTGTGTGTGTGTGTGTGTACACATATTTTACAAATTAAATAGAGTAAACAATAAATAAAATATATAAAAATATACAGAGTTGAGACATGTGCAAAACAGTGGCATTACTGTACAGTATGGAGTGCATAATGTTAAAGTTCCAGTAGTGAAGCTGAGGTGTCTATGAAGTGTTCAGCAGTCTGATGGCCTGATGGAAGAAGCTGTCTCTCAGTCTGCTGGTACGGGACCGGATGCTGCAGAACCTCCTTCCTGATGGAAGTAGTCTGAACAGTTTATGGCTGGGGTGACTGGAGTCCTTGATGATCCTCCCCGCTTTCCTCAGGCAGCGCTTCCTGTAGATGTCTTGGAGGGAGGGAAGCTCACCTCCAATTATCCGTTCAGAGCACCGCACTACTCGCTGGAGAGCTTTGCAGTTGTAGGCGGTGCTGTTGCCATACCAGGTGGTGATGCATCCAGTGAGGATGCTCTCAATGGCACAGTGATAGAAGGTCCTGAGGATGCGGGGGCTCATGCCGAATCTTTTCAGTCTCCTGAGAAAGAAGAGGCGCTGCTGCGCCTTCTTCACTGTTTTGTTTGTGTGTACTGACCACGTAAGATCCTCAGCCAGATGTACACCAAGGAACCGGAAGCTGCTCACTCTCTCCACAGCAGCGCCGTTGATGGTGATGGGGGTGTGTACTTCTCTGCACCTCCGGAAGTCCACTATCAACTCCTTTGTCTTTGCGACGTTGAGGGTGAGATGGTTGTCTTGACACCAGTGGGTCAGGGCGCTGACCTCCTCCCTGTAAGCTGTCTCATCACTGTTGGTGATAAGACCCACCACTGTAGTGTCGTCCGCAAACTTCACAATGATGTTGGAGTTGTTAGTGGCTGTGCAGTCGTAGGTGTAGAGTGAGTATAGGAGAGGGCTCAGTACACACCCCTGTGGAGCACCAGTGTTCAGTGTGATGGGGGATGAGGTGATGCTGCCCAGTCTGACCACTTGGCGTCTGTCAGACAGGAAGCTAAGGATCCAGCTGCAGAGGGAGCTGCTCAGTCCTAGATCCTGCAGTTTCCTGTCCAGCTTCGAGGGAACGATGGTATTGAATGCTGAGCTGTAATCTACAAACAGCATTCTCACATACGTGTCTCTCTTCTCCAGGTGTGACAGGGCAGTATGTAGTGTCAGGGCTATGGCATCATCAGTGGACCTGTTGTGGCGGTATGCGAACTGTAGAGGGTCCAGTGAGTCGGGTAGTGCAGAGCAGATGAAGTCCCTGACCAGCTTCTCGAAGCATTTGCTTACGATGGGGGTCAGGGCTACAGGTCGCCAGTCGTTCAATGAGGAGGTGGTGGAGGATTTGGGTACAGGGACGACGGTGGCCATTTTGAAGCAGGCTGGGACTACAGACAGAGAGAGGGAAAGGTTGAAGATGTGCGTGAACACTCCAGCCAGCTGAGCCGCGCATGACTTGAGGACGCGGCCGGGAATCCCGTCCGGACCAGTAGCTTTGCGTGCGTTCACCTTCCTGAAGCACTTCCGCACATCCTCCTCAGACACAGTGTGCGCACTGACGTCATCCGCGGTGCGCACACTGTCCGGTCTCATGGTGTTCACTGTGTCGAATCTAGCGTAGAATAGAATAGAATATATATATATATATATATATATATATATATATATATATATATATATATATATATATATATATTCTATTCTATATATTCTATATATATATATATATATATATATATAGAATATATAGAATAGAATATAACAGCTTTATGTTATCATCAAGTTAAACGTCCTTGAATTAAGTTTTTAGAAGATATTTTAGGTTCCATTGCTGACTTCACGAAGAAGCAGTTTACAGATAGAGTTTGGGGTCTATGCTCTGAGCTCATCTCCCGATGGATTATGTTACACATATAAATAAATGACAAGTAAAGATCTCTCTGGAGCCAAAAGGTGGAAAATGGGGTGGTTGAGAGGTTACAAAGTGTAGACAGGAACACTGACATGCCAGAGGGAGCGATGGTAAATTCTGCAGCTTAAATAGACAATATTGGGAAAGTGCATCTGGTATTTGACAGGAAAGTGAAGTATGTTAATATGTGTGAGACACAGTGCAGCTTGAGTTTGCCTGAACTAGCTCGCAAATCGTGTTAATGTTTGAATGCGACTAGTAGGTAAAGAGAAGAAGCAGCTGATACACTGGGTGGTTCATCAGAACAGACTGACAGTGAAGACACAGCCTGTTATCCCGAGTTGCTGAACAAACTGATGCATGTCATGCTCTGGGCTTGTAATATTTCTGATATTTTAGCTCTCTCACCCTTGAACACCCTGATGCAACATAAATGTTGTTTGAGCAATAGCTTTGGTGTTTTGCAAGTGACTGTCTTACGTGTGGTTTGTATTTGTGCTGTCTAGTCTCTGAAGTCTTCAAAGTAAAGGATTATTTCCCCCCAAAAATATATATGCACATGTTTAAGCTACTCTTTGATCTTTGGCAGCATGTATTAGCAATTAAACTGACAGGGAGAGCAAAAAAAAATTTTCTTTCTCAATTAATACTTTACATACATACATGCATGCATACATACATACATACATAAATTATACAATATATGAGGAAAACATTAGCGCATCGTTATTGTCTTAATTTTCCCCCTCATTATTCCATCATTTACATATCATTAATAACAATAGCAAATCATTTGAAATTGAGATTTACAGCTGAAGGGTAGCTGTAGAATATCTGTAATATAGGAAAAGAGCTGCTGTTGCTTTTGTCCCATTGTGACATTGCTGCTATTTACATTCTACTGAATGTCCCAAGACAGCTTTTTCCTCTAATGTCATAATGATGGAGGGCCTAGTCCCCCATTATGTCAGCACTGATTACCATTGATCTTTACCATTAGCAATAGAAGGGATGCCAGAAAATGCCTGCCGCTGCAAAGTCACACTCACATAGAGTGTGTAAACTTGTCCATTTTCTTAAAATAACCTTTTTTTTAAAGGTTTTAAAGCCACCCCTTTTGAGCACTTTACAGACGGACACTATGATCTGCTCTTAACTGTAGTTTTGCAGTTAATGTAGAGCAAAAATAATCAGATCTACTCACTTCCTAATGAAACCCTTTTGAACTTGTGTATGCATATTGTATATCTATATTTGTTTATTGCCAGTAGGATATATGTATGTTGTAATGCTTCTGTTTTCCTTACTTACCAAGTGACCTACTTTAGAATTTTTTAAGTTTAACATGAGCTGATTTTATGTTATTCTGATGTTTGTTTACATGTATCACCCACATTACTTAAAGAAAGAAAGAAAGACTCCACAGGCGAGTTGAGCTGGGGTTATAAAAATGTTAATAATAGTTTGTGGTTTTAATCCTGTAAAAACCAGATAAAACACCAAGCTCTTCGTGGCAAACCTGTTCATGACAGAACGTTGAAGGATGATTGCAGTTAGTTGCTCTCGGCCTACAATTATTCTCTGGAGATGTGTAATGATATAGTTACCCAAGCCTGTGGTTTAATTACAGATCTACTAACCAATCACGAGTGGTTTTTCTTGGTGGTTTCTTTCAGAGAGTGAGCTACTTCTCTTCACATTCTAATTAGAGTCACTCACACCTGCACTGTCCTCCGACGCTCCCTTGAATTTAGAGTTCATTTTTGGACAATTTCTGTCACTAAGGAACATGTGACTTTCGTGCTGAAAACAGATGGTAACTGCCGAGAATCAGTCATATGTTCATGGGGCTGAAGGTGTTGTTTTTCATGCAGTTTATGTGCTGATTTGCCTTAATTTCTCTTTTTTCTGTCATTCTGTTTCCATTACAGACTCTCTGCGCTGTTTTCCTCCCTTTATTGCCACTCCTTTGGCTTAGTTATTGCAGCACCACTATGTTTCTGCTCTTTCTCCAACTTGCTGTCTCTACCCCCCCACCCCTTTCCCACTGTGAAGCCACATAACCTGAGTCAGCAGTATTCGCTCCCTCTTGCACTCGTGCCGATGTGTCTTATGTTGTTGGATCTATTACAGGAATTGAATCCTGCTGGTCAATAACAATCTGGGGTTATTATGTTTCAGATGATGTACAGCCTGGGCTTGTGTTGTTTTATTTAATATTTATTTCTGCAGTCTTTAAATCTGGAACTTCTTTTTTTTTTTATCTCACTGACCTGCTCTCAGTCACAACAAAAGCAGAAAACCCCCCAGTTTGCTCTTATTTGGAAATACAGAGACACACATAGCCACCAAGCCCTGTTGAGGACACAGGTGCCCCTTTTGCTATCCAACTGTGTGTTGTAATTGGTAGCCTCCTGTTTCGCCTCACTACCCAGACGTCTGAAGTTAATTTAGTCAGTGCCGTGACAAACATAATGTTATGATCATTACCTTTTTCTTAAGTGCGTGTTTATTTATTTTTTGTAGTATGACAACAAGCACAAGGCCACTCAGTCAATTTCTCTCTCTCCCCTTCTCTAATCCAAATGTAAGATTTAACAAGATGCTATTTTTACGAAAACTAACCCAATACACTTGTACAGTAAACAAGTGTATTGGGTTTTCTTCCACTCTCTCTTTATCAGAGATGCTGGTGTCAATAAATATCCTTGTTCCACTTTCATCTTCCCGGTGTCCTTTCTGTCACTCTCTTGGTGTCGGTATCCGAGTACAGGTGAGCCCAGCAGCCAGACAGAGTGAAGTGAAGATCGATAGAGCAGTCTATACTGTACCTTCAGGGTATGATGGGCTTTAACAGTCAAGCAAATACATGAATCACAACCACCCACACATACACACTTGCCTGTATATATCCACACAGTTGCATATACAAAAATGAGCACAGAGCTTGCACCTGTTTGGTTGGAAATGAATAAAACTGCATTGAGGTATCACAATTAATTTGATAAATCCAAATTTGCAATGATGTGCTTGTTTTTTCTCACTCTCGAAATTCATTCCAAGTCGTTCCTCTAGCATTTCCCCCTCTCTAAAAGCTCAAAACCACTCATACCAGGCTGTGGCATGCTTAGTTCAGTTCACTTTTATTTCTTTTTCATAGTTTTTTCCCCAATAAATTATATAAAATGTGCAAGGAAATACACTTTTGAAGGAGAAGTTATTTTATTCTATGTTCAATAAATGCATGATGTTTCTAAAGACTAGGAGGAATCCTGTTGAGTAAATGCAATCTCAAAATTAGTAAAAAATTGGTGATAATTGTGTTTAGCTATAACAGAAGCACATTAAACAGCAGAATGCAGATTTCCCAGTTGCGTGGCCATTATCTGCTTGCCAACTGAATGTTAATTGGTCAAGGCGGATGTTGAAATGACCCACCTGACCTTTGCCCAGCCCATGCTGCACAGTGCTACAGCTCAAAGTTCAAATTTCAACTGTCTAGACTAGCAGATTTGAACCTCAGAGGGTAGTGAGCAAAAGGCCAAAAGGTTCTCACCTCCAAAAAGGAAAATGTGCTGTTTGGAAATGGGCTGAATGTAAAAGAAGTGGAGAATTAGGAAAAGAATATACAAAAAATGTAAGGAACAAAATGATAAAAAGGTTAGAATTGAACTAAAAGGGATTTTTAATCTCATTTTTTCTGTATATGCCATAACCTATGATCAGTGGCAGTAACTTCTGGATAGTCAGTGCTCATAATAATACATAAAACAACCAGGTGTCATTAAAGTTTAGCTGTGAATCAGTGAAAAGTTGTCCACATGTGTAGATTATAATGTAGAACTGACCATTTTTGTGAAGAACTGAATCTGCACCAAACAAACCTGCAAGGTTGAACTTGGACTACTTTGAACTGACTATGTGTTGTTTTTCCATGGATTTCAAAAAGTCTTTGGAGGTGCTTTATCGCTCAATAAAAATATTATATGAAAACTGGAAAAAAAACCGCAGAAACATCTTGATGCTAGAATGAATTTCACACAGAAGAGCGATCAACAAAGCTCAGCAAGCTGATGTCAGATGCTGGTGAAAAATTGCACAAAACACCTGAAAAAATGCTTAAGGCTGTTATGCTATAGCCAGGGGATGTTTTCCATAGAAATATACTAAATGGATTTGAATAAAAAAAATGATGGGTGTAATACATGTTGAAAAATGTATTTCACCTGTATTTAGATTGTATTGTAATGTACTGACTGTGTTAAGAGTTTTAAATGTCTGCTTACAAGATATGAAAAATGTTTCTTGTGTTTGTGCATTTTTCCACAACAGTGATTCTCTGATGATTTTTGGATACTGCAGCTTTTGCATTTCGGAACTTGCATTTAGGAATACTGTGCAAGTAGATTGCAACATCTGTCACTGGACGGGTGGATAATACAGCTCAAATAACAAGAAGCAGATTCAACCGCTGAAATAATCTATGCAGATCATTATTTTTAACCTCATATCTCGTAGTCTATTAATCTTCATGAGAGAAGGAGGCAGGGAGAGATGTTTGTGGTATCATGTCAGTGTATTAACAGTGGTGCCTTGGAGCAAGATTAGGTCTTGACTCTGATCTTCATCTTTAAGCACTGAGATTTGCTTTGAAGTGGGCCAGTTTACTTTGCATCAAGTACTTTGTTGTTGTCACTAAATAAACTTACAGGCATTTCTCTGTGTGTGCTCAGAAGCTGGTTTATGTGAGCACATTTAGTTGAAGCGATTGCATTAAATATTAAATGAAATATTATTAGCTAGCACACAGACATGCAGAGTTGTTTTGAAAATGTATTTATTGAATCGATAGCATTATTGATTTGTTTTCCCAACCCACATTCTGTTAAGTATGTGGATGTCGGTGGGTTGTTGAGTGATAGGCTATGAAGAGCAAAACAGACAAAAAAAACAGTCTCTTATAATCAACCAAATGGCCGTAGTTCAAAGGATAATGAAAGGTGAATGGGTGGAAGCAAAGAGAGGAACACTACAGCCACACATAGGCAGGGGGGTTTACTCTAGTAATAATGACAGCAGAAATCCAAGGCATGTGACAAAATATCTGTAGGTAGTAGGATGAACTTTGATGCTGGTGCTCTTTTTAATTTACAGTATTTATGTCCAATTTTCTTGTGGAAAAATATAGAAATGAATAAAAAGAGAAAAAATAGTCCATGAACTGCCAAAGAAACAGGTCAAGATTGATGTAATAGCACTCTGCTAGGTAGAACCTGGCCTATAGGGAGCTAAGCTGCATTGACTACAATCAGACTCCAGTCTTATGTAATCACACTCTACAATGACACTGACAAAACAACATGGTTTGGGGATGGGGTTGGGGGGGGGGTGATGAACCTACTTTCTGTTTTATTTTGAAGTCACCCACCTTGCCGTATTGCAGTTAGCTTTCCCTCTACTGTCCTTTGTTAAGATTCTTTCCAATTTTCAGCATCACCTGTAGTCAGTCAATAATAGAATGCGAGATAGAAGTGAAATAAAATCAGCAGCAGAAAGAAAGTGCAGGACTGAGCAGGAAAACTATATATATGAAAGAAATACCTCTCAGAAAAGTCCCCGTAAGCTGGAGGTATTTATGGATGATATAGATCTTGGCTCAGGAGAGCAAAGCTTTGTCAACAAGAACTACAACAGGGACCTGATATGTCCTCTTGCTCTTCAGTCTGTATTCTTCCTCTACATTTATCCCTCCTTTTTACTCTTTACAGCTCTGTCTTCTTGGTTTTCCTTGCATTGGGGCGACCGTGGCTCAGGGGGTTGGGAATCGCATCTGTAACCGGAAGGTCGCCGGTTCGATCCTCGGGCTCTCTGTCCTGGTCGTTGTGTCCTTGGGCAAGACACTTTACCCTACTTGCCTACTGGTGTTGGCCAGAGGGGCCGATGGCGCGATATGGCAGCCTCGCTTCTGTCAGTCTGCCCCAGGGCAGCTGTGGCTACAACTGTAGCTGCCTCCACCAGTGTATGAATGTGAGAGTGAATGAATAGTGGTATTGTAAAGCGCTTTGGGTGCCTAGAAAAGCGCTATATAAATCCAATCCATTATTATCATTGCCTGCACTTTGTGTATATAAACAATCTGACTGAGTATATTATGTTTCCATGCATTTTTTTTAAGTGTGTTGCTTTCTCACACAATTTTTCATCTGCTTCTGTAAATGCATTTACATAACAAACCACCTGCTTTATCAAGTTTTATTTGATGAGCTTTGTTGTTGACACGACCTTCCACGTGTCCATATGCATGTTTGTGCATGACATGAAAGCTGCTAAGGACACACAGGTCTTAAAAAACAAGGCTTCCTTTCATACATAGCAATCTCAAGTAAGTCAACCAACTGTTTAGTAATAGTATTTGTTTTTTGTTTCTTTTTTGTCAGTGTGTCTGTAATCAGCCCTCTTCCGTCAGCCATTTTTCATCCCTCAACAATAAAATAAAGGCTCTAGTTCAACATACAACAGCTTCACAGCTTGTGAGTGACAGCTTCACATATTTCCAAAGACTTACTGTATCCATAGCTGAGATGAAGCTTACAGTTGCTGAAATGCTATCAGGCAATTTATCAAACTGACACTATCACCTTCACTCTGTTTTTCCTTTAAATAGGGAGCTGAAAATACCTTTCTTTAAAAGTGCCTGAATGGGGTAACAACTGTTTTCTTCAATATGGTCCCCTATTTAAGGTACTCGTTTCCCCCACCTCCGCTTCTCCTCTGGGTTGAGCTTGTCCAGAGTTCTTTTGTGCTTCAAAACTCTGCAACAAGGAAAAGAAAAGACTGTGATTTCCGAGGATCTTATTTAGTATGACTCATAGCTTTATCTCCAACCACTTGCACACAAACCCATCTGAGTCAGTACACACACACACACAGGCTGGATTCACAAGGGATGATTGCCACTCTCGCAGAAATCAGAAAGCCATTCAAATAGAGACCTGCTGACTCAGCTCGTATGTGGTGCACTAAGTATTGGCAAATTTTGTGTGCACGTGCGCGTGCATGTTTGTGTGTGTATGCGTGTGAGAAAGAAAGAGAAGAGGAAGTAAAATAAGCCCACAACATAAAAATGAACAACCAGGAGTGAGGGGGAAAGCTGTAAAGATGGGGAAACAAAAGTGTTGCAAAGCTGGACGAAGAAAATATTTTTCTGTTTATCGTAGATTAAGGTCCAGCGCAGCTGTCATTTTAATAGTCCTGTGTTGTCAGTCAGTGTGAGATATATGAATATTCCAGTTCCACTCAACTGCTAGGTATGGCAACCGAAACACTGACTCATGAACACATCCAAGAAAAATCTGTTTTTTTGACTCGAGCAGCAGCTGGATTATTGTCTCTGTTGTAGTGTCCTTCTGTAACCTTTGCAAGTCTTCATTTTGTGATACTTCAACACGTTTGTCTTTGTCTGCTACAGTTTTCGTCTCATATTCCCCAGCGTCTATCCCCTCCATCGCCTTTTCTTCTACTCCTTCTTCCCTCTAATGTTTTTTTTTCTTTTTACATTTTTCTTTGTTCTTACTAATTATTTGCTCCAGCAACTGTGTGTGTGTGTGTGTGTGTGTGTGTGTGTGTGTGTGTGTGTGTGTGTGTGTGTGTGTGTGTGTGTATTTGTGTTCATATAAATGTCAGCATCTGAAAGAGCAGCTGCTGAGTTAAATGCTAATTTGAGCAAGTGTTTTACACTGGCGTGATGACAACACATACTCTTGGCATGTGTAGGTGTGTTATACATAACTACATAAAGCATACTGCAGAGTTTTAAAGGGATGAAAGAAATAGATGGAAAACTGA
Source organism: Diplotaxodon limnothrissa (assembly GCF_057381915.1). Classification (NCBI taxonomy): domain Eukaryota; kingdom Metazoa; phylum Chordata; class Actinopteri; order Cichliformes; family Cichlidae; genus Diplotaxodon; species Diplotaxodon limnothrissa. The sequence continues at coordinate 29,061,321 of NC_140604.1, read as the reverse complement.
ATAAAATGTTTGAAACTCTTTGACTGAACTGCATTGTTTTTATCAGCTTTGCTGAACGCTCTGGCCTGAGGTTGAAAATGAGAAAGCAGAGGGAAGGGAAGAGTAAAGGAGAAAAAGATGAATGAACACACTTGAGTCCGAAATTTGAGAGATTTGCCAGCTGTTCAGTAACTTGAGGTTTCATTTTCTCTTTTCTGCATTTCTTTCTGTGAAGGGTGGAACAACTTGTCAAAATGTTTTCACTGCATAATGACACGTGCACCCCTAGGATCACCAAAGAAGGCGCTGCTGAGGACATTGTGTATATATTCATTTTGATACCTTGGCTTTCTTTTGCAATGCAATGCGGGATGATGCATATCCTTTGGGAGGTGAATCACCACTCAAATTACAGAAATTACTTTGCTGTTGGAAGGTTTCTGTCAGTTCTGTGCTATTAAATACACTAACAACAGCCAAATGGACATACTTTCAAATAATACTGTTCAACTATTACTGTCCACTCAAAACGCTTTACATTACAAGCCACATTCAGCCTCATTGTTTACTAACAGTAACAGTAACAATCAAACCCAATTTACCTCCTGAGCCAGGTTGACAGGGCTCTTATTTACAGCTGTGGAAAAGGACATCCCAAAGAGTATTACTCAAAAGCTGTCCTTGGTTTGCACCAAACAGTCTATTGTCACAGTAGCAAGACAACTCACTGGAAATCTGTAGTTTGTTGATCTTTTTGGACAACAAAGGCTTTTTTCCCTGGCATGCAGGTCAATATTACAGCCTTCTGATTGAAAGCTTACGCTTTAGCAGCAACACTTTCAGCAGTTACCTGCAGATTCTATTATGACATTTTTGGGTACCTAGAGAATTACTGTTGCATTTCACAATGTTCTCTTAGCCTGAATTTTCTGGGGTAACAAATTGCTGGTTTGATGTTTACACTAGTTGTCACAGAGGTTTTCTTTTATGCAGTGAAATTGTTTAGTTAAAAAAAAAAATCTAAGCAAAACAAAAAATAACATTGCCAATCTGATAGGCATCCAAAGCCCTCTCCCCAAGAAATTCCTTAAAAAAATTCTTAGAAATTCCCAGTTTGACACTCATAATACAAAGGCCTAAGAGAACACCAGACTCCTGATGTCAGAGGTTTAAATAAAATAGATTCTATTTGTCATTTCCTGTGGACGTTCTCACCATCGCCACCAAGTCTAAAACTCTTAATTCAGATGTTGTGGTTTGTGTTAAATTTACAGGTGTATATAAGTGACCAATGTCAATTTGATGTAGTCGATGAACAAACATTTTTCCATATTATTCCATATTATTATTGATGTGTGCCTTTTGCTTTGACTTTAATTACCAATCAGTGTATTTTCTCATTTATCATATGCTGTACTTTATATAATGTACTTTAGTTTCTCATAAACCACTACTCACTGAGGAACTAGTGAAAGTAGAAGTGGTAGCGGCAAGATGAAATGAATTTTTTATTGAAAGAGCAGAGTTTTTAATAACTATAAAGAAGTCAAATCTGTTAAGGGTCCACTGCATAGTGCCTGGTGTGTCTCAGTGTGAGCACAGAGAAGTACATTGAAATTTAGTGAATAGCTATCATCAGTAGTCCAATTTAAGCTCTGATTGTTGAGTCAGCGGGGAAGAATTACCACAGTACATGCTTTGTGGGAGTGGGAGGGTGAGGAATAGACCAGACAGAGGCAATGCTTTGTTTAGAGGTACAATGGCACATCAGTTTATATTGTGGGAATAAAGTGGTGAGGGAAAAGAAAAAATGGAAAGAGAGAGAAAGCAGCGTAAGTGCTGGATGGTTGACTGAATAAAAAACAAGTGAGACCTGCGCTTCTGTTGGGAGAATGTAGAGCTACTTTAAAGATTAAGACAGAGGTACAGATGCTCAGTGTAGAGGGGCAATTGAAGTCCTTGTCCTGCATCTGAGTGTCTCTATTTTGGGGGCAAGAAATTACTTTTTGTCGATGGCCAGATGTAGACCAAACAGTAAGATTGTGAATGTAAATACCAGGCACTGTGGATCCACCCAACAGAATGCACCCTGTCACAAAAACTACTCGGAAGTGGCCTGAAAAAAACAACAAAAGGTCCAAGGCTTTGTCCTCCAAACTCCCCAGATCCCAATTTGATCGAGCATCCTTGAGATGTGGCTGAACAAGCCTGGTCTACAGAGGCCTCGTTTCACGGCGAATCTGTTCGTTCTCTGAAAGCCAAGGCAAACTACCCACTCGGTTTCAATCTAATATAGCACACCTGTCAGCAGTTTTTCAACAGTGTCATTTTTCTAACTCATATAACAATGAGGCAATTGACAAATTTGTAATGATGAATATTATTCCTCGCAAAAAGCGCACATGACCACACCCTCGCCCTCCCTCCCAGCTGGATGCCTGTCCCTGAAGGAAACAAACATATTGTTTCAGCTTAGCTCAGTGTTATCATCTGTAATTTTCTACCACTTAGGGTTGCACTTGTTGCATCTCTCAGTTTGTCTGTCTGTCATAACTCATAGTTCTGTTTGGCTCAGTATGCTGTATAAGAATAATGTCTACCAGAGAGACTAATCCTGCTTTGGCTTTGATTTGCCTAACAGGGACAAACAATATTCTACTTTCCCCTCTCTCTGCTTCCAAATGTTTACTGATTGCAGGCTTAATTGAACTTTTGGCAAAATATGGACTTTGGCAAAAGCAGGGATACATACACAGAAACACATCAAAAACCACCCGGTCCCTAAAGAAGAATATTTATATCACAGTGATAATTCATGTGGCTGTGTGTTTGTGGCTTGCGATGGCTGTGTGGATATAAACTTATTGGCCTACATTAAACATCTGTGGCCCAGCTCTGGGCATGGATGCAGGATCACTGTGGTGTCTTATATGGTGGAGGCTTGGGGCTTGTTCCAATGCATTCCTTTGCTATTATACTGGGATATTGGGATTTCTGAAGTTTGGAGTTCATGGTTGTCACTGTTGAGTTATTCTTGAGTAGTTCTTACAAGTGGAACTCCACTTGGAACTACGAAGGGAAGGCAATGCCATCAGGGAACATGTTTCCATGCAAAAACATTAGATGAGCGGCACTTGTCAAAGTCTTTTCCCTGTGAATGACTGAACCCAAGATTTCCCATTCCCATATCATTCCAGTCTAATGAGATAATAATTCTCTTCGCAGGTAATTTGCCAGTGACATTGATCTTTGAATATGAATATTCCCATGGACTGTGATATTCACAATTTATTAATAAAATCCAGAGATCCCCCAAAAAATGTTTTACTTTAAAATATATTTTTAGCTACTTTCAGCTGTTCCCTTATTCACAAGTGACTGCCGCAGCAGGTATCTCCACATGTGTGATTTAGCTGATTTCTTACAACAGATGCCCTTCTCGACATACTCCCAAAGGGGTTTGTTTCTCCTTCTGGGAATGAATGGGGATCTTTTACTTGTTGGGTTAATGTGTAAACCAGTACACCATGAAGCCACTTTTAAAATATTGTTTCAAATTGGCTTGAACATCTGAACAGAAAAAAATATTTTTTTAGAAATGTTCTATCAAATGAAAACATATCTCTGTAGAAAAGAATGAATACATAAATTTACAGAGGCTATGAATATGAAAACCTTTAGGTTCATACAGGTCATAGAAAGTATTAAATTAAATGAAAATGGTTGTTGCAAGCAGTAACCAAAATATTTTGTAAAAGTATGTCCAGTTATCTCTTTAATGCCTCTCTGCAGTTGAATAGGGAGAGAAAGTAATTAATTATTTTTAAGGGTCACGTGGTATAAAAACTGCAAGGATAGCATTTATGGAATGACTGGTTCAACTGGGAGCAGGACTTCTACTATCTTTAAAAAATGTAAATCTCCAATAGATTTTATCAGGGCACTATGTCTGTCTCTTGTAACCAACAACAAACATGGACGATCATTCTTTTATGCAGTTAATAAGCAGACAGCATCCCAACAAAATGACCTGTTGAGGTGTGTCATTCTCACCAGAAGCCTTTCTTGCCATATCAGACCTCACTGCCTGATAGTTTCCTATCTCAATGTATTTTTTTTCTTTCTTTGAATTTTTTTCCTCATTTTCTCCAAGCATTTAACTTCACTCTCATTACAAACCTCATGGGATTGACAGTTTTTATGAGGCGGGTCAAAGGTGGTTAGCAGCTTTTATCACAAGACCAAAGGCTGTTTGGTGTTTGCAGTTTTGCTAATGTGGCTTTTTTTTAGATAAATGCTGTCTTTGAAAGATGGATTAACTTCAAGCTATAAAAGGAAAAAAAACATAATTCCCAGTTGAATAGCCACAAAAAATACAAAAAAGTCTTGCTTACTTATTTCATAGTCATGTAAATACTGGATCTGTCAGGGTTTCTGGGTCTTTGACCCAGTATTCTTAGTTCATGTTCACTGTTTATATTCTGTCTGCTTCACCTCCTGTTTTATTGTGTTAGCCTTGGTCCATGTGCATTATGTTCCGTCCTCTTCCCGTTTATCATTAGGTCATTATGTTCAGCTGTGTACTCACCAGGTTCTAATCTCTCATCACTCAGCCTGTGTATTTATGTCCCTCAGTTCAACCAGTCCAATGTCGTGTCATTGATGTTATTGTGATGTTGTTCTCGCCGCTGTTAGGTTGTCCTCTGTTCAGTTCCGTCAGGTCAGCCGGTCAGTTGTCAGTCAGTCTTTCATTCATCCATTCAGTCAGTCGTCCAGCCGGCCAGCCGTTTCCTACTTCTGTTCTGTTTGTTCACTCCGTTGACAATAAAACACCAATCTTCACCTACCTGTGAGTCCAGCGTTTGGGTCCTCCTTCTTTCGTCCACGACCTCATCCTGACAGAATGACACGACCCGTGCCACGAAGACACGATGTGGACCCAGCGGACTCGGACCTCTTCGAGCGGCAGGACGCAGCGCTCTCCATTTGGGCGGAGAAGCTCAGGTGGAAACAGCGGCTCTTCTCAGAGAGGGAGCACGTCTTCGAGGGGACTCGTCTGGCTCTGGGCGGGCCTCGGAGACGCCGCGGTCCTCCACCTGCTGCCTCACCTGCAGCGGAGCATTCGCCGCGGAGAGTGGGCGTCACAGGCCAAGCTTCGGCCGCTCGCTCTCCCGCTGCTCCGCTCCTCGCTTGCCCGCCAGCCGTTCTACTCACCGGACCTTCAACCTCGCCATGGCACAGCGGCTCCGCCTACCACCTCGGCTCAATGGAGGCTCCCGTGCCAGAGGCTCATCTGTTTACCCCGCCCGCTTCCTCTACCCGGAGAAAGCGGCACACACGCCACCGTAACATGGACTATTTCCAGCCACTCCCGGCGGTGAGTCCCAGTGACTGTTTGCCACCTTCCTCAGTTGACTCTTCACATAAGATAAATAATAGACGCCTCTCCGATTCATGGGGAACGTCCCTCTTGGACGACAATGTGGACTGGGTAGACTTTTTCTGCTCTGTTTCCCCAAAGACAGCTCAGTTAAAGACTGTAAATAGCGGTGGCAGGAAGACCAGAACACTCCCCAATAAACCTGTCAGTATCACTCACCCAGTCGTTATTTCCACACCCATTATTCAGCCATTTCCCACCAGCATGGGGGCCCAGCCTACGCCCACACCAGTGCCAGCCCCCAGGAGGAGGGCAGCTGTGACCCGGTCTGCCTCCACACCTGCTTCTGTTTCTCAGGTGGGGGTGACTGGTGTCCAGCCACCTTCCGTGCCCGTCCCAGCGCCCAGGTTGAGGGCAACCAGAACCCAGCTTGACCCCCCTGGAGGCTTGGAAGAGCTAACCGGTCCACCTGCCACTTCACCTCTTCATCCACCTCCTGATCCAGCTTTTCATGCCCTTGCACTATCACTGGTTAGGCTAGCTGAGGTGTCCCCTGCTCAGGCCCCAGCTTTATTAGCCCAGGCTGCACTGTTGTCCCCTTCACTAGCTCACTCTTTAGCTCAGCCATTAGCCTCACCGGCCTCTGTTTATCCATCAGTCTCCTTAGTCCAATCAGTTCACTCACCTGCTGTTCAGCTTCCAGTCCAGTCAGGTCCCTCACCTGCTGTTCAGCTTTCCCTCCAGTCAGTTCACTCACCTCTAGTCCAGTCTCCTGCTGCCCTCCAGTCAGTTCACTCACCTCCTGTAGCTCAGTCTCCTCCTGTCCTCCAGTCACCTCCTGTAGCTCAGTCACCTCCTGTAGCTCAGTCTCCTCCTGTCCTCCAGTCACCTCCTGTAGCTCAGTCCCCTCCTGTCCTCCAGTCACCTCCTGTAGCTCAGTCCCCTGTCCAGTCAGTCCAGTCTGCTCCTGTCCCCCAGTCGCCTCCTGTTCCCCAGTCGCCTGTCCACCATCCTGTTCGGTTCCCGGACCTGCAGCCACAGCACCCAGAGCCAGCTGTGAGCTCTCCTGCTTCTCAGCCAGGGGTTTCCGCACCCGCTGGCCCGGCCTGTCTCCAGCCAGAGGCTTCAGCTTCGCCTAGTCAGGCCTCTGCCTCAGCTGCACCCACGCCCGGCCCGGCCTCTGCCTCAGCTGCACCCACGCCCGGCCCGGCCTCTGCCTCAGCTGCACCCACGCCCGGCCCGGCCTCTGCATCGCCTTCAACGTCGCCCGGTCTGGCGTCGGCCTCTGCTTCTGCTCCGCCTGGTCCGGCTCCAGCCTCAGAGCCTTCGTCCTCGTCTGGCCCAGCCTCAGAGCCTTCAGCCTCAGAGCCTTCAGCCTCCGTGCCTTCAGCCTCGCCTGGCCCAGCCTCCGTGCCTTCAGCCTCGCCTGGCCCAGCCTCGTTTGGGTCTGGAGCTAAACGGCCATTTTCTAGACCGCTGGCTAGGCCACTGGCCGGGCGCCATCGCCATCGTGGGCGGCCCACAGACCCTCTTCGCCTGAGTGGCCGCCGTCGCCTTCCGCACGGTCGGCCCCCGGACCGGCGCTGTCATCGTCGCCGTTGCCGTCCGCACGGTCGGCCTCCCGAACTGTGTCCACGTCGCCGCCGTTGCCGTCCGCACGGTCGGCCCCCTGAACTGTCTCGTCTCGACCGCCGCAGCCGCCCACCGGACCGGCTCAGTGGTCACTGCTGCCTTCCACGTGGCCGCCCTCCTGAACTGTCTCTGTGTGGACTCACATGCTGTTCTTGTACTTACTATTGTGTTGCTCTAGACTTGTTGGCCTATATGGTGATACTGCAGTCTGCAAACAATTTGTTCTTGATACCAAACCAAGATGCAGAAAGCCTGCAGTGTGACCAAGTTGCTCTGCTGCCATTGCTTCCCCTCTTTATTCTGATTGGGTTTGGGGCACTGGGAGTTTATCAGTGTTCAGGAATAATACCACAGTGCATTAGAGACAGATCCCTTTTCAAGGCAATTAAATTTAAGTGTTTTGAAAGTTTTGACAAATTGAAGAACAATCTCAACCCCCCACAAAAATAGCTACAATAGGGGACACAGTTTGGTATTTTTAATATGAATAAGAGAAAGAAAGAGACTCTGTGATACAATAAAAGCAAATTAACATTTCCCAATTTGGCTCAGTGCAGCATTTTACAGTTATGCCAACAGGCTATAACAGTGATCAAAATGCAGAGTCAAACAGACCTGTTGAGGAAATCTAGGAAACAAAATCTGCAGCATCTTAGGGATTGAGATTTGTTAGTGTGTGTCTCAGTGTGTGTAGTTCAGGTAGCTTTCACTCTAATTCTCTTCTTTCTCCATAACCTGTTAGTCCACATAGCCCACTTTCCACTGGCAATTATCTGCTGAAAAAAGACATCACTCTTATCCCTGGTTTCTGATCTGTCTCACCTTTTTCTTCCCATTTTTGTTTGGAATATTTTCAACTCTCTGTTCATTCATTATAATTTAGGCTCACTGGAGCTCCGTGTTGAAACTGAGCCAATTCTACATTTATGCTGTCTACTCAAGTCCAGCCTCTTACTCCTCCTCCTACAACTTCATTTGCTTCTTCAGTTTCCCTGTCATGTGTTGTCTAATAATAAGCTTGTCCTTTTACTCATTCTGTTTGCTCATCTCACACTTGCCTAGGCCTTCTTGATGACTTTAGACTTCCTACTGGGGCCCGCTGAGATGCCCTCCCACAGAGTGCTATGCTAGAATCTGCTCCACACTTGCAGTGTGTGCCAAAATGTTTTTCAAAAACATTTTTTTTGCACGATTTTTTCATCTCATTATTTGATTGCAAATATTCTTCTTTTCTGACGCCTTTCCTGCTTTGCTTCTTGCTTTTTTGATTTACCCCACGTTTTCCCTTTCTCCAGCCATCTGATAAGCATCATTTATCAACATGATTCCCATCTCACTTAGATTGATTATTGTTAAGAGAACTTCTACATGGTGAACCTTATCTTGTGATCCCTGAAAGGTGATGACGTCTAGCAATGTCAGATATGTTGATACAGGTAGTGCAAGCTCTCAGTGAAAAGTCAAGGTGAAGAAGAGAGTGTCCACCTCATATGTGATTGTGTCTAAGCCTGGTAATTTAAAAAAAGGAAAGAAATCCATTGGTATATAAAATGTGAATCTATTTGGGAATATTTTAGCTGCAGTATAATCCATGTACTGCTGTTACTGTCTTCATTTATAATGTTTTTATGAAAAAACATACCTATAGAAGCCACAGAAATCTAGAACAAGCAATTATAAATAACCTTCAGAGGGGTGAATGAATAGATAAACAGATTAGCTCATGCGCTCTCATTCACTCGTTTGCTCACTCGTTATTGCACACATAAACACAATCATACGTGCTGCTACACAAAATGACTGTCACCAACGAGTAATGAAAGACCTTTTCTCAAATGTCACCAATTAGATTCCGTTTCGACATAAAGATGGGACTAATATTGAAATTCAAAATTTCAGTAAACATCTTAAATGGAATTTAAATGGTCTTTAAGTACCAAAGCTTTTATATATTTTTATAACTGACATCTAAATTCTGTAGAGGCAGGTTAATGCATTTAGATTCTGCTACACTACTGCTACACTACGGTCAAGGACGGCTACAAGGCACAATCCCGCCCCCCGTTTGGCAAATCTGATCACGCCGCCATCTTCCTCATGCCAAAATACAAACAAAGGCTGAAACAGGAAGTTCCGGTTCAGAGGAAGGTCGCGCGCTGGACGGATCAATCGGTGGCCGCGTTACAGGACGCACTCGATGACGCAGACTGGGGCATGTTCAGAAACAGCTCCGACGATGACGTCAACGTGTTTACGGAAGCGGTTGTGGGATTCATCGGGAAACTAGCGGATGATACCGTGGAGACAAAGACTATCACAACGTTTCCCAACCAGAAGCCGTGGGTGGATAAAACCATCCGCGACGCTCTGAGATCCCGCACCGCTGCCTACAACACGGGACTCATGACGGGGGACATGGACCCGTACAAAGCCGCGTCATATAACGTGTGGAGGGCGGTGAAAGAGGCGAAGCAGCGCTACGGGAGGAAACTAGAGTCACAACTCCAACAGAGTGACTCTAGGAGCCTGTGGCGGGGACTAAGGACAATAACGGACTATAAAACACCAACAACCGGTATGACGAACGCGGCCGTGACTCTGGCAGACGAGCTGAACACTTTCTATGCTCGCTTCGAGGCTGCAGCTAAGGTCTCCAACAATGCTAGTGTTAGCGGCGCTAACGGCTGCAGACAGGAAGATACTGCCAGCACCGGAAACGTGCTCGTCATCTCCGAGCATGAAGTAAGGAGAGCCTTCAAGAGAGTGAACACCAGGAAAGCAGCAGGACCAGACGGCATCCCAGGTCGTATCCTAAGAGACTGCGCATACCAGCTAGCTCCTGTGTTCACTGAGATATTCAACATCTCTTTATCTCAGTCGGTGATCCCCACATGCTTCAAAGAGTCCATCATTGTTCCTGTCCCGAAGAAACCCCACCCTGCTTCTCTCAATGACTATCGCCCTGTAGCCCTCACCTCAGTAGTGATGAAGTGCTTTGAACGCCTGGTCAGAGACTTCATCATTTCTTCACTACCAGACACACTGGACCCACTACAGTTCGCTTACCGTCCAAATCGTTCCACAGACGATGCCATCTCTCATCTCCTCCACACATCACTCACTCACTTGGACACTAGAAGGGGGAATTATGTTAAAATGCTCTTCATAGACTACAGCTCTGCATTTAATACCATAATTCCCTCCACACTCACCACCAAGCTGGAGCATCTGGGACTCAGCTCATCTATGTGTCAGTGGATCTCCAACTTCCTAACTGGCAGACCACAGGCAGTAAGGATGGGCGGACATGTCTCAGCCTCCACCACTCTCAGCACTGGAGCCCCCCAGGGGTGTGTTCTGAGCCCCCTGCTGTACTCTTTGTACACATATGACTGTGTGGCCACTACCAGCTCCACCACCATCATCAAGTTTGCTGACGACACCGTCGTGGTGGGCCTGATCTCTGATAACAACGAGACGGCCTACCTGAAGGAGATTAGGAATCTGGAGAACTGGTGCCAGAGGAACAACCTCCTTCTAAACGTCAGTAAGACAAAGGAGCTGATAGTGGACTTCAGCACTAAGCAGGAGAGGAACTACCAGACCCCCGTCATCAACGAGTGCCCAGTGGAGAGAGTGGACAGCTTCAAATACCTCGGAGTTCACATCACGCAGGACCTGTCATGGTCCTGTCACATCAACACCGTGGTGAAAAAGGCCCGACAGCGTCTCTACCACCTCAGACGCTTGAGAGACTTCCAACTGCCCTCCAAGGTGCTCAGGAACTTTTACTCGTGCACCATAGAGAGCATCCTGGCGGGAAACATCTTAACCTGGTTCGGGAACAGCACCATGCAGGACAGACGAGCTCTACAGAGGGTTGTGCGGTCAGCTGAGCGCACCATCCGCTCCGAGCTCCCTGACCTGCACTCAATCTACAGCAGGCGGTGCTGGACTAAGGCCAGGAAGATCGTGAAGGACCTCAGCCATCCCAACAACAGACTGTTCTCTCTGCTGAGGTCAGGAAAGCGATTCCGCTCCCTGAAGACCAACACAGAGAGACTGAGGAGGAGCTTCTTCCCGCAGGCGATACGGTCTCTCAATCACACCACCACACAGTACTGACCCACACATACAGTTCTTACACACACACTGGACTTTCTGGACATTGTTTTTGCACAACACTGGTCACTATATTCTTCATTTCCAGTTAATACTTGTACAGCTGCTGTTATTGTGTATATATTTATTTATATTTAGATTTCTTCATACATTCTTATATAGTTCTATATTGTGTATTGTGTATTTTGTTGTACAGTTATTTTATTTTCAACTTTAATTTATATATTTTATCTTATTCTTCCCAGTTAAATTTACCCTTCATTCTAATTTGTGTTGTACAGTTATTTCATTTTTAACCTTAATTTATATTTTATTCCTTCCTAGTTAAATTTACCCTTTTTAATTTTTCATATTTATTTCCTATCTTATTCATAGCCTTTCCTTTTTTGTTTTCTTTAGGTCACGAGCAGTTGTCCAAGCATTTCACTACATATCGTACTGTGTATGACTGTGTACGTGACAAATAAAATTTGAATTTGAATTTGAATTTGATTCAAGAGCCGGTTTAATTAGTGTTAACATCACAATACAGCTGAAACGCTATCCTTTTTGTTAGGCTCTTTTTTCTTTTTTTCTTTTTTTTTAGCACCGCTTGGCAGTTCTGATTGAAATGGAAGAAAATAACATTCGCCGAGACAGCAGAAATATTACGGTAGCGCTAATTTGCTACGAATGAATGATGATATCTCAATATGGATTTTTCCACTACCTCGTTGAATATGTGCTTAAAAGAATTACAGCAATATTAGAAAGGTGGAACTAGGAAAGGCTCTGGTGAACATATACAGGGCAGAATGCAATAACCTTGTCGAAATAGTCTGTTTAATATTCTAACTTTGTTAGAAAATCTGTAAACCAGATTTTACATAAGGCCTCAGTCACTTTAAAATGAGGTCCTTGTGTGAACAGATGATAGTGGTTGGGGAGTGGTTTTGTTGTCTGGTCAGCCAGTTGAGCAGACAGCACTCTCCATCACATTTGATCACATTTGGTGACAACTGCACAGGTCACCTGGTGTCTGAGTCTAACTTGGACTGACTGGAATCACTGTCAAACGAATTGGCAAAGGCTTACAGTTAATCTCCATATAATTTGTGAAAAGACAGACTGCCAACATGTTGTAAGTCAGAGTCAATCTGACAGTCAATCTGACAGTCAATCTGACAGTCAATCTTGTCTGTGCCATCAAATACTGACTCTACCCAGTTACTAAGGTTTGTGGCAGGCAGTTTACTGTAAATGGTGCTAAATTTAACACTTAACAGCATGTATTTTTTTGAATCTGTGTGATAACTGGGACTAGGAGTGTTTATTTATTTGGAATGAGATGGGGAAGTGTTATCAGAATGAATGTGTAATTGACACAGCTGGATGGCTCAAAGCTGTGTGTACAGTGTCAACACTTTGACTCTGTCCTGTTGCTCTTTACTCAGTCTTCACTTTAAGTGTTTACAGCCAAACCCCACATTTTCCTGCTCCACTATAATACTGTGATTTTATTGAAACAGAGTAGAAAAGAACTGAACTTGTCTGACTGACAGAGTTGTGACTTATGTGTGGATTCTGCGGGGCATGCAGTAGTAAGTCTGCCCCTGGCTAAAATACAGCATGTCTCATATGCAAAATAATTTCTGCTTAAACTTGTTCATGGATACATGCGAAGAAATACTAGCGCTAATCACTTTTAACGTACAGTTAGATAAAAAAAATCACATGTAAATTCTCAGCAAAGATCCTTTTCGATAAACCTTAAAATCCATGTGTACAGTCAGGAGACAAAGGAAGTCTTCACAAGCCTTATACACTGATTGATTTGACTGACTGAAACATATTGCAGAGCACATCCAGTAATCTTTCATTTGTCTCTGTGTGGTTTCGGTTGGCATGACGGTCTCCACATGCAGTGGTCTGTCAGTACACACCTCTGTGCAGTCTGTGCCATTAATTGGCACCTTAGCCAAGTTTGTGTGTAGTCCCTGAATTTTACCGCATAGTAGTTGATAGTTGGGAACAAAAATAGAGAATATAGGCTATGTATTTTTGTGCATACAACTATTGAACTATTTTTTTAGGTCAAATATTCTTTTGCAGAACACTCTCACTGTGAATATACAGTTGTGATTTGTTGTCACAGACTCGACATCCGAGTTGTTCATCTGAAGGTAATGCATTATTTGACCCTGTAATTGTTTGTGTGTGCTCTGTTTTGCTGTCTCTGCTCAGAAGTTTTCAGCTCCAGGCCACAGTAGAATAAGACAATGTTACCCTGAGGGTTTGTCTTGCCTACTTCATTAGTTTGCCTGGCTTCATGCTGGCACTGTCATGCCAAACACACAAACAACTTCTCCAGTCCAGCTGAACCAGCTCATGATTAATGGCCCAATGTATCTTTAATCATGCTGTCAAATTGAGCTGAGTCATTCCAACCCTGACAATAATTACAACGTTTGTTGCTTGTCTCATTGTAAGATAATGCACATTCACTTCTATCATTATCACCATAAGCACCTGACTTGATAATTTATGACTATGTCGTCTTGGTGACATTAAATTCCAGCTTATTGATGCTTTTTCCCCCCTGTGGCATTCAGGACGTTTTTCTTCAATAAATGCTCAGTAGTCTTGATAATGAAAGAAATAATTGAAATATTGCATAGCTCTCAATGAAGTCTGTGGTCAGTCTTATGAAACTTAAAATAAACTTTGTCGCACATAGCTGGACTGTTTTCCCCACTCTTCATACAATTGAAAGATAAAAGCTTGTTCGAAGCTGTTCTCAGGGACACACAGCAGTTATTGTGGGGGTGGGTAAGAGCTTAGAAAGCAGGTTTCTAGCAGGTTAGGCTCCAACAGCATGTACTACACAGAAAAAGATCCAAAAGAGAAATGATTCCCATCTAAGATATCAAAGAGTCTGTGAATAGTAATGACAGAAACATACATGGCAGTTAATTAATGTACGTTGCGAGAATAAAGATTAAAGAAACAAAGATGTGCATTTGACACTATTTCCCAGGTGAAAAATGAACTTTGTGACTTTTTGAAGAAGGCAGGACTAATAAATGCCCTAATTTTCTCAAATTGATCCCTGCAAAGGTAAAAGTAGAAAAGTCGCATACACAAACAAATAAACACAGAGAGCAAACCTAGCAACACCACTACCATAATGCACAAATCGAATGGATTCCTATATTGAATTATTATACCCTTGTGTTTCATCCTAGCTCTGGCAATTTCAGACCTCATTCCCACCACAATTGAACAGGCAAAAATTCTGATTTATTATTTCTCCTGATCGTATCATTATAAATCCCACTTTTACACCATTTCATTCAAATTTTATGGGCTGTCATGGCTGTGACTCATTTGGCCATAAATTCAGTCCTTACGTTCTTTTATTTTTCACTATACTGGTTTCTATGTGGGGGTTTTTAAAATTTTGTTTTTTGGCTCTTCTCTCAGGTGTTCACTGTCACTGTCGCCTTATAAACACTTCAAAAGTGTATTTGTTTGTCTTGCTTTTGTGTTCCTTTGTTGAGGAAAATTTAAATGCATCCGTGTGCATTCGTATGTGCGTGTGTGTGTGTGTGTGTGTGTGTGTTGTGTGCATTTGTGAACAAAAATGAGCAGAAGTCCTGCTGAGCTTCTTACACTTGCACAGATGCACTGTTTTTCAACAACTTACACTGAAAAGTGATACATATAATTAGTTGTCTCGGAAGAGCTGGGAAACTAACAGAGAAAGATGGAGAGGCAGAAAATGAGAAGAAGAGTGATAATGATAATGAGCCTAAGGAGATGAAAAGTACTTTCTTACTAAGCAGAATTATTCTCATCTTTCTTTCACTTCACGCCTCAGTTTTTCTTTCAATAATGTTATATTATTATCATCAATTACACTCACCAGCAACTTTGTACAGCTTGCTAATACAGGGTTGGGCCCCCATATGCCTTCAGAACTGCCTTAACTCTTCACAACATAGATACAAGGCACTGAAAACATTCTTAAGAGATCTGGGGTGATGTTGATAATGTAACATCATAGCCATGATCAAATGTACCATTCCATCAAATCTCAAAGATGCCCTGTTGAACAGCCTCTACAGCTCTTGTGGCTGTACAGGCCATTTGAGTACACTGAACAAATTTTGAAATGGTCAGGAGTAAATTCTGACCCTAATGTCCAAACGTCACAGCAGAAATGGAGACTCGTCAGACCAGACAACATGCCTTTGTTGAAATGTGTGGTTATCTGAGTTACAGTTGCCTTCCTGTCTGCACTAGTACGATCTATCTATCTATCTATCTATCTATCTATCTATCTATCTTTTTTTCTTTCTTTCTTTAGTGTGTTAGGTGAAATTTCCCAAGCTTAGTCACCTACATCCCTACTGTCCTATTGCCCCATCCACTTATCTAGGATGCAGCTGTTGTGTAATACAGCATGTGTACACCTGAAGAGAAAAAGAGGTTAGAAGTACAAAGTGGCAGCCAATCATTTCAACAAAAGGCTCAGTAGTGCCCCATTTCTGTATCCGCGAGTATGAAACCACCTTTTTTTTAACACAAACAAATCCTTAGAGTTTAATGTAACTATAAGAAAAGAGTAATAATAAAAGTAATAATGGAACAAAACAAATTTAGATTGAAATTTATGCAAAGTACCCTGTTGCTCCAACATAAGGGCTGAAAATCCTTCATTTTCTCTAAAATGAACTAAATATTGTGTCTTACTAAACACATCAACACAGGCGTCGTGTTAAATGGAAGATAATGCTTTTATTCTTTCTCACCACTGTGTCCTCTTAAATGAGCACTTTCACTTTACCTCCCTCTGTGTAGTACTTGTATGTTGCCTGAATGCTGATTAAATATGTTTTTTTTCTCAGTGGCAGCCACTGAAGAAAAGTACTACTTTTTGCACCGAGGGTGAAGGACAAACACATCTGGCTTTTTTTCTTTTTCTTTTTTCTTTTACAGGAAAGGCAATCATGTCATCTCATTTATTGCAGTGCAACTTTCAAACATAAAATATCTGTCTCAGATTGTACCATGCCATCTTTTATTTAGGTTTGGACTTTATCTTCTTCTTCTTTTTTTTAAAAACACTTTTATTATCTATCTTTTTCCACCCCTCCACTATTTACTTCAATCACAAACAAACTGCTCTGACATCAAATCTAATTAACATGGCATCAAAACACAAATTATATCAATCTTGATTTGTGATCTGGATAATTTTTGCATATGGTCAGGAAATTTTCTGAAACCTGTAGCGTCATAATTAAAGTAAATGAGATAATAGCATTTTGCTAATAACAGTTCATTACATTACCTTGTTATGTTTATTTAATTGGCTCTCAGATAAACCCTTAACCCTCTGTATTTGAAATCAGCGCCTTAGTGGGTGATATTTGATAACTAGTTAATTTAATCCAGTTTATTTGGAGTGGGAGAGAGTGTGTGAAGTTCACCTGGAGGTCAAGAAGTGCTCATGGGTTTCTCCTGTTACGAAATACAATGCAAAGGCAGACAACTCGCACAACCTGATTGTACAGTCCAATTACTGCCTAAGTTATGTAGCAACTTTGAGCTCACACCTTTGCACTTCTATACTTACTGCTCATCTGAGTAAAGATGTCTTTTTGTGTACAAGTATATGTATCACTTCATGTCATGTCTATGTGGGTGTGTGTGTGCGTGTGCAAGCGTGTCAGTTTCCACCTATGCTCATTAAAGGTGAACTGAGGCGAAGCCTGGCCATTCATGGGATGGTAATTGATGTGGAGAGCTCAGTGGGATACAAGGTTTAATTCCTCAGTGTTAACGAACAATAAATCACACGTCACACACACACCCACCGACACAAACACACTGTGAAGGAGACATAAATCAAAGACTAAGGGGCTGCCACTGTCTGCCTTACTGCAATGACAATATCATAGCACCTTTTCCTCCCTCGTTTTTTTCTTTTTCTGTCTTTCTTTCAATCCCTGTTAATCCCTCTCTACCTTCAACTGCAGTGACACTATCAGCCTCCATATCTCATCTCAATTCCCCTCAGTTCACTTCTGCTTTGACTGCAATTACAAAATCACAGCACTGCGTGCTCTCCCCCACTCTTACTTTCTCTCTTCCCATCAATCCCTTTCAAGCCTTCACTGAACAACAGATGGTCACCTCATCCCTCCTACAGATAGAGGGATAGAGAGACACAGAGAAGGCTGATGGGGGAGGAAGGATGGGAAAGTGGAGCAAACCAACTCTGTGTGTGTGTATGTGCGAGTGAGATGCAGAGGGTCCACGTGCATAAACAGAGAAAATACACAACACAAACCATCGCCTTTGCTGAGAATTGAGATTAGATCACATATAAGCGTGTACGGACTCAGACGCAAACCTACACACACTGGGCACGCATCTCAGAATGTGCCGGCACAGATTGCATCCTCATCCCACCCGATGGCACTAGGTCAGATAATTATTTTAAGCATCATTTACATATGAATCACTAATGAGAGGTTTGGGTTGGAGAAGGGGGTGGCGGGGAGGAGGGGAAGTTGAGAAAGATATCGAAAGAAGAGAGAAATGTGGAAGATGAGCGCGAGTCATAGTGGCAGATTGAAGTGCAGCGTAGTGTAGGATGAGATAGAGGTGATGCAAGGTGAATTACAGCAGCACAGAAGAGGGGAAACCAGGCCAAGCTTCTGTCGCTCTTGATTTTGACGGCTAGCGATATTTCTGACCCACCCTTCTCCAACTGCTCACCCCCCTCCCAATCTCCTCCCTGTATCCCCGATCTCCCCTTAAATTGGTATTCACGGGCCATTGTGGTCACACCATAATTGAGCCACTACCGGTGCTTGAGAGGGAGGAGAGCGGCTGCCTCTATTGCAATTGCACTAAAGCACAATATAGGCAGGAGCTACACAGCTATGTTTTGTTGCTGAAAGTGTGACTTTGATCTCAGAGACAAAATTTGGTGGGGTTAAAATGTCGTCTTTGGAGAGTGCAGAAGGTACAGAAAGCCTTACTTCTTTGCAGTTTAGAGATATGCAGGTGAAACGAGCCATGGATCCTATCTAAATCTTTTAGAGCACAGGCCAATATACAATTAAAGCGGTGCCCTCAAGGGAAACTGCATTTGCACCCTTTCTCTCAAGCTATCTTTTCTAGAACTGTGCCTCATTATAAAAGAGGCAATAAAGTAATTGAATAGCAAGCATACATAGATTTGAAATTTCCTCCTTAGAAAGAACTCTTTAGCATAGATAGGTGGTGGGAATGAGCACGGATCCAGGAAAGTAGTGAGAATTGGAAAGATGCTTGGAAGATTTTCGTTTGTGAATATTCATTTAAGCGTCGTAACCCCCCCCAAGGAAAAAAATCATATTGCTTTAAAATACAGAGCAAAGATCTAACACGTGTTGATCAAATGAATCGTTCTCTGTCTTGTGCACCTCACAAAAGCATCGTGACCCTTTGGATGTTCGTGTCATCACAATCCAATCCTTTAGACTGAGGTAAACAGCTGCAGGGAGTTTTGATATTTAAGTCTCACAGCTGTCAATTTTTATTCTTGGTGACGTTTTGGTGGGAGAGTAATTTATTTTCACTATTATCATGATGAGGGGCATTGCGAGATGAATTTGTAGTGCCTGAAGCTAAGGTATGATGATTTGCAGCTCAGACTTAGTATTCACAGGAGACATCAGAGCTGTCATCATCTTCTTCTATCTATGGCAAGCTTTACTGACACAGAATGATGGTGCATACAACTTGTAAAATGCAAAGAAGAAATATATAATATGTCTTCTGGTTAAGAAACCAGTGGCTGAATGCAGATAAAAGAAATACAATATAGCATTACTGTGCGGAGGGGGACAGTAATGGAAAAAGTAAATGACAAAGAACACAACAAAGGCACAGGTCTGAAATGTGCAGGCAGATTTAAAACACCATTTAGTGTCACGGTCTGGCTGGCAGACCGTGGGGATGTGGGGAAAGGAGGACCCAAAACGCAGACTCTGCGATGCAAACAGTGCTCTTTATTCACAGTGAAAAACTGTAAACACAATAACTCCCCGTTGCTCCCTTGAACCCCGTGTGCGTGCTTCCCTCCGACGTCTGTGCTTGTGCTCGTGCTCCCCGCTGTTGTGTTTCCGCACACCCCGTGCGTGCTGCCTTTCTGGACCACTCTTCCTCCTGCAGGGAAACCATAGAGGCAGCCGTCAACACTAACCCTCGGCGGGCATATACGAACAACACAGACATATGCTGACACACTAACTTGGTACGATAACTCAATGATCCCGCGCCGGTGGGAGCTCCAACACTCTCCTAAGTAGCTCCCCCGACGAGCCCTGATCACCAACAGGTGTGGCAGGAACTTCAGGTGTGGCCAGTCCTTCGCAGGGCCACACCTATCAGGCCTGCAGGTGGCTGTGCTCCATCCTCCAGCCACACCCGCAGACATACACACGTATACACCCACACCCTGCCTATACATACGAGTGGGACACAGACTAACACAGCATTGTGGAGAAAGCACACATCACCAAATAATAATAATACTAACAACAATAACAACAGTCAAAACTGGTCACGGACCCCCGAGTCCTCCAGAGCCGGGTCCGTGACAATTTAGTGCATTTTGTGAATGCTATTATATTTCTTGTTAACATTCACTCTCTGACATCCCAGTATCACCCCTCCATTCAACATTATATACAGTTTAAAACTTCCTTGTCTGTCATTTCCTGTCATTTTGCCTTCGAGTGCTGTTGGGAAAGCAGAAATATTTCAGTGAGAGCCTGTGTTGTTTTTGTACAGCACAACCTGTATCTATTTTACATCTAGTAGAAACCCCTGAGTGAACTTTGATCTCTGACTTTTAAGTATCTGAAATATTTGCCAGTTCTCAAGCAGAAGTTCTGCTTGCCCTTGTCAACTTTCTCCACAGCAAAGTGTGTCAAAAGTTACATCATTACTGCTGGTGTGTTTTGTGCTTTGGTGTTTGTTTCAGTTGTTCTTTTTTTTTTGCAGCCCAGCTCATGCAGCATGGCTGAAGCCTAATGCAAAATTGATGAGCTGGGGCACAAGTGTGAGCCGGTCTCTATCTACAGGCATGTCCTCAATTTAGCAATGTAGGAACACTTATTGAGCTGCAACAGTTGGAGAAGATTAGACTGTCAGAAAACTGCCACTGTTTTTGTGTATTTTGTGTTTGAATTCCTGTACATCAAGTTGTTCAGTGGTACACAGTATGATTTTTGTATTAAAGACTCCTGTTTATAAGAGAGTATTAAAGGCCATCATAATTAATTTGCAGTGGCACATCAGCCCAGTTCTTACTTCCCTCCATTAGTGAAATTCAGTGAAATTCAAAATCCATCCATCCATCCATCCATCCATCCATCCATCCATCCATTCTCTTCTCCTTATCCTTACCTACTACCACAGCTACCACAGGGTGATAGGTTGACAATCTGACGCAGCAGTTCTGTCACGGTTCGCTTGAGGACTCACACGCAGGACTCAGAAGCACAGTTGGTATTTATTACAGTTCCATCAGGTGTATATACAAATAGTGCAGGGGTAGTGCTGTATACAAAGCGGTGACAGGGAAAAGGCTCCGGGGAAATCCAGGTAGGGAAAAGA
Source organism: Diplotaxodon limnothrissa (assembly GCF_057381915.1). Lineage (NCBI taxonomy): Eukaryota > Metazoa > Chordata > Actinopteri > Cichliformes > Cichlidae > Diplotaxodon > Diplotaxodon limnothrissa. The sequence goes on along the minus strand of NC_140604.1, from coordinate 29,040,548 downwards.
CACTTGTCCCTCTTCTGACTCTCTCCTATCGTGACCAGTCTCTCTCCAAACACTCACAAAAAAACAGGAATCCACTCGGGGAATGCAGGGTCGGGTCCAGGGGATCTACGTACAGAAGGAAACACACGTTAGAGGTTTTGCGCAGGGAAGCAAAAGAGAACTTGCTCAGAGCTGGGCTGCACTGACGCGAGTCCCACACAACGATCTAGCGATGAGTAGAAGCCACTCCCTGGCTTAAATGCTGGCTGCACTGATGAGGCCCAGGTGTTTCCTCTTCAGAGGGGCGTGGGCCGAGGGCGTGAACCCACCATGAGTTCCGCCCTGGCGAGAGAGCGAGAGAGAGAGCAAGAGAGAGAGCAAGAGAAAGCGCTACTAGTCAGCGGCCTGCTGATCCCCTGGCCGTGACAAGTTCAAAATCAACTTTAAAACATTTTGTGTTAACATTCTTGTAAGGTTAACAACGTTTTTATTTATTTATTTATTTTTTTAAACTGCTGAAAACTCATATTTACAGGTTATCTTTTCCTTAAGCTTTCATTTTGGCCATTGTTTACATCTAATGTTTGTATGTTGCATTGAAAGTAAAACTGTATTGTGGTATACGTGTTTGTATGCTGGAACACATATACTCATTTTAAACATGCAGCTTTTATGCAAACTGCGAAGCACTTTGTGTAACTTCATTTGGTACTCTCAACTGCAGAGCTTCGATGGGATGTTTGTTATCATGTGATGAATTACACCGTAGGAGGATGTGAATCATCTGAGCAAAAAACTATAAGATTTTAAATCAGGGCCTTAATCAACACCATGATTTGACTAAAAACATAAAGATCACTTGTCCGACTGATCTAAAAAAACAAAACAACACACAGAAATCAGTTTTATCTTCAACAAAAACATTCACACTGACGTGTTGTATATTGTTTTGTTAAGACTTTGGCAATGGGCATTCTGCCTAAATAAATCAGTTTCCAGAGAGAGTAAGAGATTTCCAAGGACCCCTCCTTCCAGATTTCCCCCAGGAGAATGCAACGCTACTTTAAATGATTGCTTAGCAAATCTGCTTCAAACTCTTTGGTGCCTACCATTTTTGAGAAAAGCTCTACTGTCTATAGCTGTTTACATCACCCTACGTTTGATCAGCAAATATGACTTTATTGCTGATGTCGGTTTTTGAGTTATTGCCTGATTGTGTTCAATAAAGAATCTATAGGGACTAATTACATGGTGTTGAGATTGGTTATTGACAAATCGCTGCGCCTAATGATGTGAGAGAAATTGGGATTGTGTTCGTGTGTGTGAAAGGTGAGTGACGGGGTCTTCGATACCTGAAGTGTATATAAAAATGCATGCGGGTGTGTCCGTTTTCCCCCGTGTTCTTTAAATGGTTTGGATTTTCTAAATCCATCCACCATGATGGACAGTTGGAAGTGAAAAAGGGCAGTTTTAATTTAATGCATGGATACCCTTCTAAGCTCTCCAAGGGACTAGCTGCTTACCACCTCTTCTGTTAAACTAACATGCTCTCTGCAACACATACACATACATATACACACTTATGCACCAACCTGTGCAAATATGCATGTGCATCGTCTTCACACTGACACATTCTTGCACACCTTTGCAGACACACCAGGATTCAAACGTCTCTTTATAGACACACAGACACATGCAGGTGGAGGGGATCTCATGGGGTGCCCTGTTTAGATGAAATGAGTCACAGGGATCTCATTACTACTGTCTAGACTTCATCACTTTTCAAGAATATGCTCTGCTTGAGAGTGAGTGAACATGAAAAATGATCAAAGGCTAAAAATACAAGCAGTGAGAGATAAACAGGCCGGAAAGTTAGAAGGATATGAGGAAGGGGGAGAAAGCAGAGGTCAGAAAAAAGGCTGACAAGAGACAGGGTATAATGAAAAGGAAACTCAACAGGAGCGGCAGAGAAGAAGGGAAGCTTTCCCAGATATAGGACACAGTCCTCAGTCAACATAGCTCTTTTAAAGTAGAACATTTACCTACATTGACCACAACGGTCATGCACAGAGATCTTTTATAAAGACATTATAGAGCATGTAGAATATATACAGTACTGGCACACAATAATGTAGTCACTGGATCAAAATTTAATGGGAAATGCTTCCAGATAACCAGAGTTGCATATTTTTGAATGTTCTGTAAAACAGTCTTACTCAGATTTCATTAATAGCACTTCAATACCTTGATGAACAGTGTTAAATACAATGTTTTGTCCAAAGGTGAATCCCAATTTTAAAGGCATCAGTGTAGATAGGTAGACTGGTATTGCTCTAGAGCTAAACTAGTATAGAGTTACTTATGTTTGAGCAGAGAGTTTCAGTGATATGGAAGAAATGTTTGCTGATAAAGATCATATCATATTATCCAGCTGGATTTCTTTTTTTCTGCAGAAGCTGTGCTATGGTTGCTTATAGTTGCTCCTGCTGTCCAGTTTAAACTCACAGATTTGACAAAATAAACATGTTTAGCAGTGATTCCAGTGAGTCTAAGTCTTTTTAAGCAAAGAAAAAAGTGCAGCAGTTTTTCAGCACTGCCCCCATTATTGGTCCTGTTACAAAAAAATGGAAATGGCACTGGCTGTAACAGCGACCATTTGCATAACTACCACTGCTGCTGCGAGCTGTACTGTGAGCTTGCTGCTAAACCGCCTGCAACAAAGCTACTGTAACTGTTACCGCATCTTTGTTATTTGAGCCAGTACAGTGCAACTGTCACATGTTTTACCACAGACAGCTCCAGTCCCTGCTGCATTAGTCATTTCTGAGTTCATTACCATGGAGAGCTCCTTGGTTGTTCACTAAAGGCTCATTCAGCCCCTCTCTTATCCCGCCTCTGTGACACTTTTCTCTCATAATTACATTCTCACACCACCTCTCCATCTTCATTCATTTTACTTCCTCTCTCCACAGTTTTCCGCATTTCCCCATCCTTCCCAAAGGGGCTCAGAGTGGTGGTGCAGCATTTGAAAGCAGCTCAAAGTTGGCACAAAAGCATTTACAGTGGTGCACAATTAAAATGCACAGCGCATCTGCCTGCATTGCATATGCAGCAATGATCAACATCCCAGACAATTTCTGGTTTAGCTTTTCTAAAGTTTTCTGTAAAGTTTGATGTGTGACGCAGGAGGACGCCAAACTAGCTGAATTAATTTAAATGGTTTAAAGCACCTGCAACACACTGCAGAGAGGGTTCGTATACTCAACAAGCAACTCTTTGTTAGATGCTTAAGGCAAAGGGTATTTGGAGCATTGTTAAAACTTGAGCCATGTTTAATAAGTGTATTCAGTGAGAAGGCTGCTGCTCATTTAAATGTACTGAGAAAGGGCTAAAAAATAAATCTTTGAAATATCAAAGAGTTGCTCCTCTGGCTTCTTCAGAAACTGTCCCGCTCTGTGTACAAGCTCATCGCATATTCCCTACTTTAATTGTGCGGATGTACCTTTCTGCAAAGGGTAATGATTGTGAGAGTTTCCAGAGTGCAAAAGAAAACAACAAAGTAAATATATATATATGTGTATATATATATATATATATATATATATATATATATATATATATATATATATATATATATATATATACACATATATACATATATACATATATATGTGTATATATGTGCCACCCCCCTCCCCAAGTGGCACATCTAACACATGCACAAAGCTTATTGAGACCAGGAGATGCAAAGTGAAAGGGGTAATTGCAGACAGTACTTAATTGGTTTAGGGAAAGGAACAGATGTGAGGATTGAAACAGAGAGCTTGAGAAAGACACACCGAAGATGAAAGAGAGAGACATTAAGATGTAGACAGTGAGGGGGATAAACAGATGCAGATGGAGAGACTGCAAAAGAGACAGAGGGAAAGGCCTGGAGGTTGAGAGATTATGGAGATAAAGGTGGAAGGAAGGTAAGTTTTGAGTTTAGAAGAAAGCCTTTTGAGGGTAAATCCAGACATGCTGCTGAAGAATGTCATGCCGAAAGCAGCACTGGCTTGACTCCGTTTCCTACTTTAACCCTGCAGTTTCCCTGCTAACGCACTCGTTTCTCGCTGTTTGTTTCCGTCTCTTTGTCTTGCGCTGAGAATCTCTTGCACTCGCTTTCATCAATCTTCCTCTGTGTTCTGGTCTCCCTGCCCCTCTGATCCCCCTTGCTTTCTACAACACACTTACACATGCACCCACTCACCCACCCACCCACACACACAGGTAGGCATGGAAAAACACACACACACACACATACACACTGTGTAACTGCACTGCACCTTCTTAACCAGACTGGATTCCAAGTATCCATTTGCAGGGGGCTTGCATCATACCTTGCATCCTGTAACCCAAGGTTTTTGCAGCAGCACATACACAGCGGGGGCAAGGCCTTTATGAGCACCCGCTGGACTTAAAGGTGCTTGAGCATGGGAAGAAAGACCATGCCTAATTGGCACAGTTTAAACTCTGAAATCTTGTTGGAAGAGACGTTTGAAAAGAAGCATTTTCTCAGTTCTCATCTATTAGTAAGATCCTTTTTTTTTTTTGAGTGTTTGTAATGTTTCATAATTTTATTTCCTGACAGGGGATCTTAGAATGCAGCCGGAGGTCAGTATTGCTTTAAAATACTTTTCCATCTCCTGTTGCTCCGGAGATAACAATTGTATTTGAGCCAGTACAGTGCAACTGTCACATGTTTTACCACAGACAGCTCCAGTCCCTGCTGCATTAGTCATTTCTGAGTTCATTACCATGGAGAGCTCCTTGGTTGTTCACTAAAGGCTCATTCAGCCCCTCTCTTATCCCGCCTCTGTGACACTTTTCTCTCATAATTACATTCTCACACCACCTCTCCATCTTCATTCATTTTACTTCCTCTCTCCACAGTTTTCCGCATTTCCCCATCCTTCCCAAAGGGGCTCAGAGTGGTGGTGCAGCATTTGAAAGCAGCTCAAAGTTGGCACAAAAGCATTTACAGTGGTGCACAATTAAAATGCACAGCGCATCTGCCTGCATTGCATATGCAGCAATGATCAACATCCCAGACAATTTCTGGTTTAGCTTTTCTAAAGTTTTCTGTAAAGTTTGATGTGTGACGCAGGAGGACGCCAAACTAGCTGAATTAATTTAAATGGTTTAAAGCACCTGCAACACACTGCAGAGAGGGTTCGTATACTCAACAAGCAACTCTTTGTTAGATGCTTAAGGCAAAGGGTATTTGGAGCATTGTTAAAACTTGAGCCATGTTTAATAAGTGTATTCAGTGAGAAGGCTGCTGCTCATTTAAATGTACTGAGAAAGGGCTAAAAAATAAATCTTTGAAATATCAGAGTTGCTCCTCTGGCTTCTTCAGAAACTGTCCCGCTCTGTGTACAAGCTCATCGCATATTCCCTACTTTAATTGTGCGGATGTACCTTTCTGCAAAGGGTAATGATTGTGAGAGTTTCCAGAGTGCAAAAGAAAACAACAAAGTAAATATATATATATGTGTATATATATGTGTATATATATATATATATATATATATATATATATATATATATGTGTGTGTGTGTATATATGTGCCACCCCCCTCCCCAAGTGGCACATCTAACACATGCACAAAGCTTATTGAGACCAGGAGATGCAAAGTGAAAGGGGTAATTGCAGACAGTACTTAATTGGTTTAGGGAAAGGAACAGATGTGAGGATTGAAACAGAGAGCTTGAGAAAGACACACCGAAGATGAAAGAGAGAGACATTAAGATGTAGACAGTGAGGGGGATAAACAGATGCAGATGGAGAGACTGCAAAAGAGACAGAGGGAAAGGCCTGGAGGTTGAGAGATTATGGAGATAAAGGTGGAAGGAAGGTAAGTTTTGAGTTTAGAAGAAAGCCTTTTGAGGGTAAATCCAGACATGCTGCTGAAGAATGTCATGCCGAAAGCAGCACTGGCTTGACTCCGTTTCCTACTTTAACCCTGCAGTTTCCCTGCTAACGCACTCGTTTCTCGCTGTTTGTTTCCATCTCTTTGTCTTGCGCTGAGAATCTCTTGCACTCGCTTTCATCAATCTTCCTCTGTGTTCTGGTCTCCCTGCCCCTCTGATCCCCCTTGCTTTCTACAACACACTTACACATGCACCCACTCACCCACCCACCCACACACACAGGTAGGCATGGAAAAACACACACACACATACACACTGTGTAACTGCACTGCACCTTCTTAACCAGACTGGATTCCAAGTATCCATTTGCAGGGGGCTTGCATCATACCTTGCATCCTGTAACCCAAGGTTTTTGCAGCAGCACATACACAGCGGGGGCAAGGCCTTTATGAGCACCCGCTGGACTTAAAGGTGCTTGAGCATGGGAAGAAAGACCATGCCTAATTGGCACAGTTTAAACTCTGAAATCTTGTTGGAAGAGATGTTTGAAAAGAAGCATTTTCTCAGTTCTCATCTATTAGTAAGATCCTTTTTTTTTTTGAGTGTTTGTAATGTTTCATAATTTTATTTCCTGACAGGGGATCTTAGAATGCAGCCGGAGGTCAGTATTGCTTTAAAATACTTTTCCATCTCCTGTTGCTCCGGAGATAACAATTGTATTTGTGCTAGTTCCTCTGCACTGTAGTTTGAAAGAAACAGTGATTTCTCCATACAGCTCTTAAATAGTTGCAAAATTTCTCCTGATATGTTCTCTTCGCAGTTTTTGGACTCAAAGAAACTTGCCGAAGGTTTTTTAACGTGCATGTGTGTCCTTGTACAAGGAGAAAGCATGGTGGGCTGTAGTATAAAACCCATTAGTGGCTTGCCACAGCGGAGTTTTTACTTTGCCCTTTACTTAATAAAACAAAAGAATACCTTTAGCATCTCGTTGCCTGAACTTGTTTCTAGTGAACATTTTGATGCTTTAAAATGAAGTTTGAAGCTTGTTGCTGGGCCGCCTTGATAGAACTGCGTGCACAAAGAGAAAATAGCTCAAGAGAACATTATCTAGTGTAAAATTGCACTGGTACAAGCTTAGCAACCCTATGTGCCCTTTACGGGGTATTGAGAAATTCCCGCATCCAGTAAAACAAACTTCTGTGTTTTCACAGAGGTCAGGATGAGAGAGATCAGAGTTTGTCAAAGGGCTGAAATTAGGGTTGGAAAGTTGTTTCAGAGATGTACCTTATCCTAACACTTGATCTAAAGAGAGTTCGACACATTAAGGCAGGAAGGCCGGGGGAATATCAAAGTCTTTTTGATGTGTGAATCACAGCTGTAATTTTCCAGCAATTGGAACCATTAGACCTTTTCCTTCACATATATGACTTGATAAAGAACTCGGCCCCTCTGAATTACAGCGTAATACTTTCATCCAAAGTATCCCCGCTTTAACGTTGTTCTCCTGCTAATGAAGGGTAACTTCAATCAGGTCTGGGCCATTACTCTGCCAAAGTGGGATTGACTGTAAGCCTGTGGGTGGAAGGTGGTACAAAGACACAAACGAACACACACATACTGTGCATGTGCACGTCCAGACAGGTTAACTCATTGAAAGATCTTCTCAAAGAATCGCCTCACTTATGTGGAGGGTTTTTACTCATGCATACTGAGAAACGCTGTGGTGAAAAGATGGCTGGCGGTGTTTTGGGAAAATAAGGAAATATTTTGAACAACACATACTCGAATTCTGAAGTTGATTGCAGCTGTCAAACCTTGAAGAATAGTCTTCATAAAGTAAATCTGCCCTCTTCACCCTTACTCTGTCTCAGTCTTCCTCATGACCCAAATACTGTTTCATTATTATCATTTCTACCAGACAGTTGGATAGAGGGCTCTCAACCGGGCTTTCCATTCTCATTATGTCGACAGCGGTTTCACTGCAAGTCGGCTCTTCCGTAGCTTCAAAGATTTTGTGTGTTTCTCTCTGCAAGTGTGCTTGTTTCTATGTGCTTCATGTGCTCGACCTCTCCAGGCCACTGTAGACATTAAATATCATTTATCGACGTAAACTTGTCAGGTTTTCTTTGATGGCAACATAGGCTAGGTAAGGCATTTACATAAACATTTTAAACAGATCACATGGAAAATGCCAGTTTGCTAAACATTTAGGGATTTTTTTCTTTCTGGAGGGTAAATAAAGACCTTTAAAATGATTGTTCCTACAATTTCATGTGAACTTTAAAAAGCGATAGGGCTAAAACATGGGTTTAAATGTCATTTACTGAGTACAAATAGCATGGTGTTGCTAGAATGCAGTAACTTCTGGGGACTATCAAGGCTGAAAAATTCATGTGCAGCTCTGTAGCACCAACTTCAGCCTAACAACGCACAAATACCTACAATCTGCAAATTCCTTTTTGGCATAGTATACAGTAAATATAGTGCTTATAGTACCTTCATCAATTCTTGACATAAAGATAGCTTTTTGATTTCTCACCATTCTACAGCAACAGTCACCTCAGGGTAAGGTTAAGACTTCATAATATTAAAGAGTGAAACCCAGCAATTTTTCTTTTGCTAGCACTTAACAAGAGCGGGGAGAAAACCCCACTTTAAACGGAAGGAGAATAAGAGTATACGCACAACACAGCAGGTTGGGGAGCTACTACAATCTATATGTGGTGAAGTCATATCTGAAGAAAAGTTCTGGGAGTGTGAGGACAGAGAGGAAATAACATAAACTATGGATGAGTAAAGACAAAAAGTGGAGTGAAACTAAACTTTTAATTCACACAGAAGAGAAGCGGGATAGCTTCCCATTCTTCGTCTACTACCACAAGTGAGTACTTCACTCTGAGAGCGATTGGGATAATAACGACCTATGAGGTCTTTACAGTATGATTGTTAAGGGCTTTGTATGTGAGGAGAAGGGTTTTAAATTATTTTCTAGCACATATCATCTTGATAAATGTTGAAACTACAACAACTAGGTTAAGAGTTTGCATAAGAGATTTATCAGTCTGCCCCTGCAGTTTCTGACAGCTGCTATTGCCTCCATTGTATGCAATAGTGCTTTCAAGCCACACGTGGTACTTGAAGCCCCTAAATGTAGGTGGTTATGTTATCAAGGTCATTATAATACAAATTTTATTTTCCTATTGAGCTCCAACAATAACAAGGCTATATATCAGTTAATGTTGTGTTCAGGGACCATTTTATGTAGGAAGACAGGAGAGAGGTTTCTGAGACCAATCAGTGCTGTCAGCCAGTTATGTTTAGTCATTAACACTGTTATTGGCATCAGCTCTTAATTAAAGCAACACAGCCAGAGATACACATTAAACACATCAATGATGATACTCAGGAAATATGACAGCGCTCCCATCCTGAGGGAAACCAGTGTTCACTGGAACATGGGTTTATCATGGTTAATATCGGAATAATGTATACTGAAGGAATGAAATGACTAAGCTTTGATTAAAGCTGATGAAAGATGAGTTAAATGTTTATTTCAAACTTTTATCACACCGGTGGGACATCTTTACCGCAAACAACAGCGTGAGACTCAGTGTGTGACAGAGGTCAAAATTCCGACTCAGCCTCAAGTAGTCTCTCTCCATCTCATGGATTTCTCGTGAAAGAAACACAATGAAGCCCTTTGAACACCTCACTGTTGTGCAATAAGATTGATGAGACTTTCGGCTCTGCTTTTTCCTTTTTTTACGCCCATTTTTTGTCTGAAGCAGATCAAAGACCATATTTGTCAGTGAGACAGATTATTAATATAAGTGTCTGAACCACTAAGATATGTCATACAAACCCTTCCATCAGTATGCAGTTTGATTTTCTTCTGGGAGAAAAATTGCCTCGTGCTGGAATGGTAGTCCCTTGATGTTTTACTAGTGCGTTATCTCAGTCAAACTGGTTTTGGTCATGGATCTAATTCTCCATGTTGTGTCGCCTCCCATATCAGTGGGCTATAATTTTTGCTTGGCAGGTCAATCTTGGGTGCCTCTATAAAGAGTGAGTGAAATCCCACTGGTGTATTCCCATGGCAATTGGCATTGTACTTTAATGTTGATAAGAGGAGTTTTGCGAGTATGTGTGAGTGGGGTAGGCAGACGAGAAAGACAAAATAAGTAATGCGGCAGAATTGTGCTCTCACACAGAATAACTTCAGAGTAACTATAAGAGGACTGAACCCTGACTCGTCTGTCTCTTCTTGTCCCCCTTTTTCTCCCACCTCCCCTGTACCTCTCTTTCCATATGTCTCTTTCTCTGTCTGTCTCCTCAGCCTTTTTTGTCTCAGAGCAGCTCTGTGGGTGTGCATATATTATATGTAATCCAGCTGGGCAATAGGATTGATACAAGGAAACAGAGGTAGAAATAAGCACTTTCTTTTTCCTCCTCCTCCAGTGAATTACTATTCATTGTGACCCCCTTTTTTCTCTTTCACTTGTTCTGTTGTGTTACTTCAGCCACCACCGTGGTGACGTGCATACAGAAATGAGAAGAGAAAACAAAAGAGACAGACGAGTTTAAAAAAAGAAGAAGAATATGACCAAGTGAGGCTGAAAGAATCAGATAACAGAGGGGAATTTGAGGAAGTGGAAATGAAACAAGGCAATCATAAGCAGGAGAATACAAAGGAGAAATAAAAAGCGATGAAAGAAAGACATACAGGAAATAATGAATACGGGAGCTTGACGAGGAGAGCAGAGAGACAGAATCTGGCAGTCTAAACTAAGGCTGTCATATCGGCTTTGGCCGGGGAGACAGAGGCAGTCTCATGATGGACACTGACAGTTGTTTGCTGACAGGTGTGAAATCTGTTGAATGTTGAACAGGCCTCTGATGTTGTTTTGTGTTTTCATTTGCTTATGTTGTTTTTCTTCCCTGACGATACGCTCAATTAGCCCTCAATTACCTACTTGGATTGCAGGGAGAGCGGAGAGTCTTACAGCAGGACATTGGATCCATTCATCCACACTATGTGGGCAAAAAGCTATGCAAATACTCTGTGGTTACTCAACCTCTGAGCTGCGTAGATGTGCAGCATGTATACTGGTGCCGAAATGTAATTGAATTAGTATTTAAGTCGACATAGATTTGTACCTTCCAACCGTGGTCTTGGGCGCTTGTCAGTAAAGAGTTTTGGGAGAAGACTGATTCCCCTCTCATATCTGTATGGTGAATGTAAAGGTGCTCTTGCAATGACCACAGGTTTACCTTTGGAAAGAGCTAGGCTAGCTGTCAGCACATATTTCCAGTTTTGAATCTAAGGCTAACATGCTCTTGGTTGTAAATGGTGGGAAGTGAGTGGATGTACTTTGGAAAAAATGTTTGTTAACCATGAATTTAATATTATTAATTCAAATGTTGTGAAACACTATACCACCAAGTACCTAATTGAAATGCTAACAGTACCTAAAAGCCCAAGCCTAGAGTACTGTAGTATATTAAGTATTATAAGTACTATAAGCAAATACAGCATTCAGGGATGAAAGTGTTGACTTTCTCTTCTCTTTTGAGAGTTAGCTCAAAAATTTCTTTGACTTTATTAGCCTGAAAAAATGTGCTTGTATTGCAAGAAGCAGCATATTCTCTATTACTTTTCCTGTTAGCTGACTCATTTCTAGTTACTCGTTTCCAGTATACATGGTGCACTGTGAGATTCCTACTGCCTGAATGAGGTTAAGACAAAGCAGGTGTGTAAATCAAAGAAAACGATCCTTTTTCTATTGGCTTTTATCATAATTTAATTGACAGAAAGCCCTCTTGACCTGTAGTGATAAGCAGTACAGAGGCACAGTAAGTCTCAATTTGTAATCAATACTTTTGTTAAACCCGCACTGGAGGATCAATGAGGGAGGAAACAGCAGCATACACTGATACACGCATTGTGCCCTTGGTACTCCACGCTGTGCTATTGTGCTCCGTCTTATATACAGTAAATGGTAAATGGCCTGTATTTGTATAGCGCTTTTCTAGTCCCTAAGGACCCCAAAGCGCTTTACACAACCTGTCATCCACCCATTCACACACACATTCACACACTGGTGATGGCAAGCTACAATGTAGCCACAGCCACCCTGGGGCGCACTGACAGAGGCGAGGCTGCCGGACACTGGCGCCACCGGGCCCTCTGACCACCACCAGTAGGCAACGGGTGAAGTGTCTTGCCCAAGGACACAACGACCGAGACTGTCCAAGCCGGGGCTCGAACCGGCAACCTTCCGATTACAAGGCGAACTCCTAACTCTTGAGCCACGATCGCCCGGAAAAACATACAAGCATATAAAAACACCTTACGCCCTTACGCTTACACAAAGTGCTTGTTTATAGGATTATAAGTAAAAGTAAAAGTGCTTTGATGCAGGGTGTGAGAAGTCTTTACTTCATTGTTCATTTAGACAAATTATTTAAATTGCTTTGAGTGCCTTTCTTGAAACCCTCTCAGAAGTTGATTTTGCAGATTGAGGCAAACACACGCCCGACAATGCAAATGCTCTTGTTTTGGCACTCGGCGGTGCACTAAATCTGAAGGCACACATCCAAATGCAAGTCAAAGTGAAGGAGAAAGCAAAGCACACTGACAGAAAGTGCACATATCGGCACAGTTATCGTGCCAGTACGTGGTGTTCATTGGGCCAGTATTGTGATTGTGTCAGGGAATTACATCATTGAGGTGGTGTAGCAGGGCAACCCCCCCTCTCTTTTATCTTCTCATTGAATATTCATCACGGCTGAATGAATGAAGAATGGACAGGTTTATGAAAAATACATCACTTAAGAATTTGAAGGAATGTGCATATATTTATGTTCGTGTGTGTTTTGTGTGTGTGAGTGCACAAGGCATATGACTTTTTTCCCCCCCGTGGACATATTCCTAGATCCCCATCCCGCTGTGCTCACACAGTTGCATTCACTTTTCCAGATGAAAGCTGCTGTGCTTGTCTTGTGATGCTGACTGTTCCCAGCACTATAAAACCACGCTGAACCGCCACTACCACACATTCCTGCTTCCCTTTCACTCTCACTTCACTTACTCTATGCTGAACTCTCTGTTGTCAGCTGAATCTAGAAGTAAACAGGAAGTCTGAGTCACTGATAGGACACATCACAGACATTAGAGTTAAGTTACAGGGGGACATTGAATTCTTTTATTACCCACCTCCCCCTTGGAATATTGATGTGGCTTTCGTATTACAAGACACCGAGACCTTTGCTTGATTATTGTCATCTTCTCTATCATGTGATAAATCACAGTTCACTTTTTCTGCTGGAATCCACCAGTATAAAATGCCATCACTTCCAGAGGCAAAAGATAATTACAGAAATTGTCAGTGAGGGTACCATAAAATTAGAACGGAGATGAAAGAGATGAAGGTGTGCTTAAGAAATCAAATACAGCCCGGTATTTACATAAATGGAGCCAAAGATATTTGAGCAAAAAACTTTGGCTGTGTGCAGGAAATGATCCAAAGGCGTTTTCGTTTTGTCTTTCTCAGAGTCAGAAGGAAAACGAGAGGACAGGTGGGAAGAGCGATAAAACCTGAGATGCATTTGGTGGCCATACAAACACAGCAGGACATAAACAGGAATGAAAAAGTGTTGTTGAGTAAAGAGGTGTCAAGGCCAATATTTCACCTACCTTTGTGGAAATCACCTGCAGACTGAGAAGAAAAAGAAAACAACACCCCAAAAACACTGACTATCATTACAAAGGAAATCAAAGAAGCCATATTGGAAGAAGTTTTATAGTAAAATAATATCAAAAAGGAAAATTTGTAAGGTTTTGTAAAAAATATTGTTGACCAGATACTTTTGAAGCCACGGGAAATGAATGCTGGGAGTAGGAACTAACGTGCTTATCTCTAGGAAGCAAAAGCAGACAGAATGGGACAGAAGCAGACTTTACTGGCCTCATGGAAATTCTCGCGTCGGGCCTGCCAGTCATTGAACATTTGACTGTGGCAATTTGAGCCTTGATTTGCATTGATTGATTTTCCTCCACTTGAGTGGGGAGCTGTCATGGGATTAAATTTAGCTACCATTACACGAGCCCCCCAGTGTTATTGCTTTTCCATTATTCCGTTGCTTTCGTGCACGTGTACATGTGTACATGCAGTGCGTGCGTGTGTCCGTCCGAGTTCCCATGAAGTGATCAAAGTGCCTTTGATTAAACCATGCCCTCAGATCAGCCACTTACACGCTTAAGTATGTAGCTGTAAGCTCAATCCATGCACACACACACACACACACACACACACACACACACACACGCGCACACACAAAGTTGGGCATGCAGATCTGGAGTCTCTCTATCAGACGTGCACACAAGCACATGCAGTCATTTGCGCTCATAGCTATGCATACGTCCCCAGCTTCAAACACCAGTGATTTGACATTTCCTTCAGAGCTCTGCTGTTCATGACACAGCATCTTTCCCCATGTGGGCTTTGCAGCCTCAGAAGTAAGAACCAACTTTACTTGCTTCACACACTCCAAACTTGTGTCCCCCTGCTCCCTCTCTCATTACTGGCTCCCCCTCTGGACTGCCTGGGGTCTATTTCTACTCCATAACAGTGTGTATTATGAGAATGTGCACAGCTGAATTGTGTGAATGCGCCTCAGTAAATGTATATAGTCCTAATATCTATGTGCAAACCAGCATATTCACAAGAATGTGTTGTGTTATATCAGTCTGATGAAAATGTCCTGATGTGTCGCTTCATGGAGAGTAAATGAGGCTTAACTTTACTAAGTTAGTTACTTGTGCTACTGATCATGAAGCTCTTTTGCTGTGTGAATGTCACTGCCTAATCTGTGTGCCCAAGTGAATATCTGTGGAACAGTAATGCAAGTACACATATGAATTTGTGTTATCTCTCGGATGTTGGTTTTGAGCTTTTAAATTGATGGATTGCAGCTTTAAAGACTGACACAATGGACCTAAGGTATCGCTTTGATTCCCAGAACAGTAAGAGGTTTGAGGCTGATGTGATCACAGTTTTAAAATAAAGGGATCAAAGTCTTCGAATCCCTTTTAAAAAGAACTCATTTAAGTTTTTATCTATCAAAGCTTTAGTGATCTGCAGAAACACCCTATTAGTGGAACTTGATGTCGCTGGAAATCTTCCCTTTTTAAATCAGGATTTGTCTGCTTTTAATTTTATATTGGAAATAGTTCATTCTTTTTCATGCCCACTGTATATTGCCTATTTTGGCATGATGCTTTGATACAGTGGATAATGACAATTGATAATAACCTCACATGTGGTTCCAGCAGCCAGGTGTTCAGTAGTCCAGCTTTATAATAAAATAATTATGAGAATATTTAAAAAACAAATCATGTTTTGACAGCGTTCTAGAGGGTAGCTTGAAGCGAGTCCAGCAGTAAGCTGTCCTTTATTTTAATAGAAAAGTGTTTTTGTTTTATATGCATTATTATTAATGTAATTAAGCCTACAGCCAAAAGGTTAGGATAATTAGATTACCCATGTTCATGTAAAATGAAACTGTGACAAGAGATCAATTAGAGGTCGTTATTCCCATCCTTCAGACTCTTCCTCTGGGAGTGTAACAGGCAGTGCCAAGTGGGAGAAGACCCCAGGGCAGGCTAAGGGCATGCCTGAAAGCACCTGCTCAGCACCTTCGACAAACTCAGAAGGAATCCAAAGCTGGCCTGATCATTCCTGGGATGAAGCGATATATATTTTCCCAAGATGGAGAATAAGCTCGTGGGAAATGTCAAAATATCAAAGAAAAAAAGGCAAAGAAAGTGGTTTCTTTATCTGTGGTTAATTGGAACGATTTAGGCTTTTTAACACAATGTGAAAATTCTATACTGCTTAGTTTGAACCTTTGTCTTTTTATTATTGAAGTTAAAGTCAGAATCAAAGAAGGCACCGAGTAGCCAGACAGGTTAAAAAGATTCCATAGAAGCTGTGAAGCTCACCTTTGATGTACTGATCAGATGCTTGATCTTTGTGTTATAAGTTTCTGGCGGGAGTATATCTCTTGAACCCTACATGAGTAACTTTGTGGAAGGGCACGGGAAGTTCTTTCAAAAGAAAAGAATTACACACTGACCTGTGATCTGTGACAGAGTGACTACACAGGCGCTGACAGAGGAGCGAACTCTCTCCTGACCTTTATAATTCATTCTTCCTCATAACCCCACTTCCACCTGCATGCAATGAGCTCCAGGGTAAAGGAGGCCATTACATCAATACATAGCTTCGATCCAGTAGTGGCTGTTGGTTCATTTAAAGTGCAAGTTAATACACATTCGTACCTGGCCATTGGGCCTTTCTCAGACCTTTAGGCTAAAGGACAATGTGTCCTACTTTCAACATGGCATCTTTTCTATTCACGAATAGAAAAGTGGACATGTCTTTTATGCCAGCGAATGCTGCTGGCACTAGTTTGTCTTATTAATGCAGCAGAGGGGTCCCTATTAATACTAAGACTTTATTGATCCTACTAGACCCTCTGGCTGAAGATGAATGGTGCTCACATATTATCACAGCTCCGAAATGCGCCTTCGCATATCTGTGACATTTCCACCATAGACGGCTGTAATTTCCAAAGCGACACAACCTGTCCCTCGCTCTTTTATTTTCACCCTCTTATCTTTTTTTCCCCCCTGCACTCACTCTTTACGCTTTTTCTCTTCCCACCTTGCCCTTTTCCGAGTTTCTGCTCTTGGCTACTTCCTGTTATCAGCCCTTCATGGCTCTTACCATCTGCCTTTTTATTTTTTTTTCACACCTTTTGCCATTTTGCTCTTTTTTTTTACGTTTTACATTTCATCACCTTTTTTTTCAGCCTGTCTTTCTTATATGTCTGTCCCACTTTGTAGCAATCTTTCTTTTCCCTGGTCTTCTTTAGTCTAAATTGTCTCTCTGTTTATCTTGGCCTCCTTGTATACTACTTTAGCTCACTTTTTCCCCATCTGCTGCTTTACCAGTCCTTATCTACGCTCGCTCTCAGCCATGACCCCAGCCTCTCATTGGGGTCTTTTTTATTTATCTCTTTCAGTTTCTCCATCTTCTGTCTTTCTCATGCTCGCTTTCTTCGTATTTTCCTTCAGCAGCTTTGCTTTGTTTAGCACCCAGCAGACAAGACTGCTGACAAAGGTGCGCAAGAGCATATTTAAAATGTCACTGGCAAAGTGACAAAAGGTCATATGGAAAGTAAGAGACTCCCAGCACAGTTTGGACTGACTGCTAAACAGGCATTTGTGCCTCTTATGTATGTGTGTGTGTGTGTGTGTGTGTGTGTGTGTGTGTGTGTGTGTGTGTGTGTGTGTGTGTGTGCGTTGAGGGGGTGTACCAGCATATTGTTTGTTGGCGTGTGTGTTTTCTCATATGTGCCATTTTCAACCCGTTCTCACTCCCAAAGCGTAACATTTTACGCTAGGTGACAAATCGTCACCATATTACGTTTTCGGCTACCCACCACGTTCCTAAATGACGACCTCGGAAAAAGAGGAAATATGAGAACCGTCTGGACTGAACCTACACATGTTCGCTCTTTTTCTTCAAATCGCTTAGAAACACGCTATTTAACATCATTAAAGTCCTGGTTAAGGTCAGGAATAAGGTTATGGTCAGGGCTAGGGATAAGGTTAGGTTTAGGGCTGGAATACAGGGCTGGAACGTCTACTCCCGCGGGAGCGTCATTGCACTGGATTCCAGCCATAACCCGCCGCGTACCATAAGAACGCCGAAGGTCTCCTTTCGCGTTCCTCAGGAACGCCGCGGGACGTGACAAAACGTCGCCATGTTACGCCTCGGGAGTGAGAACGCTCTGGCCATTTTTGGACAAAAAAAATCAATGAAATGAACCCATCTGTGGATTAGTATGCCTGTGCATAGTAATCCTCGGATATTTTCATTGCTGTCTGTGTTTAAGTCCACATACAAGTATGTGGGTGTGTGTGGTTACATGTTGGGCATATAATATATGTCTGTGTAGCTTGTTGTTTATGCCACTGGCATCCTTATACCTGAATGTTGTTCCCTGCCTGGGGTGAGGCCTTGAGCATAAGGGGCGATCGTGGCTCAAGAGTTAGGAGTTCGCCTTGTAATCGGAAGGTTGCCGGTTCGAGCCCCGGCTCGGACAGTCTCGGTCGTTGTGTCCTTGGGCAAGACACTTCACCCGTTGCCTACTGGTGGTGGTCAGAGGGCCCGGTGGCGCCAGTGTCCGGCAGCCTCGCCTCTGTCAGTGCGCCCCAGGGTGGCTGTGGCTACAATGTAGCTTGCCATCACCAGTGTGTGAATGTGTGTGTGTGAATGGGTGGATGACTGGATATGTAAAGCGCTTTGGGGTCCTTAGGGACTAGTAAAAGCGCTATATAAATACAGGCCATTTACCATTTACCATATTCCAGTTTGATGACTGTGCTTCTAAAAAAACAAAAAAAAAAGAATTGTGCGAGCAAGGCACACTTCCACACAAAGAGTAAAAGACCGTGCATTGACCTAGCGGTTGGTAGTTTAAATCCCAAGGGAGGCAGCAGAGTAAGTCAGCCATAGTTGTCATATTTGTGGGGTTCAGCAAACTTTTCAGGTGTCAGGTGTAAATCTGACCTTTTTTTCCCATCCAATTTTACAGCTGGCCAAGAGGCAACCACATGAACAATGCACTGCCACTGGATAAAATGAAATAAAAATATTATTGTATGTGCAGACTGATAATTTCTTGAAAAGCCAACGGAGTCTTTTTGATATTTTCTTAAGTGATATTTTGTCTAGATAAATGAATACCTTGAAAAAGTTAGTTTGTCAGATGTGGTGGCTAAATGTGAGCTGTTGATGTGCTCAACAGGTGCATTATGGGTTTTCTTTTTGTATGTGTTACCCATTTGATTAATGACACAATATATGACATACATAAACTTCTAGCACATGTCCACATTATGGGATAGTCTTGAACACTTTATCACTTTAAGATGATAGAGGG